>NC_091458.1:113000843-113600843 GCF_027789765.1 Dendropsophus ebraccatus
AGCTTTAGAAAGCTTTTTTGACCTTTTGCACCAGGAAATAAAAATATTTCTGTTTGGAAGAACAGAGATATATGAAAGGTATATAAATACAAATATCTAACAATGCTAGCAGTTTAGGCTATGTTCACACTACGTATATGTCCGGCCGCATATTTTTCGCGGCCGGACATATACGTGTAAAACTCCAGCCGGGATTTACGCAACGTACGGGATTTATGCTACGTACGGTCCGCGAACTTATGCCCGTAAGCTACGAACGCAGCGATCTGACAGCGGTATTTTACTTGGATATCTTCGGCTAGCCCCGGACAACCCACAGAACCCTTTGGATTGGCAAAGCAAAGTGCAAAAATGAAGAAATCCCCACTCTGTACGGGACCGCATGTTACGCTATGGGCGTAAGTTACAGCATTTCCGTCCTGAAACAATGGTCTGGTTCGTTTTTTTACGGTGCCGCATACGATCCGGGCATAAGTTCTTACGTAGTGTGAACTGTGCAGCCGTAGATCGTATACTTTCCATTGTACGCAAACTACGTAAATCTCCGTCCGCTTATTCACGGAGCGCACTATGGCCGGAAACTTACGTAGTGTGAACCTAGCCTTAAACTGTGAAGGGCAGATAACAGTAAAATCTATTTGGACAAACAAGAGAAACAGTAACAGAACACAAGGATAAACAGGATATGCCAGAACCAAATGTAAATACACAATTCTCAGTGTGACTTTGATAAAATAGCAATAGCAGAGAGATTATTAGCAAAGTCTGATGCAAACCAAACAGACAGCCAAGAAACACTGTAAGGTAAAGTTATGGGAGGAAGTGGGATACTATTTCTAAATGACTGAAATTAACTAAGTGATAGTGCTGCCTAAGTTCCCAGCTTGCTAATTTCTCTATTCTTGTATTGATTGTACTGTATTGATTTGAGTGCTTGACCTCATGCTCAACCTTTTTTTGTATCAACCTTTACGGTGTAGTATCCTTAGTATGCTTTACAGTGTGTAGAGTAAATTATCTCTTTAACCACATAAAAACAAAAACATATCAACACAGAATTGGCAGATTTTTACAAATGTTTCTGTGTCTTGAAAAGTGTGTGTATGTGTATTTTTTTTTCTTTTAGTACAAAAGTGTATGTTTTGAATAGGCATACAATTTACAATGATAAACCCTTTTTGCCACATAAAATACATTACTGCCATGGGTTGGGTGCTAGTGATTTACCTGTCTAGAGTATGTTATCATTATAGATTGCTACATCCAAAACAGTTTTGTGTTGTCATCAGGGCTGTATTACACAGCTGCTGCTGCCCTAGGTACTAAACCTGAAGACGCCCCCACTTGGGGAGCATGGGGGAGAGTGATTTCGGCCACATGCATTTCTTTACATTGTCACCTTACAACACATTTTTTACATTTCTACATTGAAGCAATTATTAGAGCAGTCTGCATATTGTCTGAGGGAATACTCACCACAGGATTGGTAGAATGGTAGGTAATAGCTCCAGGCATCACAGCCATACCAGACCTAAACAACACCGCCACCCCAGACCTGATCATACCTCCCCCCTAATCCCCTCAAAAGGATACCAGATTTACTGGCAAGACTGAACGAGAGGTGGGAGACTTAAAAAAAAAAAAAAACAGTTTCCTTCCCCCTGCTCCCTGGTGCTGCCTCCCTGCAAGGTACTGCCGTAGGCACCTGACCACGGGTGCCTAGTGGTAAATATGGCCCTGGTTGTCATTGATAGCACAGGTACAGTATAGTGTGTGTTAGTGTTATATTCAGAGGGAGCGGTGTGTGGCAGTGCAATATTCAGAGGAAGTGGTATGTAACAGTATTATATTCAGTGTGTGTCAGTATTACATTCATAGGAAGCAGTGTGTAGCAGTATTATATTAAGAGAGAGCAATGTGAGACAGTATTATATTCAGAGGGCACAGTGTGTGGCAGTATTTTATCTAAAGGTAACAGTGTGGGCATTATATTTACAAGGAAGCAGTGTGGACAGTATTCCATTCAGAGTAAGCATTGGGGTCAGTACTATATTCAGAGGAAGCAGTTTGAGGTAGTATTATATACAGAGGATCCAGTGAGTGACAGTAAGAGGAGCTTTTCTTATGTTAGAGGATAAACATCTTCTGCAAAAGTGACGACCCGAAGATGTCTGAGCTTCAAACCTGAGACAGATGGAGCAGAAAAGGAAAATCTCCACCACAGACATTACCTCTGAGGGGCTGGATACAAATACATTTTGGGCCAGTCTGAAATCCCCTCTCAGCTTTTGCCCTATATGTTTAAAGAAACAGATTATTATCTATAAAACTATTACTTACTGAAATTATAATGTTCAAAAAATAAAACAAAATATACAATATAATATATACAAAAGTATACAGTCCAGCTTGATCTGACATCAGGTACACAGTTGCTACTGTACGGGGTGCAGTACAGTTGCGGAGGCCAGTGACTATTGTGCATGGGTTGCATTATTAAAGGGGTAGTGCAATTGGCTGAGCACAGTTATGCTCAGCCAATCGCGGCTGAGCAGCTGATGACGCGGCAGAGGGCACGAGGGACAGTCGGAGCGGTGTGGCCGGCCGCCTGAAGATGACATCACTGTCACAAGATGGCAGACGGGGGTCGACACAAATCAGGTGAGTATAGAGAATTACACTTCCGGGGGTGGCGTGGGTGGGGGGAAACACGGGGAAGGGGCCATTTACTAACTTTGTATAACTGTGTAATGTGTGTTATTTAGTGAATAATTGCTTACCGCTGCACTACCCCTTTAAGGATTAGATCCGTATAAGAAACTCACAAGGTGCTCTCAACCCAGAGGAGAGTGACAAACTCAGTCTCTGTCTGGGTTGCAGGATAACCTAGCTTTGCCTCTGTAGAGGCATAAATGAGCAAGGCCAGTTCTGTCCAATAAATATACGGAGAAGCAAAAAAAAAAAATAAAAGTTTCCAAAAATAAAAAATGAAAGTCTGTTTTACAAAAACCTGGCAAGTAAAAATGACAGAATATTTGCCTTTTTGTTTAAGAGTCATGTGTTCATTTTAATAATGTGCATTTCTATGGAGTTAAAAGGAACATTCCATATTATGAATTTAAATTATATAGATTGCAAGTGTTTGAAGCTATAAAGATATTTTAATGCGTTGTTTAAAAAATGAAAGGAAAAAAATGAATGCATTATTTTATGGTAATGTGCATGGCACAGTGCCTAAACAAACTGTGTAGATCCCAAGCATTGAAAGATGACAGTCCAGTGTCATACAATGCTTTCTGACATCTACTGCACCTTTATAGATCAACTAGTTTACATATTTGTTGCTACATTGTCTAATTGTATCTGTTTCTGAACTTCTTGTATTGCACAAGTGTGTGTTTGGGGGGGGGGTATTATAACTTTAATGATTCCACATTGTAACTGCCCCCATTGAATTGTGCCACCATAGCCTCTAATGATCTTAATGGCCTAATAAAATGCTTGCCATTGCATCACCATGGCCCTAGTAAACATTTTGCCACCATACCCCTACTTTTTGGAGCCACCATGCTGCTAATAATGGGTGCCACTGTGCACTTAATCTGATCTGTGCCACAATGTCCCCTCATGATATTTGCAATCGTGACCAACACTGTTCTGTGCCACAATTCCTCTAATGGTATTTGCAACCATACCCAACATGAATCTGTGCCATTGTGGCCCCAATAATCTGTGCCCTCTTGTCACTAATGTACTGTGCCTCCTAATGTTATGTGCCATCATTCCCCCTAATGTAAAGTGCTTCCTAAAAATGCTACCACAATGCCCCTAATGATATTTGCAACCATGCCCCACAAGATTCTGTGCCACTATGCCCCCTAATGATCTTCGCCACTGTGCCCCTTATGTACTGTTCCTTCTTATGCTGTTTGACATCATTACAAATATTGTAATGTGCTCTATAAAAATTTTTACCACAATGCCCTTAATGTACTATGCCACCATTCCCCCTAATGATATATGCAAGAATGCCAAATGAGGTTCTGTACCACCATGCATCCCAAGGATCTGTGCTACTATGCCCCTAATGTACTTACTGTACACAAAAAAAAAACTAACATTAATGTCAGGAATGTGCAGTGAGCCTGGTGTGAACTGGGCCTGTTTTAACCTTTTGTCTGACACACCCGCTTTCCTTTCAGCCTCCTGGCAAAGCTTATAAAGAGCTTATAAAGGTTGTGTCTGGCACCATTTGTATTGGTTTCCTCCCACACTAAAATATACCTATATGTTAAATTGGCTTCTATGACTGGTCCATGTGTGTAAATTTGAGATAGGCAAATCTGGTTGTGAACCACACTGGGGACTGATGTGAATGGTGACAATATATGTATACTGTGGAAGCAACAAAAATAATTAGTAAATATTGCATATAGTAATATAGCATGGATATAAGCTACATTCATAAAATGACACATTAACATAGCTGCTCCTTCTACCCCTGTCACCCCTAGCTTCTCCCCCTGATGCCCCCCTGCACAGTCACCCCCAGCTGATCATCCTGCCCCCTGTCACCCCCAGCTGCCCCCTGTAACCTCCAGCTGCTTTGTCAGCCCCAGCTACTCTCTGTCACCCCCAGCTGCCCACTGTGTACCATAGGGTCTAAATGGGTCAGTGTATGGTTTACAGTAGTGTACTGACACAGCCCCACGGTCACTACAGTACACTAGCGCAAACTTTTAAACTACCTAGGAGCTCCCAACATCATAAATGATGGGCGTCTAGTCTTTAAAACACCGACGAAAGCTTACTATGTAACATTGATTATGTTAGCTGTTATCTCTGGTATCTCATGTGCAATGCTATTTTGTTTCCTACTGATAGTAGTAAATTTAAAGGACAACTCTGGTGGGAATTTTAAAAAAAACCACACACATTGCAAACGCCCTTTCACTCAACTTCACTCCTGAGCTGATCTCAGTTTGAATTTCTTAACAATCATAGGTCCCCAGAGCTCCAATCAGTGGCGTCTTATTCCCGGCACTTCCTTCTTCTTCGGCAGTGTCAGATGACTGACTATTTGCTCAGTCAATCAGAGCTAAGCAAGCTGTGAGCCATCTCCTGAGGTCTCCCAGTGGGCTGGAGAGCTTCGGATGACCGATAGCTTGCTCAGCCAATAAAGCAGGGATCAGGTACGTACACAAAGGGGGGGGGGGGGGGGGGGGGGGGGGGGGGGGGGGGGGGGGTTAGAACGTTAATTAAAGCTCATTACGAAGTTATATAAATTTGTAAAAAAAAATTATTATTATCGGGGGGGGGGGGGGGGGATCCATGTATCATGGATACATGACATCATGATAATTCCATGTATCATGCTTCCCCCCCCCCCCCCCCCCCTCAGGCCCTGCTCTAGGTATAGTACAGTGTATCTGCTTTGGCTGCTGTTTATTTAATAATATAGTGTAGAGATGAAGAGTAGAAGATTGTAACCAGAGTTCAGATTCAATCTTTCTGGAAACATTGTTACAGGAGCTTAGATAAAGCTACACTTGAACAGCACAATTTTATTTCTCTTATTGTTTACAACCTGTATTCTCATGTATCATTTTCTTCATAAATCACAAACTCATAAACCCCAAACATGGATATCTCAAATAAGAATGTCTGATGCATCAACAGAGAAAAAGTGCTGAAGTATAATTATCAGCAACCGTTTAAACAACAGATGTTTCACACAAAGCTATGTTATTACTATGTATTGGTTGTTGTCAGCAAAAGTACAGTATGAAGCCTTGTTGCTAAGCACTCTGGATTGCTAAGCGTTTCTGGGAAGATTTATTCACTTTTATTTCAACTGCTTCTTGTTGTTAGGCAGATTTCATTTTCCAATGGAAAAGTAAAAAAAAAAAAGCTGTATAATTTCTTTCCATGTACATGAATAATCCCCGTCACAACTTTGAGCAGTAATGAGAGTTGTGTGGTGACAATCTTATTTTCAAACTCTGTGTTTTATGCATTTGCTTTATGTGAGTAATCACTTGTGTGTATGATTTGCATATTTCACTTTACTTTCTTGAAGGTTTGATTACATTTCCAAAAGTGGAAATAAGAATGTTATTTTGGAAAGTTAAATTTGATAGGAGCTATATTTTACATTGAAAATGTTCTGTAAACTATTCTTCTCTAGATCACTGTTTCTCAGCAAAGCAACTCTTCTTAAATAACAACCCCAAAGCTACGATCACACAGTGTATGGCTATGTTCAAACAACGTATATTTTCGTAAAACCACGGCCGTTGTGCAACGGCTGTGATTATTATGAAAATATACGTCACCTTGCCTTCTATAGGATCCCGGACAGAGAGTATACACATAGTGTATGCTCCGGCCAGGACCCCTAGTGGCGTTGCAAACAACTAACATGGTAGTTTTCTGTAGATAACTCTGTCAGCGCACTGTGTGGAGCAAGCGACTCCAGGCGCTCACTCCATAGTGTGCTGTGGGGAGTTCTGATGCGGGCGTGCACGGATGCACCCGCATCAGAGCTCTGCACCGCTAAAGATCATCTGGCCGCTACTGCAGGATGATCTTTTCAGAGACCGACCATGTCACAGAACGGCCGGTCTCATACTATGTATGAACATAGCCCAATGCTGTAACACTGACCTGGTGTCTTCTAGCCACAAAAATCCAGCTTCCACAGCCTGGGGTGAGATAAAGGGTTAAAACTTAGAAGGCACTCAGACTCTGCTCTCTGGTTTGGCCCAAGGTAGCACATCTGGTCCACACTCTGTCTGTTAAAAATGGCAAGGGGCGATGGGAACAAAAATAAGAGGTTATACTTTTCCATCCCTGTGCCCCAGAAGCACAGTGTCATCGCTGATGGTTACCCGATAGTCTCCTATATTTCCTGGTCCTGTGACATCACAAGCTTGCTCAGAAATTCAGTGAATGAGGTTGGACCTCTCTGCAATCATTGGCTGAGGGCGCAGTTCCTGATGGGTCATAATGATACAGGAACTGGAAAAAAACTGGAGATCTGACAGTGAGCTTGTGGTGCTACGGGGGCAAGGGGATGGGTATCACTTCATTATGTTCCCACCTATCCTTGCCTGCCTTGGATCATTACATTTGGCATGAGTTCTCCTTTAAAGAACAGCATGAGAACAATCTAAATATTCCTAGGTTTATGAACAATTGCAAAAAGAGAAGGAAGTGGAACTGCACTCACTGATAAAAAAAATCTTAATCTTTATTTGTAATCCATCATAAAATCAGGCAAAGCTGGACAAGGTGCAGACAGTGCGATAGCAGATGCCATGAAGGTAAGGTGACAGGCTGTTTCACACCTTCCCAGTGCTTCTACGGACTACGGAGAAGCGCTGGAAAGGCGTGAAACAGCTTGTCACCTTAACTCTGTGGTGTCTGCTATCGCTACATATAAAGATGAAGGTTTTTTATCGGTGAGTGCATTTCCACTTCCTTCTCTTTTTGCAATTGTTCAAATACTGACACTGTAGGAACTAGCACCTCCGTTACTGCTGCTAATTTAAGTTATACAAGCACATGAATTGCTGGGACTAGTAGTGCCACCATTGTTCTTTTTGTGAGATATTTCTAGGTTTATGCAATGTACATTTTTGGTACATGAAACTTCCAAAAAAAGACTTTTAAATCTACAGGTAGAGATGAGCAAGTCAGCATGAATCAGAGTCAATCTGTTCTGGAAAAAAAAAAAAAATTGTTAAAAATATAAAATGTTTACATAGAACATAGATTTGTACTCTCTGATGTTTGTGTTCTCACCTTAGAGGCATTACTCTTAATCAAGGACTTAAAGAAGACCTGTCACCCCCGGGCTCCCGACCCCCCGCTAAAGCCTCTCATACTTACTTACTCACATTCATTCATGGGGATATCTCTATCCCGGGACCGGCGGAAGAAGCGGGACAAGCGCGATGAAGTAAGTATGAGGGGCTCTAGTGGGGGGTTGGGAGCCTGTCACCCCGGCATCGGGGGTGACTATTCATCTTTAAGCTGAATTCACATGGATGAGTGCGTGCTGTATATTTTGTATCACAAACATATCTGGAAAGCCAATTAGAAGTTTGGGGGAAAAGATGTTCCACTTAAAGGGGTATTCCCATATCAACATTTATTAAGCAAACTTCTTCTAGTGTAGCTTGTTCATAGATAAATATTATAGATATTTATTTATATTATACAGTATCTATACACAATATCTCAATACATCTACACTTTATCTATATATCCGTCGGACCACTCGTTTCAGAGCAAAGTGGTGGTCGGTAACCCAGACAGTAAACTATCACAATGGGGGAGAAAAAGCAGCATATCAGAGGGAGGCAAGTTTGCAAACTAAATGCACCAAATTTTCCAGCGTATAAGACGACTGGCAGGGCCGTTTTCCAGGCTTTCTACCGCCTGAGGCAAACCTAAGATGCTGCCAATTCACCCCTGTGTGCCCATACTTCCCCATGACCCCGCCCCCATTCCAATCGCTCACTTCAGCACGTCCCTAGGACGAGTTAACTGAGTCCCCACTCCAGCTTGCTGCCTCCCCACCCACAGGTATACTCACCAAAGTGCAGGAGGAGGTGGGTGAGTGTAGCTCTACAGCGGATGGCTGTAGCACATGCACCAAATCAGCTGGAAGGCTGCCGATTGACATCACAGACAGAACCCAGCGGCAGGAAGACGGGATAGGTGAGCGGCTGCCCAAAGACTAAGAGGGGCCCTGGTTGCTGTCATATTTGTTAAAGAGTCACTGTTGTTAAATTTTTTACTTTGCAGAAATCAATAGTCCAGGCAATTTAGGGTTTATTAGGGTTAAAATAGGGTTTATTAGGCAAACATGCCATTATCTGCATTTAAAAAGACTTTTCCCAGGTCCTCCCTTCTCTACTTTCTGTCATCCACTGCTCAGAATCAGGAAATCTCAATCAGACAGATCCTGTCTGTGCTATGGAGAGGGGAGGGGGAGACGGAGGTGAAATGTCAGAGAAGAGAACAAAGGATTACACAATGGGGAGCTATTCAGAGTGCTATTCAGAGGTCAGATAGGTCAGTGGTGAGGAGAGAGCCCAGTGATGTAGCTATAAATTAACTCTTTGTTGTCCTGTTTTGGTGTCTCATTTCCCTCTCTCCATAGGAGAACAATGAAGACAGGGGGAGAGCTTCAAACTGCTTTTTCATGATAAAAAAAATATATATATTTTTTTGGCTAATAAACCCTTTACAAAGATTCTTAAAATCGCCTGTACTATTGATATCTGCAAAAAATTTTTTTAAATGACAGTGACACTAAAATGACAGCGGTTGGGAAGATTATGCCACCCTCTCCGGGACCGCAGAATACTTGTTCCGCCTCATGGCAGAAGCGGCCCTGACTTTTAAGAATAATGTCAGGGGTTCGCCTTATACGCTGGACAATGTTAACCCCTTCCTGAGCACAGCAGGGTTTACTAGCTGGAGCCCTGATGCAGTCAGGCAGGGGTTCACTGCAGCTATAAAAAAAAAAAAGACAGCAATCTACTTGCCTGTGACCCATTCATGGCACAGGCAGTGTGCTGTACACTACCTGTGCCAGAGGTCCCCGAAGCTCTCCCGGGATGCTGAGCATATGATTACAAAAGCTTGGAGTTGCTTGGCTGCTGGGAGTGCTTCGGGAGAATGACAGAGGCTTGGGGGACTTCCGGGGCCTCTGCCATTCTCCTGAAGCTCTCCCAGGACAGGACTGGAGACACGCGGCTGCCAGGAAAGGGTCACAGGTTAGTAGAATGGGGCTGTTTTTGAGCTCCCCTACCATATGGGGCGAACATACCCAGCAAAAAAGACGACCCTCGACTTTTAAAAAGACATTGTGTGAACCTAGCCCAAGACCTTAACCCCTTCAGGAGCGGGTTGATTTTCATTTTTGCGTTTTCGTTTTTTCCTCCTCCTCGTGTTTAAGGCCATAGCACTTGCATTTTTTCACCTACAGACCCATATGAGCCCATATTTTTTGCGCCACTAATTTTACTTTGCAACGGCATACTTAACTGTACGTCCTGATGCAATAGGGGCAGTTTAGAGGGGGGCCGTGCGGCGACCCCATTCTGAACTGCCGCAATCCTGGGTGCTGTTTGTAGGCAAAATGACAGCTGCATTTAAATGCATTATTTCCCCCTATCCCTGGTGTCTAGTGGGGGGATCTCCCCACCCCACAATGCGATCGCAGAGGGGAGATTCCTTCTCCTTATCGGGCTGGGGCTCAGCGTCCCACTGATGCCGATCCCGGTTCGGCAATCGATTCATCTGTTCTGTTGCAAACCAGAGTAATACAGCAATGATCTAATCGATCACTGCAGTAGTAATACAAGACAGGGGACTAAAAGATACAGTATGAAGTAAAAAAAAAAAAAAGTGTTTTTATTAATTAAAAAAAACCCTCCCCTAATAAAAGTTTGAATGACACCCCTTTTCCCATTTTATAAAAAATAAATAAACAAACAAACATGTTTGGTATCACCGTGTGCATAATCGCCGAAACTATTAAAGGGGTACTCCAGCTGAGAGAAAAGACGTCCACTCACCTCCCCAGATCCAGCGGCGGGTCCCGTATTACGGCGCTCCGGTCCCTGGTTCCCGGCTGCTTCCTGGTGTCTGACGAAGGCTCTAGATGAGACGTCAGTCAGTCAGTGACAGAGGCGGGATCTGAGCAGACTTGAAATGGATCCTGCCTCTGTCACTGACTGGCTGAGCGGACTTGAGACGTTAACATCTCGAGCCCACGTCAGACACCAGGAAGCGGCTGGGAAGCGGGGACCGGAGCGCCGCAAAACAGGACCCGCCGCTGAATCCGGGGAGGTGAGTGGACTTCTTTTCTCTCAGCCACCTCCTTCCTGGCCAGATCCTAAAATTGCCCCCCCCTGCTGGAGTACCCCTTTAAATTATTAGATTCCTGATCTCGCACGGTAAACAACGTAAGTGCAAAAAACCCATCAAAGTGCAAAATTGCTGATTTCTTGTCACATCAAATCGAGAAAAATTGTAATTAAAAGTGATCAAAAAGTTGCATATATGCAAGCAAGGTACCCATAGAAAGAACAGATCATGTTGCAAAAAATGACACCTCATAAAGTTCCATAGACCAAAGGATAAAAGCGTCTATAGTACAATTTTAAACACATTTAGTTTAAAAAGAAAAAACGGTTTTAATTTTTAAAAGCAGTAAGATAAAATTAAAGTTATACTTTTATTTTACTATAGAACGAATGGCGTAAACACGAAACCCCCCAAATGAATATTTTTTTTTTCTGGTTTCACAGCATATTCTATGGAAAAATTAAGTCTGAATCTGATGAAGAGGCTGTGCCTTGAAACACTTAATTCTTTTAATAAAGCTTTAATTTTACATTAAGGTTTGATTTTACTACTACTTTACTTTACTTTACTACTCCCATCCTGGATCTTCCTGCATGGTTGTACCTCTAGCTGGCATAGCCTTCCTTTGATTCTCCACCGGGATCTCCCGGTTCCGCGGACTGGCTGCAAGAGGCTCCTTATTTGATTATGGGATCGGCAGTGTCCGGCTCGTAGCACGACCACCCTAGGTGAGCGACTCCAAAGCCACCATTTCTATTCGAATGTCCAGTTTGCAGTAACACACTATGTGCGCCCCCGGTGTTTTTTAATCTCTCCAGTTTCAATTTTAATAGCTTGTATAGTAATAAAAGTTTCAACTAATTTCCTTTTCCCACCTTTTTAAGGTTTTTAAAATATATACGTGCTGGGATAATGCTAAAACCATGCACTTATGTACCAAAAGTCTAAAACTAGATGTTTAAGATACTAATTTTACACTTGTTCTTTCTTGATGGCAGAACAATTTCATAAAAAAAAAAATTGTAATGGATTATTTAAAGTATGTCTCAACATGTCTTTATGATCTCTATATAATTAACTTAGTTTTCCGCTGTTACAATAAATTAATTATATGGTGGTAAATATTTTATATTCTTTTTATTGAACCACTAAAGTATTTTGTATCAACTGCTACCAAACCGTATTATACAGTACATATTACATTACTGTAATAGCACATTTTTAAAAATATGTATAACCATATTTCAGATCATGGAACAAAGTCAAACTTCCATCTATAAAGATGCACTTTATTGCAGAATGGCATACTGAGAGATAGTGAATGCTACATAGTAATTGTTATTTCCCACAAGGTAATTGCAATACAAAACTAGTGACTTCATAGTTTTATTTCAACTAAAAATCTTTAAAGTTTTCCTATGAAGAGGTTACCCAGGATTAGAATCCACCCAAAGGGGCAGTAGGAGTATCTGGCACAGAGACTTGTAGAGGAAATGCAACTGGAAGCAGTGTGCCCTCTTTACTAGTGCAGGTAAGGGGAGGCCATAATCAGACTCAGCAAGGGGTCGGGCCTTCATCATGGAGACATCTGGCCAAAAAGTAACCCACTCTGGGCAGTATTGCCTTTTCTTTTAACATGTTAAGGGTGCCTTCACACGTACCATATCGCTGCGTATTTATTTCCGGACGGGATCCCGTACGGGGACGGAAATAACTGACATGTCAATTTTCTGCGGCCGCAATTCAGTGAATTGCTGCCGTAGGAAACCCTTGTGTGCTATACATTTTAATTGTTTTTAAGCTTGTGGGATCATTAATATCTAATATTGTACCTGTTATAATAAAGTACTTTTATTTATTACATTACTCGGTGTGCTATGGTTTATGAATTTGGCATAGCTGTTTCTTTGATATAGTTATATTGGTTTATATGCTTACCATTTAGCACCCATTATTTACATTGTGTTGTGCATGTCCAACACCTCTGTTCGTCCGCCATAGGAAACCCTGTCAGTTCACACTATGAAGTGAGCGGCCCCGGCCGCTTGCTTCATAGTGTGCAGGGGAAAGCTCTGATGCGGGCGTGCGCTGATGTGCCAGCATCAGAGCTCTGCGGCTGGACAGATCATCCGGCCGGTACTTAAGTGATCCGATGAGACCGGCCGATGATCCGGGGTCACGGAACAGCCGGTCTCTCACGCCGTGTGAACATAGCCTTAAAATGGACACTGATTAATAAGTGCCATACACAGGGCTGAAAGAATATCCCAAACTGGATCTGTGCCCTCCTGTTTTGTAAATAACGTATATAATAATGTATACATGTACAGTTTTATTTATTTGTGTTTTTACTGTATTAAAATATCTAAATTATAATACACATCCTAGTTCCGGCAGATGGATGTGCCTGTATGTGATTGGGTAGACACGGGCCCAGGAGCTCTGCTCGTGTCATCCGCAGAGTAACTCAGTTGTCAGAGATAGACGGACAAAAATATATTTTTTTTTAAAAAAAGTATCACCACATTCGTAAGGACACTGGCAATAAAATCATTACATTATTAAACCTGTACGCTTACCGCAGAAAACTTAACATAAGAAAGATGCTAATCTTATAATTTTTTTCAAAAAATTTTGTCTGTTATCTGCTTTACTCTGAACCTCACAAACATCAAGGGCATCTCCACCAACACCTCAGAGAGCAGTAATAGAGAGAACTCAGGGGTAACTATAAGTACTACAATTACCACCGAGGTACAGCCCCTTTGCAACCTCTACGGCAGACTACCACAAGTAAAAGGATAGAGAACTTGGGCAACAGTCAGAGAGGGCAGGAATCATGGGAAGAAAAGCTGAGACAACTATGCAAGTTTGCAATAGCAAAGGCTCCCAACTGGAGAGCCAGTTGAAGCCAGGATTTAATTAATGAAAGGCTGCAGGCTGCAGCCAATCAATGTTGCAATTTACTTTTAAATATAAAGTTAGCCGCCGAGCGCGCGCCAACAGCGGGGGAGAGGAGTAGGACTGTGGATCCTTGAGTCGCCCTGCGGGGCTGGAGAGATGGCCATAGACGCAACAAGTATGGTGAAAAGTAACTGCTCTGCCTGAGGATTAACATTTTTTGAATTATGAAATTTTGTCTTTTTTTCCCACTGTAATAGCTCCTCTTGCCCCTCGAACCTATACTCTGTAATACTACCACTAATATACTATAGCTGCAATCCTTCTCCTACCATAATGAGGTTCATTTTGGTTCGGTTCTAAACAAACCTGAACTTCATGTTAAAATTTAAGAAACCGTTCAAAAGTTTGCTCATCTTTAATCATATCCTTAACTCCCCCCAACACCAAC
This sequence comes from Dendropsophus ebraccatus, assembly GCF_027789765.1. Classification (NCBI taxonomy): domain Eukaryota; kingdom Metazoa; phylum Chordata; class Amphibia; order Anura; family Hylidae; genus Dendropsophus; species Dendropsophus ebraccatus. The sequence continues at coordinate 113,015,083 of NC_091458.1, forward strand.
CCCCCCTTCCCCCCCCCCCCCCCCGCACCACCTTGGATGTTCTCAAGACCTTGGATGTGGATGTCTCAGAATATAAATGCACAGAATTGCTTTGTATCTAGGAAACTTCAAGAAAAAAAACGTGTTCCAGAAGCGATTTCCTAAAACCAGTGTTTTATTCAGGTTTCAGTAAAATTACACATTCTGCAATGTATTTCAGCCTAGTTGGCCTTCATCACAGCTGGATTTTTTTTCCTGCATGTTCTGATTTACCAGGCTGTCCCCAGGCAGTTCCATGCACATTCCTGTAACCTAAAACTTGAGGTAAAGTACCCACCTGAGCATTTGTTATCTTTATAGTTGAGCGGTATGTACTTTTGTTGTGTTTAAAATTGGGAAGTTCCTAAGTACATATACATTCGCAAAATGTATGAGAATAAAAGCTGTTTTAAGGCTAACTGAAATTACCCATTAATAGTTTTATTATTGTATGAAGATGTTTACATATTCCATTATTTTTTCTACAGTGTCTGTCAGTATTAGTTGCTCTAGTTTCCAAGGAGATGTAACTTTATGTTAAATAGTATCTATTTCTCAAATTAAAAAAGAAAAAATTTTCTCCAAGCCTTAACCTTAAAGTTATTCAGCATAACAAAATTATATTTAAAGCGAATGTACTTTTTTGTTTTTTACCATGAATAGACCTTTCTTTTAACCGTGGTCCATTCGTGCATATGGCTCAGTACCCTATAGTTCTTCAGGATGGGCCAGTGCTCAGTAATAGACCGGAGACCCGCCTCCGCGCCTGACCTGTGACTATCCAATTGTATTGCCGATTTTGTACTGCATTGCCCGTGTGGTTTTCATAGAAATTGTGAACATGGTGAGCATTATTAGGTGGAGAAAAAACTAGGAAATAGATAGCATTTAAGATACCGTATTTTTCGCTTTATAGGATGCGCCTTTTGATAAGACGCACCCCTGATTTTAGGGGGAAAGAAGTAGAAAAAAAAATATTTTGCTCATTGTCACAGTTTGGAGATAACAGCAGTGTGATTGGTGCCAATCCCCCCATATAGTGCCCCACATAGTAGCCAATGCCCCCATATAGTGCCCACATAGTAGCCAATGCCCCCATATAGTGCCAACATAGTAGCCAATGCCCCCATATAGTGCCCACATAGTAGCCAATGCCCCCATATAGTGCCCACATAGTAGCCAATGCCCCTATATAGTAGCCAATGCCCCACATAGTAGCCAATGCCCCAATACAGTGCCCCCATTGTAGCCAGTGCCCCCCATAGTAGCCAATGCCCCCATATAGTGCCGCACATAGTAGCCAATCCCCCCTGCGACCAGAAAAACAACAAACAGGCTACTCACCTGTCCACCGGCCCCAGCAGCTCCTCTCCCGACACTCCGGTCTCCTGTCATCCTCCTGGCACAGGCAGTCTCTCTGTCCCCCGCTGCCTGTGCCGAAGTGTCCTGCAGCCACTGCAGAACACTTCCGGGACACAGGCAGCGTCTCTGTGCCCCGCTGCCTGTGCCGGCGGATGACGGGAGACCGGAGTGTCGGGAGAGGAGCTGCTGGGGCCGGCGGACAGGTGAGTAGAACAGCGATCCCCTCCACCCGCCCCCTCCATCGCCGCTTAGCCAATCAGGAGCCCAGGAAAGTGCTGCTCATTGCACTTTACCGGGCTTCTGATCGGCTCAGCTGAGCGGCGATAGAAGGGGTGGGCGGAGGGGATCGCTCAGGGCCGCTGACTATGCATATGCATAGTGAGCGGCAATAAAGGGGGCGGGCGGGATGGCTTCCTTGCGGTGCTCAGCACTGCTTGGGAGCAGTCTTCGCTTTATAGGACGCACTTGGTTTTTCCTCCCACTTTGGGAGGAAAAAAAGTGCGTCTTATAAAGCGAAAAATACGGTAACATTTAAACAGAGGAAAAGTATGAATAACTCACAATAGTCAGTCCCTTTAGTTCCCTGGTTTAATGCTGATACAATTAAGATTAATATGTTAAAATGCAAATGAATTGTCAATCAGCAACCCATTTTTTACTAGTTTAGTGTAAACCTACTAAATGTATGCCACTTTGTCACATATTCTTAAAGGAGAAGTCCGGTTTCAGGATTTTTTCTTTTAAATGGCAGGGCACGGGGGAGGGAAAACAACAAATGGCACTAACCTATCTCTCCCTGTGTCCACGATCTGCCATCTGCCCGTACCGAGGACCTCCGCCGTGTTGCCGACATTATGACCTGGCTCATGGACTGTCTGCTCAGCCAGTCAGTGACTGGGGCAAAACGCTGCTCTAGCTACTGTTTGGCTAAACAGGCTGTCCATCAGCCTGGGCGGACATTCTCCCCCAGTCACAGCAGACATCATCACAGCTCAAAATTCCTTCCAGCGGGGTTTTCAGGACCAGTCAGATGGCAGAGGTAAGTTAGTGTCGTTTGTGGTTTTCCCCCATGCCCTGCCATTTAAAAAAAAAAATAACTAAAATTGTAGTATTTTGACATTTTGGTAAAATAGGATTTAAGCTTTGTAAAAACAATACACAGAAAGTTTTAATAGCATTGTGCTTACCAAAGTGACTGACAGATGTTAATACAAATGTAAAATATTCCCATTGTGGAAGAATTAGCTGAATATTCATAATTTGAATTTGTACTTGTTTTGCATTTATTTTGATAGTTTGCAAATAGGATAACTCGGAATGCTTTTCATCTCAAGACAACATAAATGATTCAACCTAATTATGCATTACAGTTTGTCCCTGTCATAACATTTTAGACCAAAATACCATCTCTTATACACTATCTATAGATTAAAGCGACACTGTACCCACAATCTGTCCCCCCCAAACCGCTTGTACCTTCGGATAGTGGCTTTTAATCCAAGATCTGTCCTGGGGTCCGTTCGGCAGGTGATGCAGTTATTGTCCTGGAAAAAAACTTTTAAACTTGTAGCCCTGTGTCAAACTGGCGTGGCCTAGAGTGCGTTAGGCTGGCACAACCTCTCTGTCCCTCCTCCACGCCCTCATCATCAGGAATGCTCTAGCCAGGTATTCTCCTATTCCTCACTTGTCTTAACACTGCACAGGTGCCTTTAAGATCCAGCCCATGTGCCGTGCTCACACAGGTGATGAATAGTAGAAAATCTGCCTGGAGCATTCCTAGTAATGAAGAGGGTGGGGAGGAGGGACAAAGAAGTTGTGCCAGCCTAATGCACAGACACTCTAGGCCACGCCAGTTTGACACAGGGCTGCTAGTTTAAAAGTTGTTTTTTTTAGGACAATAACTGCATCACCTGCCGAACGGACCCCAGGACAGATCTTGGATTAAAAGCAGCTATCCGAAGGTACAAGTGGTTTGGGGTGAGCAGATAGTGGGTAGAGTGTCACTTTAAATATCTCAATACTTTATAATGTTAAAAGGTTAGCTGATTTCTACACATTAGAAATAATTTAAATAAATAATTAAATACATGATACCTGCCCTTGAAAATCTTATCTTCCTACAAGACCTCTATCCATTTTCTTCTTTTTATTATTCCTCACAGAATAGTCTCCAAGATTTCTCATATTCCCCCCCCACACACACCAAAAAAGAAAACTAATCTTTTTAGAAAAGCCTACACACTGCTATATAAACAACTGTTTCACTTACCTAGGGTGTCATTCTCTTATGTTCTAGATTGTAACAGTATGTATACCAGTTATTTACTTAACTCATGCTTATTGTACATGTTTCTTATCATATGCTACATATTGGAATAGAATACATTACAATCAATGATGCTTTAGGGTATAAACCCACACACCGTATACACAGCGTATTTACTGCTGCGATACGCAGCGAATACGCAGCAAAAACGCAACAAATACGCAACAAAAACGCAGCAGATTAGATCTAAATAACTGAACTCAGCATTAAATCTTCACCATCAAACTGCTGCGTATTTGTTGCGTATTTGTTGCGTATTTGCTGCATATACGGTGTGTGGGTTTGTACCCTTTTAAAATAAATAATAATAATAATAATAATAATTAAAATCCATAAATCCATAGCAATTCATAACATGGAAAAGATACAGTAAAGCAATTTAATATATTACACATATACTACATAGACTCTTTTTGGTCTGAGACTTTTTGTATAGCTAAGGGGGTAGTCACACAATTCCGTGAAACACAGACCCATGGATGGTGAAGCTGCACAGTGGAATGAATGACTTTCTGACAATGTATCATTATGATGTCGGGAGTGCATTAACCCTTTCACGACCTGGGATCATTGATGCCTCAATGCCCAGGTCGTGATTTTACATCAGCTTATGGGATCATAAAGATCCCTCGTTCTGCCACCTCTCTTATGTCTTCTTCCGCTGATACAATCTTGTATCAGTGGCAGGGGAGAGAGGGGAGGCGGCAGAGCTGACAGGCGTGCACCCGGCGCGCGTTCTGCCCTCCCTCCCTACCCATGCCGGCCTCCATAGATAGAAACCGGAAGTCTGGGGGCGTGGCTTGGCTGCCGAGCTGTATGGCCGCATGAAGACCTAGCTCCTGCTCCACAGAAACCATACACAGTGACTACAGACCGCACGGCCGCTCCAAATTCCTCCCCAACCTCTTACAACATCCCTACAAGACCACAATGCGAGGCAAGAGAGGCAGGTCAGCGATAAAGCCCATAAAAATGACGTTTTTCGGCTCCTCAGGCGGAGGTGCCGAGATCCAAGATGGCGCTGACGGACTTGCGGGACGAAGCTCACCTGCCTCAAGATGCTCCGGTATGTCTCCCACACACAGCTCGGCGTCCAGCAGCAGCCGCAGAAGCTGCTCTGCTCCCTCTCACTCACCAATTCATAGTGGCGAGAAAGCCACATCAGAACGGCCCCACAGTGATGAGGAGAGCTCATATGTTACCAGGGCATACAGCAGAGCCGCCATTACACAGCAGCCTGACTCTCCCTCTTCAGTGAGTCCTTTAAAGCAGTGCCCACGACCGCAAATGGATGCTTTAACCCATGAAGCTGATACACCATATAACTCAGCTACTGAAGGGGAACTCCTAAACTCTCTTCCTTCTTCCATTAATCCTATCAGTGAAGAGAAAATGAAATCCATGCTTATGGCATTAAAGCAGGACTTTGCTACTCTGATCTCTCCCATACAATCCTCTATTCGTGATCTAAAAGGGAAAATGTCTCAAGCTGAATCTAAACTTTGGGAACTTGCCTCATCACATAACGAACTAACTGAGGCTCATTATGACTTAGAAGCAGATGTCCACTCATTGGAGGCTAAAGCCGCCGACATTAAAGACAGGTCTAGGCGCAATAACATAAAATTCAAAGGCATTCCGGAAAGTGTTGCTCCCAAAGATCTAATCAATTATATACAAGACCTCATGCAAACAGTTTTGCCTAAATGCTCGGCCAATGACTTTTTCATAGACAGGGCACACAGGGTGCCTAAACCCTCCTACCTACCAGCAGAAATTCCCAGAGACACTCTGGCTAGAATACACTTTATTCATATCAAGGAGGCACTCATGCAATCCTTCCGCAACAGTCCAGACCTACCTGAGCGCTTCCAGAATGTCTCTCTATACACGGATTTATCAGCAGCGACCCTCCAACTACACAGAAAATTAGCTCTAATTACTCTCACTCTGAGAGAAAGAAAAATAATGTACAGATGGGGATTTCCAGTCCATATTATGATACAGAGAGACAATACTTTACACATAATCAGAAACCTGGAGGAAGGGATTAACACCCTAAAGAAATGGAACATTTCAATTCCTGAAAAATTCCTTAAACCAACTCCTTCTCCCCAACAGATCGAGGAGTAATTGTACACAAAGAAATCTAACCGAAAAGGTCGCTGAAATCATGCAGGAGCGTTCTGAACCTGATTTTTGTTGCTTTACTGTTTTGAAGCTCTGATAGGAGCTCGGCTTCACTGACTTTCTTTACCCCACTAAAGTCGCCATTTTGTTCTTTTCTGTGCGACAAATACCTTTCTTCACTATGACTTCTTTAATGTTTTTTGGTTGTGTTTTCACATGTTCTTTCTTAACAGCATCACTCTCCTGGAACAAAAGAGTATCAAGCTACGATCTACACCTACTAAAAGGCTACTGACTTATTCGGTCATTTCATGTATGGGTACCTTATAAGCATTTACTTTACAATAATGGTGGTCAAATTTATTTCACTAAATTTTAAGGGCCTAAACAGCCCACATAAATGCTCTTTTTTATGGAAAGTGGTTAAAAACCTAAAGGGTGACGTATATTGTATACAAGAATCACATCTACTCCATAAAGATACACATAGAATTTGTCATCCTCAGTTTCCGTATATATATCACTCCACCTTCAAATCCAAAAGTAGGGGGGTCATGATAGCAGTGCGTAACACTGTGTCCTTTACACCTCTACAGACTATCTCAGATAAAAATGGTAGATACCTAATATTAATATGCGATATTAACAACATTACATATACCATAGTGAATCTTTACGCTCCGAACCAGCATCAAATCAGATTTTTACACAAATTACAAGCTAGAATAAATAAAGTTAAAAGAGGTGGAGTGGTATATTGCGGTGACTTCAACATGGTCGCAGATGTTTCTTTAGACTCTACTTGCACAACGAGGCAGGCTTATCCTGCATTTAAAAAATTCATGTGGAAAGAGGATCTATATGATCCATGGAGGGTGAGAAATAGTAATGAAAAAGATTTCACTTTTTTTTCTATCCCAAATAATAGCTACTCTCGCATAGATCTATTTCTGGTTGACAGAACTTTACTAATGCAGGTATCGGACACTGTGATTGGAGACATAACATGGTCCGATCACTCCCCTATATCATTAACCCTCTTAGAAAAATCTAATGTAACCCCTACGTATTTATGGAGGGCCAATGAATTTCTAATTTCTCACCCATTCTATAAAGCACAATTAGAGAAAGATCTCACAGAATACTTCTTAAATAATAATACACCCGATATTGGAAAAAATACCATCTGGAACGCACATAAAGCGTTCATCAGGGGTTCTTTTATTAAGTTAGGTTCTCAAGTTAGAAAAAATAGAGCACAAGAAATGACATCTATCTTACAAGATATACATTGTATTGAGTCTCTTAATAAACAGAACCAAACATCTCAACAAATGAAGACCATAAAAGCTTAAGGAATCGTCTACGTGACAATCTTTTATGGGATTATGAAAAAAGGATGAAAAAACTAAGAGTGAAATTTTATTCACAGAGTAACAAAGCTAGCAAACTGATGGCCCAACAACTCAAACAACAACAACTTAAATCCAAGATTCCTTATATGCTAGATGACACAGGGAAAGGAAAACTAACAGATCCAAGGGACATATCCAACGTTTTAAAAAAATTCTATGAGAAACTATATAACCTAGAAAAAGACAATTCCATACACCAACCTAATGAAATAGACATTAACAATTTTCTACACTCCATAAACTTACCACAATTATCATCTGATCAATTAGATCTCCTTAATAAACCTATCACCAATGATGAAATTGCTCTGATTATTAAAACTTTACCAAAAGGCAAATCACCAGGTCCCGATGGACTAACAAACTGTTACTATAAAGCATTTAGCCATATACTAGTCCCTCATCTTGCTGATTTATATGACATTGCTTGGAAAGAAGGAGTCTTACCTGAGGAAAATCAGACAGCTTTAATAGTAACCCTTCCTAAACCAGGGAAGAGCCAGGAGTTACCGCAGAATTTCAGACCTATATCACTACTTAATACTGATCTGTAGATTTATGCGAAACTCCTGGCTCTAAGACTAGCCCCCATTTTACCTTCACTTGTTAACCCAGATCAAGTGGGTTTTATTAAAGGAAGACAGGGATATGAAAACACAAGATGTGTCCTAAATATAATACACTATTTGGAGCAAAAAAAAGACCCGGCCTTGATCGTGGCATTAGACGCCGAGAAGGCGTTCGACCGCCTGAACTGGTCGTACGCCTTCTCGGTGCTGCGACATATGGGCGTCGGTGGTCCAGTATTATGAGCCATTTCTGCTCTATATTCAGCCCCCTCAGCCCAAGTTTTCGTTAATGGCTCTATATCCCCAAATTTCCTTATCAGCAATGGGGCTAGACAGGGGTGCCCCCTTTCCCATTTAATATTTGTCCTATCTGTAGAACCCCTAGCACAAATACTGCGCACTGACAGTGAAATTTCCGGCATACACATAGGATCAAGGACACACACTGTATCACTGTATGCAGATGACATAAATATTCCCTTCCAAATATTTTACATATATTAGACAATTTTGGACTACAAATTAAATTCATCTAAAACTCAAGTTCTCCCCGTCAACCTTTCCCAGAAAGAGATAGAACAATTAAAAAACAAATATAATTTAGACTGGCAACCCTCTAAAATATCCTATCTTGGCATCCAATTGACCTCTCCCCTGAAAAACCTATATAAATACAATTACCTACCTTTACTAGACATGCTTCGTACAGAAACTGGCAGAATGGCTAGTTATCATGGATAGGCCGCATTAATTCATTTAAAATGTTCCTTTTGCCTAAATTGCTTTATATATTCAGAACAATACCCATACGTGTTTCTACACAATATTTTAGTAAAGATAGATCACTGTTATTGAAATACATATGGGAAAATAGTAAACCTAGAATAGCATACAATTTATTAATAAAGACAAATCAGTAGGAGGGTTGAATATCCCGGACATAGCCACATATCACAAGGCCACTTTATTAGCACAAACATGCCTTTGGTGGAACGGAAATTATAACATGCCTTGGCTACAAATCGAATCATATATGGTCTCACCCCACTCACTAAAAGAAATAATGTATGCCTCACTCTGGAAAATACCTATACCCAATATAAGCTCTCTAACTATTAAAGCAGGATTATACCACTGGGTTCAAGCACATAAAAATAATGGCAAAACCAAAAATATAATTCTGTCTCATACCCCAATAAAACTAATTCATTTTTTACTCCCTAACCTAGACTTATCCTCATGGGTGGAATTGGGACTATCAGAGATGAACCAATTGTTCTCTGAAGGCATTCTGAAGTCATTTTTCAATCTCCAAATGGAGTTTGGGCTACCTAAAGGTGACCTTTATAAATTCCTACAGTTAAGGCATTGCTTGCTCAACTTGAATCAGACCTCAATCAATTGTGATGTGGAACTGTTACGTTTAGTTCATGTTAAATCTAAAGGCCTTAAGCCGCTATATAATAATTTGGGTCAATTCCTCTCATTCGAATTATTAGGTCCATATGAAAAATGGCAGATGGAACTACTCATATCCCCATCACAACAAGATTGGATGACAGCTTTTAAATGGTCAAGTTTTCGTGTTTTAATAACTAAGCTCATAGTTATATCCAAACTAGTACTATCTCGTTACTGGAAATCGACAGATATCCCAATCCTAAAAGAAGTATGCCAACTAATTAACACAACATATGCTTATGAAGAGGTCCTAGCTTATGGGAACCACTCAATTGGCAAATTTAGGAACATTTGGAACCCATGGAAACAAAGTCAGTACTTTACTAATTAAGTCTATTATTAGACAATAATGTACTTATCCTTTTTGTATCGTTAACATTAGTCTATATCTTCCCAGAGAGATGATGCTTCGTTACAGTTACTTTTTCTTTTCTATTGTTGAAGTTATTACTAAGTTTATTCATGTATGACTTCTCTTCTAACATCATTGCATATTGTTATACCTCCATTCTAAACTATATATAGTGATGTACCTATAGAGACGTATATTCATTGATTGGAAATTGCCTGTTAATTTTATTTCTTGTTCTTATTCTCTTTATCAGACATTTATACTGTCTTTATTATAATATAAATTTCAATAAAAATGATTGAAACAGAAACCGGAAGTCTGAGGCTTCCGGTTTCTATGACTACCATCGGGACTCTGCGATCAGTTCGCAGAGCCCCGATGGACACTGGAGAGACAGTTCTCCCTCAGGAGAGGGAGAATTGTCTCTTCAGAGCCCTATAAATACTGCGGTCTTGCTGACCGCAGTATCTATAGGGTTAACTCTCAGCACTGATAGCTGGGACCTGCCGCGGATGACACAGGCGTAGCTCCTACGCCTGTGTCATCCTCAGCAGTAAATTCACGTCGCTGCAGCACCAGGCATAGGCTGCAGCGACGTGAATTCACTGTGCAGTGGCAGGAGGGGGTTAATATGTTCAAATTTTCCCTGCACTGTACTGACACAGCCCACGAAGAGTTAAACAGTTTTGGCATGTAAATGCCCCCTAAATGTATAAAAATGCACAAAAGCAACCTGTGTTCCTGTTAGTGTTCCTGTCCTGTTCCTGTTTTCCCGCTGTGGTGTCCTCATTCTCTGGAGTTCCTGCTGTTTGATTCTGTACTCCCAGCTGCTTCCAGTATACCTGCGTGTTCCTGTCCAGAGTGTGAACCTGACCCAAGCCATGTTTGCTCCTGCTACTGTTCCTGCATCTAGTTACCTGCTTTGTGTGAACTGCAGTGTGACCTGCACCTGTGTCTTCATCCTCAGCCTCTGTCACCTGCATACATTCCTTTTATCCGGAGTGGCCCGTGTGTTCATATTTGTCTCTACTGTCAGTTTTGCAACGCGGGTGGTTCCCCCTTTGCCATCTGGTCTGCGGTCTTATGCTTTATCTATCTCAGGAGGTAGCGACCTGGCATATCCTCTGGGAAAGTCTATCTTCACCATCAGGAATATCTTGTGAAGAAAAGAGGATACGCTTAGACCAGTGCTTCTCAATTCCAGTCCTCAGGCCTCACCAACAGGTCATGTTTTGAGGATTTCCTTAGTATTTCACAGGTGATATAATTATACTCAGTGCATCAGGTATTATCCCAGGTGTTCTTTGTATGGGATATCCTCAAAACATGATCTGTTGGTGAGGCCTGAGGACTGGAATTGAGAAGCACTGCCTTAGACAACGCCCTTAGGGATAGATGGGCATGTGACACAGTGGGCTCACGTCCGATGATCCTGACACTGCCTAAAATATATGACTCTTTCAACATAAGGTGCAAGGGAAAAAAGTACTGGAGCAGAAAATAGCTCTACAAAAATGTATACTCCTATGTTATTAATGTAACAGATTTGCATAACATGGCATATATATTATTACTACCATGTAAAAGTGGCTAAACAGTTGCTTTTTTTAACCTCCATTTGAAAGTGGATCCACAGGGGTTTCAGTCCTACTAATAAATAAATAAATAAATATATATAATTTTTTCCGCCTAGAACACACAGGTGTTTTTAAGATGACCTCACAATTTTTATTTATTTAATTTTTTTTACATAATTTTGAGTACATATGCCGTGTACTTGTAGGCTTCCTTGTCAGTCTACAGACACAGCACTAATGGTAGTATTTATGGGGAAGAGTGATAAAATGTGAAATTCTGCTGCACTGTAAGCTTAACAACTGCCCCTGTAAATTCAATATTTAAATAAGAGTAATATATGATAGTTCTTGTGTCACATTTATATCATACAGTGCATACTGTACTAGCAGCGTGTGACAGAGCTACTAACATTTTTCTACACTATTTAACTTTTATTTTGCTATGAGCAAGGGTGTTTTCAGCTATAAAGACTCTATTTCCGCTATCATCAAGGTTTCAGTATATAACAGTTATGCGGGATCTGTTTTCAAATCCATACTGGCTAAACCCGACAGACCCCATTGACTTTAATAGGTCTCATGGGATCCAGGAGAATTCTGGATTGACTCTAGAAACTTCTTTTAGTCTTGCTATTTAAAGTACTGGAAATCCTAAGGAAAATCCCTTAAGAGCTTTAATGCTAGTGTGAGCAAAGTCTTACCTCAATTTATAAAGCTTATTTCCCAGACCATTAAAAAAAAACAAAAAAACTTTTGTATACCAATTCCTTTTTGATGGATTATTTCAAGGGGATATGAAAAATAATCTTTGATTATAATATTAAAGTTAGTAATATATATATCTTGTCTTTTATATGTCATCATAAAATAGTTTTGAAAAGTATTTGCACACAAAACAAATTTATATTGCAAATAAACTGGACTCTGCAAACTGTAGGGCAAAAAGCCAATGTACTAATGGATAAAATGTCTCCAGTTCAGAATAGATGTTAGAGCATCTTGGCAGCAATCTCTTTATTGTAGGCAACAGAAGTCACATTGCAACCAAAAAAGAATTATTCTAAATATTAAAACTATGTACATCTTTATATTCTATATTATTTCTGCTTAAAAAGGCAAAAGTTATGCTCAAAAAAAAAAAAAGTGAAACAAATGGATCTTGGAAGAAAACAGTTAGGAGCAGTGATTGATAAGTGCAATTGCCCTAGTCGCTTTCCCCAAATGTCAGCACTGCTAATTGTGCTTTTATTGCCCATTAAAAGCTACTTTTGAATATAGTTTGGAAGAAGTTTCCTAATTACTCAAAAAGCAGCTTTAACAAATGGAATCTGTTTGGCATATTTCAAAACTTTCCCACTGTGTTCTCACTATTTCATTCTATTTTAATTCAGATTCCCCGCACAACTGATTGATGGCGCAAGCAGAAGAGCACCATTTGTTAGGATGGCAGTAGTGGGTGTAAGGCGACCTATTATGTTTAATCTACAGCAAGTCACTTTCTATGCTGTTTTTACACTATTTAGTTTACAGAGAATAAGAAAGCAGATGGAGGGAAAAACAGTGAGTTAATTTTACACTTTGCTGAGTACATTTAATAAAAGAGAATAAAAAAAATTAATAAAATAAGCAGATGGCAAAATGACTTTATCAATAAGATTTTACATATTTCTAAAATTTACTGTAAAATTAATACTGTGTATAACAGTACCATTGTACGTTAAAAAATATACTTTTTAAAAGTTGAAATGCTTCTTTTATTACAGTTAAAATAAAGGTCACAATAGATTACATTAACTGAGGATCGAAATAAGAGGAACAAAGTACAACTATAATTTGTGTAGTTGTTACATCCTTATCTTCCCCTTACTCCAGTGACATCTTTGGAAGCGTCTGGAACACAGCCCCAGACTCACAGGGGGCCACTCCAACAGTAGCACACTGGCAGAGCATATCGCTCCACTCTGAGCTAGCGCCACCTTCCGGGTGACATTACAGATACCCAAGAGAGTCTCCAGCAACACAGGGCTATTAGACAAGCTTTTCCTCTCTGTATTTCTCTCCCAGTTCTAACTGCCAGCTGTAACCTGCTCTCCACTATACACAGCCGACTGGCCGTCTCCAGAAAGCGACTCACCTTATATAGAGGGTGAGAATGGGTTGCTGACATCACAATGGGGTTTGCAGCTGATTAGACAGGCACAGGGATTATGGATGATCCCTTGCACCCACCAAAAGACTGTACTGTGCCGAAATGCGTCAGATTCACTTCGCTACAGGGGATTTTGATGGATTCACATGTAGGACCAATTTTTGCAAATATTTATATGACAAAGTTTGAGGAAGAATATGTGTGGGCTCATGAGCGCAGTAGCAATGTCATGCTCTGAGGTACGAGGAGCAGATCCTGTGAACAGCTGAATTGGCACATCCTCAACAACAACCAGAAACATGTACTAATAGAATTTATTTTAGAGTGTGATTTAGACAATATCCATTCTTTAGATGTGGAAATCACCAAAGAGGAGGATGGGAGACTAGACATTACATTGTTTACTAAAATACAGATGATAACCTATTGGCTAGGAATAGCTGCCATGCTTTCCAAGTGTTTAGCAGGATTTCTCTTAGCCAATTTACTTGTACAGGTAGGATATATATTTAATGCTGGATATCAGGAGAAGAAGGAGATTATGACAAAGAAATTTGTGTCTAGAAGGTACAATGAGGTACAGGTAAAGAAATTTGGATAGGAAATTGGACATATATTGAGACAGAGCATTAGACAAAGGGTAAAAAGGAAGAAAGATTCATTACTACTTATGATGGACACTATGAAATAATTGAAAAGAGGTGCAAAAATATTGGCGTCTTTTACAGGCTGACCCTAAGTTTGGAAGGGTATTTGAGACACCCCTAAAATTATTAATCAGAGAGGAAAGACCCTTAAAAACTATCGGGTGAGAGCAGGTGTTCATAGGTCCAAAACCTCAAGACCAGGGGCGTAGCTAATGTCTCATGGGCCCTGGTGCAAGAGGTCAATCTGGGCCCCCCCCCCCCTCCACACACACGCACGCACACTATCACCCGCAAAACCACCCTCCATAAATACGACAAAGCTAATATCTCATGCTGTATATAGTTTAATACTTTAAGAGCGTTGTTATTAAGTAAAAGGACAGTAGCATTTTATTTTTAAACTGGAGAGGCCTGGTTACTGGGAGGACACATGGTGGCAGACCTAGGAGCAGGAAATAAATAGTTAGGTCTGCTAATAATAGTGTTGAAATTTTTTTTTTCTTTATGTCAGATCTGTACCTTGTGAGAGTCCATACATTGACCTAGATTTATCAATCAGCCCAAGACAAAAATCAAGACACATTTATACACAAGACACAAGAATAGACATTTATTAGCATGTGAGGCACTATTTATAGGTTATATTTCATAAAGAACAGAAAAAAAAAACAACACAAATCATACTCACTAATAACTTGAAAGGACATGAACAGCACAGATCCACAAACATTAATCCATGATAACGAATTCCAAAACAGTCAACAAAACAACGTAGCTGAACAAGTTAAATTGAATAGGAACCCTGTAAAAAAACAAAGGGACAATGACTTTAGATTATATATTCAAACAAGTCTAACTTTTGGAAGCATCTGCCATGACTCTAAAGACAATCAGGGGCACACCTATGAGCACTATATACACTTTTTTTTACCATTATCAGAATGTCTTATGGTGCATTTACACAGAGATTTATCTGACAGATTTCGGAAGGCAAAGCCAGGAGTGGATTTGAAAAGAGGAGAAATCTCAGTCTTTCCTTTATGACGTGTTCCCTGTTGATAGTCTGTTTTGGCTTAAAAAATCTGTCAGATAAATCTCTCTGTGTAAACGCACCATTAGTTGCCTCCTGTGGTCTCTAGCAGGGCAGATGCTATATAAATGATTACTCAAACCATCCACTAACTGATTGAACTGGAACAATTTAACTAAATAATAAGATTAACAAAAGTAAGCAAACAGTGTGTTAGTATAAACTTTTAACAGTGTTAGACTTCAAACAAAATAGGGTAGGTTTCCCACACTTTTTAATAAAAAGCTACCAGTTTTTTTTAGACAAAGCTAGAAGTGGACTCAAAAGAAATGGAAAATGTATAGGAATGACATACTTTTTACTGTTTGATCAACCTCAGGCTTTGATAAAAAAAAAACTGCAGAAGCTGTTTTACAAAACTGGTGGATATGAAACCCCCTAAAACTCGTAATTCTGAACTGCCAAACTATATACTCACAAATCCTACTAAAATGTACATCTTCGTGCTTTAGCCTCAGAAAACTTGTCAATTATGCCATGAATATCAAGTTTTCTGGCCCTCTCATTTTCAACACTCAGCAGGGCTAGGTGACTTAGTCTCTGTTGAGACATTGTGCTCCTAAGGTAGTTTTTGATTAATTTTAATTTTGAAAATGATCGCTCTGCAGATGATACAGTTACTGGAAGTGTAAGAAAAAGCAGAAATGCTATGCAGACATCAGGCAGAGTAGAAGATAATCCAGAGTTGTCTACCATCAGGAGAATGGCTAGATCTCTTACAGATGAGGCTCGTTTGATATCTTCTGGAAGCGCAGATCGGAAACTTAACAACTGACCAGGAAAACCGCTGGATAAGTCATCCTGGTAGAATTCTTGCAGTTTTTTTGCTTCTGTAAAGACTGCATCATCGGATTCTGACGAGAGTGTTGTTGGCTGAAGAATTCTGAACCTTTCTACCACTGTGTTCATCCCACTAAAACGGTTACGCAGCTGACTTATAGCTATGTCTAAACATTTGTAGAATACCGTTGTTTTGAATCTTTCTTCTGGGTCCTGCAACCTTTCATCCAAACACAGCTCATCAAAATGTCTCTTAACTTTCCTGACTCTTTTATTTTCAAATTTTTCCTGGATGCCCCATTTTTCAGCAAGACTTACTGCTGTTCTTTTTCCTCATCAAAATTATTTCGAAAGTTGCTAAGGACTTGAGTAGCATTGTATATTAATTTGGTTGCAGTAGAGAGATCCATGTCTTTTGACTGCAGCATTTTAGAAACTGCATTTACACTTTCTAAAATTTTTGCCTGTAAGACAATTAGAAAAACAAACTGGAAAGATTCCAGTTTTGCCTTTAATGCACTGGCCTCATCCCTCTCCTTTGGCTTGGTTGATAGAACAATAATTTTAGACAAAGCTTGTAAAATATCCTTAAACCTAAACCGTAGGGCTAACAATGAATCATGTCGAGATGCCCATCTTGTTGGGCAAAGTTGTTTTAAAGTTAAGGAGGATTCAGAAGTAAAGGATGCCAAAAATGCCCATCTTTTTACGCTTTCACTAAAGAACTTGTACAAAGACTGAAGAACATCAAAAAATTGTGAGATTTCAGTGATATCTGATACAGCGTCCTGCAAAACTAAATTTAGGTTATGAGCTGCACAATGTATAAAGAGAGCATTTTTTTCCTTGCTGCTAATGCGAGCTTGAACACCAGTGTAAATGCCACTCATAGTGGCAGCCCCATCATAGCCCTGTCCTCTGCATTTTGACAGATCTAATCCTCTTTTCTGTATAGATTGAATTATACTGTGTTCAAGACCAGCAGCTGACTGGTCTTCAATGGACTGAAAACCTAAAAAGGCTTCCTCAATTTTAATACTAGTTACCCTGCAACTTTCATCTTTCTCAACGATTACATAACGAAACACTTGACTAAGTTGGTCTACTTTACTTAAGTCTTGGGTTGTATCCATTATTACAGAATAAAACTGTGATGTCTGGATTTCCGAAATGATGTCCTCCTCTACTTTGCTTGCAAGAACACTTATCAGTTCATTTTGTATTTGTGGACTTAGATATTTAACTGTTCCTTGGGGTCTCTGCAAGAGGTCCTTAAGTATAGGATCATATTCAGAAAGTAATTCAACAATGGTGAGAAAATTCCCATTGTTTACCTCTCCCAGTTTTTCCCTGTGGCCACGAAAAGCAAGGTTGGCCATAGCCATTGTTAGGGTAACATTCACAATTCTGTGTAGGGCTTGTCTCCAAATCAGGTTTTCTTGTCTGATTTTTCTCTCATTTTCCTCATCTATTGTTTTATTACGTCTCCAATGATCATACACTATACATGCATCTATGTGAGACTGACTATTTTCATGTTTTTGGATCCTTGCAGATAACCGTTGCCACTTTTGAATACCTTTTGCCCATGCTGGCTCAAAGCCCTGTTTCTTGCGATCTCCAAACAACCAGCAAGGCTCGCAGTAGGCTGCATTAAGTTTGGGTGAATAACGTAGCCAAGTAACAGGTAACTTAAGGCCTGTTTTAGTGACTCTTTCATAGTAAGTTGCTGAGAAACACCTTCCATCTTTTTCATCTAGTGGAAATGGTCCTTTAGGTCTACATGGACCATTACCTATAATAAATCGTTTAATATTTGCATCTGTAATATTGATGGGATAATGGCCTCGGTCGGTTACGTGTTCCTCTGTTAGAACACTTTCAATAAAACTAGATGGCGCAGGTGACTGTGACCCACATGGACTTTGTAAGTGTTCCTCTGCTATACTGGTAGTGCCTTCATCTACACTTGTTTCAGTGTCCTGCACTGAACCTTCTACAACACTGCTAGGACTCACATTTAAATTTTCCACTGATGCACCTTGTTCACTGGTAACAAGAGAAGCAGAGGATGTACTCGCATCTCTAGGTGTCTTAAAGAAACTGCTTATTTTAGGGAGTTTGGCATGTTTCTCCTCTTCATCCCTTTTCCTTTTCCGTTTTTGAGCACCGCTCATATGATGGTAAGACATGATGTATTTATAAAGCAGTTCTGTGAAAAAATGTACACTTTTATACACTGCAAAAGCAATTTTCCCAATACTTTTCATTAGCAAAATTGCCCACTAGGTTATTGACCACAGCTCTTCACTCTGTAAGCGGTGGGGGCTGGGAACCTCAGAAACTGGTAGGTATACATTTTCCAGGTTCTGTGTCTCCCTCTGAGATCACAGATGTCTCCAGGGTTTGTGGATTAACCTTGAATGCATGTGTAATCTTAGAGGAAGACACAGAGATGATCTGATTCAGCTCAGGGCTCAGAGCAGGGCTGATTCAGCTCAGCACCACTGTGTCCTGTTCTCCCTACACCCCTCACCCATCCAGGAAGTGAAAGCATCACAGAGATGCTGAGCTTATTGGCCAGATGATAATACCTCTTTAAGTGATAAATTTAACATATGTAACAAAGGTGACTGGTTGGAGCCAGTGGGGAAAATAAATACAAACAGCAAACGATCTAGTTTTCCTTTTGCTGTTGTGTTATAGGGGTTCTCTTGCCAAGCTTACTTTGAACTGAGCCCAGCCGCCGAAAGTCTGACATCAGGGCGCAGCTGAGTTTCAGCGCCACCCCTCTGTGTGCTGGAATGCAGTTATGCCATGTCAGACTTCAAACGGCTGGGCTCAGTTCAAAGTAAGCTTGGCAAGAGAACCCCTTTAAGGGTATATTCACACGAATGGACTCGCTGCGAGTCCGGCAGGTCCTGGCAGTTCCCACACACTATATACTCGCTGCGGTCTGAACGACCGCAGCGAGTATGTAATTCTGCCACCCTTAACCCCTTCTGCTCGCGCCAGGCTCCCCCGCTGTAAGCATACATTACCTCTCCTCGCTGCACGGGTCCGGCGTCCTGCTCACCCACCCGGCCAATCAGTGTGTTGCCCAGCCGCAGCCACTGATTGGCCAGACGGGAGAGCAGGACGCCGGACCCGTGCAGCGAGGAGAGGTAATGTATGCTTACAGCGGGGGAGCCGGGCGCGAGTAGAAGGGGTTATGGGCGGCAGAATTACATACTCGCTGCGGTCGTTCAGACCGCAGCGAGTATATAGTGTGTGGGAACTGCCAGGACCTGCTGGACTCGCAGCGAGAATCTAGCTGTGAGTCCGTTCGTGTGAATATACCCTAAGGGTACAAACACACACACGGCATATACGCTGCGTATTTACTGCTGCGATACGCAGCAAATACGCAGCAGATACGCAGCAGATTAGATCTAAATAAATGAACACAGCATCAAATCTGCACCAACAAATCTGCTGCGTATGTTTGTACCCTAAAGTAAGATTTTTAAAAATTCAACTTACTTTAGTTGTTGATCAGAGATGTCTTGCTGATTCTTCTCCTTCAGACCAGTGAAAGGCAGTCCAGGCTATCTGGCAGTTCCTTGAAAGAAAAAAAATAAATTATACATATATCTCACATATTCTTTTACATGAATTGCTGTATAGAAGATGTAACCTCCTCTCAGCATGCTCTGATCCATCCTCACCATGTCCCCCCATGAAACTGGCTCAGTTGCCCCTAGCAACCAATCAGATTCCACCTTTCATTTTCCAAGAGTCTGAGGAATGAAAGGTGGAATCTGATTGGTTGCTAGGGGCAACTGAGCCAGTCTCACTTTACACCATGTTTGATAAATCTCCCCCTGTGTCCCTACTATTAAAGGGAACAAATCAGCCCAATTGGGCTGATATGGTTCCCTGGAGCGCTGTATAAAGCTCCTGAGCACCTCCCAGCATGTACCAGCCGCGGCTGATTGGTTCCCTTTAAGCATTGACAAAGTAGTCCGCCCACAGTATGGAATAAATTAATACAAAAAAATTCTACTTAACTTTTTTACATTAAATCAACACACTATTACAAAATACATATTATTTATCCAGCAAGATCCAATATATTCCTCCCATCCAATTCTTATAGTGGAGGAGAAGCACTTAAAACTTACTTCACTTGTGGATGAGAGATGTCTCGCTAAGTCTTCTGCTTTAGACTGGTAAAAGGAAGTTAGGAGGCTATCTAGCAGTTCTGTGGGGAACAAAAAAAAATATTTTTTTTTCACATGAATTCTGTTATATTCGTTTCAATATACACCATATTCCCCTCAGTAAGTCCTAATCTAACTATAGTGTGCCCCCGGCAACATGTCCATCCACATACACCATGTCTGAATTCCCCCCAGTATGAAATAAATTAATATTAAAAATTCTACTTACTTTAGTTGTTAATCAGAGATGTCTCGCTGAGTCTTCTTCTTCAGACCAGTGAAAGGTAGTGTAGACTATCTAGCACTTCTCTGAAAAAAATAGAAAATTTATATTATATAAATACACATACATACACACACACATACATACACACACACACAAGCATACATACATACATACATACATACACACACACACACACACACAAGCATATGTGCCAATGCTGTCCACCCATAGCACTCCCCCTCCTTGTTAGTATTCCCCCAGCCACAGTGTCCCTCCTGCCTTCTCCTCAATATCCCTTCTACAGTGCAATGATCCCCCCCCCTCCTTGGTATGTGTCCCTAGTCCCTGACTACCCCTCCAGCCTCCTAAACACATTGGGGGAGATTTATCAAACATGGTGTAAAGTGAAACTGGCTCAGTTGCCCCTAGCAACCAATCAGATTCCACTTTTCATTCCTCACAGACTCTTTGGGAAATAAAAGGTGAAATCTGATTGGTTGCTAGGGGCAACTGAGCCAGTCTCACTTTTCATCATGTTTGATAAATCTCCACCATTATGTCTATGTCCCCAGCCCCTGCCTATGTCCCCATCCCCCATACACAATATGCACATGTCCCCAGCCCCCATACACAGTATGCACATGTCCCCAGCCCCCATACACAGTACGCACATGTCCCCAGCCCCTATACACAATATGCACATGTCCCCAGCCCCCATACACAGTATGCACATGTCCCCAGCCCCTATACACAGTATGAACATGTCCCCAGCCCCTATACACAGTATGCACATGTCCCCAGCCCCTATACACAGTATGAACATGTCCCCAGCCCCTATACACAGTATGCACATGTCCCCAGCCCCTATACACAGTATGCACATGTCCCCAGCCCCTATACACAGTATGCACATGTCCCCAGCCCCTATACACAGTACGCACATGTCCCCAGCCCCTATACACAGTACGCACATGTCCCCAGCCCCTATACACAGTACGCACATGTCCCCAGCCCCTATACACAGTACGCACATGTCCCCAGCCCCTATACACAGTACGCACATGTCCCCAGCCCCTATACACAGTACGCACATGTCTCCAGCCCCTATACACAGTACGCACATGTCCCCAGCCCCTATACACAGTACGCACATGTCCCCAGCCCCTATACACAGTATGCACATGTCCCCAGCCCCTATACACAGTATGCACATGTCCCCAGCCCCTATACACAGTATGCACATGTCCCCAGCCCCTATACACAGTATCTCCCCTCAACATTTTAAAAAACATACCTGCGGGTGGCCAATGCAGGGGCAGGAAGAATTCTCATGGTAGCTTGTGCCTGGCCCTCCTCCTCTCCAATGATTGGTCGTCAGGAGAAGGGGGGTTGAGCAGAGGAGAGGTGAGCAAACAGCATGCACTGTGGGAACCAGGAAGTGCCGGAGCCTTCCTCTCGGTTCTTATGCGAACAGCAGCTGCAGCAATAGTGAGGCGAAGTACCGAGTGAGGCGAGGGGGGGGCCGGGCCCCCCCTGGCTAGGGGCCCGGTCGCGACCGCGACCTTTGCGACCCCTGTAGCTACGCCACTGCTCAAGACAAAGGTTCCTGAGAGCAAAAAAGATGGGTAAATTAGCATTTTTAGCATGCTAGATTGTAGCGCTATAATCAAAGGAGATCAAGTAATGCATCCCATGAAAGGTATTCCTGTTAAACTAAAAGGGTGGTTTTCTTATAACTCTAAATAAGTAATTTATATGTTAAAGTGCCCTTGTGGCAAGGTTTACATTGGCTGGACTATGCGATCCGTAAAGATAAGTATTAACAAACATTGAAGTGCAATATGTAATTATACCCAAAAAATTTGCTGGAACCCAGCCCACTGACCCTGCCTACTTGGCATGCTGCCCTAGGTGGCAGACCCCAACTGGGTGACAGTTCCTATGCTGCCACGTGTAGGCTCTGTCAGGGGAGTATTGTCGATAGTCCATGTCAGAACCAAACCAGGTCAGATACAGCCAGGGGTCACAAATGAGTAAAGCAGAACCAAGACAGAACCATAGGAAGATACCTTAAAGAGTTTGTACCATCAGACCTCTAATATTGTGATATACATACCAATCTGTCGGTGCTGACATGTAGACAAAGCTGGTATGGAGCATTTTTCTTTTATCTACCCAGTCGCCGTTTATTTCCCCGCCCAACGGATATTTCAATGAGCCGGGGTAAAGCAGAGGAGGCAGACTCGGGGGCGTGCTCTTCCTCTTCACCTTCTCCCCCCCCCACACACCTGTGACACGCCGCTGACACTCATCATCTACGCCTTAGTACTTCCTCTTATTTTAATAGGACAGGCCCTACATCCCAGCGTGATGACAGGGCAGCCGGGACATAAACAGGAGGCGAGACTGTGTAGCATACTGTAGGACCTATGACAGGTGCTGTATTAACATAAGAGGCGGTACTGAGGCGTGTAAGATGAGAGTTAGCAGCAAGCGGCAAGGGTCGGGGGAGAAGGTGAAGTAGAAAAGCACAGGTCTACCTCCTGTACTTCACCCCGGCTCATTTGAATATCCGTTTGGCGGGGAAATTGACTGCGACTCGGCAGGGAAAAGAAAAATGCTCCACACCAGCTTGGTGTACATGTCAGCACCGACAGATTGGTATGTATCACAATATTAGAGGTCTGATGGTACATTCTCTTTAAAACAAGCCGAGGTCACACACTGTCAGGAGCAAAGGTACAAAATCAGAAGACACAAAGCCAAACAGCTGAACTGCACCAAAAGTGCAGTTTATTTTAGTGTGATTTGTTGAGGTTTGGATTGCAAGTTCACAAACTTTACACCAAAAATTGGCAAATCTGGCCAACTGAATAATTAAAAACTTTGCTTATCTCTAATTGTTACACATATGAATTGTGTAAATCAGCACTAGGAGTATGACCCCTTTTAACCTTATGGGTCTTTACGTTCCATCATAATAAGAAACAGAAATATGTTAGCAGGGGCTCTTTTCAAAGACAGGGGCTCCTGCTCTTGTAGGTACAGAGTATCAAGGCTCCCACAGTATGCCTTGTCAGTCTAAAAGGGCCGCTGGTCTTCACCAGAACCCACCACAAGGATTTGCTGCAGCAGGCGACCCCCAGGTCGCTACCCCTGGTTTGGCTAGGTAGCAGTGGTGGCCGAGGTGCAATGGGAGTCAGGAACGAAGGACCACAAAAAGAATGGAAATGGGAGACAGGTTTTGAAAGATGGCAGGCATCAAGACTGGGGGAAAACAGGACAACTGGCGGGTAACAGGCAGGAATAACGCTACAACAATATACAACAGGCTATGAGGCTATACAACAGGCTATGAATCAGCAAGGGTTCCAGGAAGGGGCAGGCTGTTAACAGGTGTTAAACATTAAGGGTGCACTGGCCCTTCAAATTTGACAGAGCCAGCGCATGCCGTAGGAGGCGGGAGAACTTATGACAGGAGCAGAAACGGGTAAGGCAGTCACTGCGCGCACACTGCGCACTGCAGCAGAACGGCTGAGCCGCAGCCCGTGACAGTAAGTACTTTCAGTAATGCTCTACACCCATTGTAGGGTGCCATGAAAAGTACATCAGCAATGTGTAAGCATATCCATGCAAAGTTCCATGGCTCCACTACCATATTTTTAATGGTGGCTACATTTGTACTTTTCGCTTCTGTCTATTTACTTTTTAGTATGTTATAAGGCTTAGAAGTTTAGCAGCAAAGTTTTCAAATTTTACGCACAGTAACAGCAGCAGCAGCAATCAGGTGTAGTAACAGGAGTGATGATCATATATACAAACAGCGGCGACAATCAGGTACACTAACAGGAGCCATGATTAAGTACACTTAAAGGAGCAAACATCACCTATAGCAACAGATGACAGGGATGAATATCAGGTACAGTAACAAGTGATTATAGTACAGAAAATAAAACTAGAATCCAGAACAGACCCTTGTGGCACACCACCAGTAACAAGTCTCTACTAAGAATACACACCATGTACTGTGACCATGTACTGTTCTCTCCCTGACCTGCACTCCACCCACACACAATAGAAGAAATCAAAGCCAGGAGAGCTGCCCATAATGATGGACCAACCAGGTCGATCCATAGCTGAGGTTAGCGATGACAGGTCCCTGGCTTTGTGCAAGGACCTGTCACTAGTTGCTGGCCACAGTAAAATTAAATCTGTCTCTGTGCAATTTTTAACAGTGACAGTTTAACCTCTAAATGACTGCCGATACACCTTTTACAGGAACTGATCCTGTGCTATTTGCAGCAGGTGCTAGCTGTATGCCACATCTTTAATAGTTTTTCCCAAACCCTATATTCACCATGATGATTTGTCATGAATAGCTTTTCTTTTGTTTCTTTTAAACAGGAAAGGAGGATAATCAAAATGGATTATGTTGATATTTTTTTTTTTACCCTTTTCCATTTCTCTAAGAAACATACAACATACTGTATATAAGCATTAATTTGATTCCTTATACAGTACAATGCAATAGAACTTAAAGCCTTCATTTGCCATTGCAACTAATTGGCACCCTGCAATTGCATTGCAAACATGCCAACTAAAGCTTCGATAGGGTGGACACTTGTCGGATAACCACCACATGCTGTGACCACAGAGGGTTAGAGGGTTAAATACTGAGATTGGACTAACGATCCATATCAGCAGCTGCCATCAAGTGTTGGCTGTAATATACAAATGGTCTTTGCCCCATATTGAGCAGGCAGACAAGTTTCATATTCTCAGACTCTGTAATAGACATACAGATGAATCCTTTTGCTGTAAGGGTATTTATCAAATATCCTTAATTTATTCATTAAGGACACTTCATCTGAAGTAAGTTTGTGTTCACGCATTCATTTCAGACTTTTATTTGCAATTATTAAATACAAGGAATTTTTCATCTAGTTTTCATCTTTTCAATTCCATTTCTGGCTTTGTATTCAATAATTGCAATTAAAAACCTGAATGTGTGAACAAACCCTAAGAAAAAAGTTTTTGTTATGACTATCTGTAATTATAAGAATTATAAATATAAATATACAAAAATATAGAAAAATGTGATGAAAATGTATTGATCAGATTTGTTTTTCAGTAGTTTTTTTTTTCTTCTGTTGTGTTAAATTGAACTAAATTGCAAGGACATCATTATCTGAAAGGTGTCTTTGCTTCACAAATAATGTGGTAAATATGATACTACAAGTGTCCTCTTCAGAAATGTAATTCTTTTCTTATAGCACTTCATCCAGACCTAATTATTTAAAATAACAGAAATGTGGAAAGTAATATGAAGGTATCATTTATGAACACACATTGCATAATGGTCTAGTAATGGCTGTTTGCATAACCACAGTGGACTGGGCTAATTAGAAAAGTTTTTGCTGCACAAAGAACTTTCAGTGTAAATTGTTCTTTTTTTTCTTATTACACAAAAACATAAGCTTCTAATGATAGTGTGCTCAATGCAGACAGCTGGCAATAAATGCAAATATTAAAGAAGGTGTTTCAAGAACACTACCTTTAGAATAATATAGTGCAAATAATATACAGTGGGGAAAATAAGTATTTGATACATTGCCGATTTAGCACGTTTTCCCACCTACCATAAGAAAGAGTGTTGAGGTCTGAAATTTTAATAGTAGGTATACTTTAACTGTAAGAGACAGAATGTATTAAAAAAATGCAATATTTAATCACGTACCAACCAGCAAGATTTCTGGCTCTCACAGATGGTCATAATTTACATTATCCAGTTGTATATTAATAGGGCCAGCAGAAGATGTAGTGAACATTACCGTAAAAACTCAATATTTGTTCCTTCGAATCAGAAGATTTCAGAAATATCCCATGTGTGGCTCCTAGGTGTTCCTTGCTGCACACGAAGGCTTTAGAAATTTAAAAAAAAAAAAAAAAACATAGCTGGTAACATAGCCTAAATGTTCTCAATTTTTTTGCCTTTTTATTAGAGTTTTTTTTTTTTTTATTAGAAACCATGTAGAGTTTTTCATGAAACTAAGGTTTTAAAATATAAGAAACACCCTGCAAAGGACCACATTCAGTAAGTTACACTGATCAAGGCACTTATCTTGGTGGAGTAGTGACTCTCCCCCCCCCCAGATGTTCCAATAATATAAAGTTTCAGCTTTTTTTGAACAGCCGGCATTTTGGCCCATTTGGCGTATAAGTATTATGCAAATATTTTGGGCCTAAAAGGAGAGATTTCTCAATAGGTTGCAGTGACATAGCCCCCCCCCAAAAAAAAAAAAAAAAAAAAAAACATAGCTGGTAACATAGCCTAAATGTTCTCAATTTTGAGCACCCACAAATTTGTTATCCAATTGCTTCTAAGTACAGAAGTTCCCCCATATTGAAATAAAACTACTTTTTGGGCATATTGCAGGTCTCAGAAGGGAAGGAGCATAATTTTTCATTATTGATTTTGACCGTACTGATTTTTAAGAAAAGTTTTTAGCATTGGGCAATGAAAATTTTTCTAAAAATTACATTTTCTCCTCTAAGAATTCATTTTGGCTTAAAATGTTTAACATTCACAATGAACCTAGGGGCATAGGCACCCCATTATGTTATGGCAATACCCTACATGTGGTCATAAACTGCTGCCATAAACACACAGCAGGGTTCAGAAGTGTAGGAGCATCCATTTTTTATATTTAGCATAGACTTTGCATGAACTACTTCAACACCATACTAAAACTATACCCCTCAAAAATGATATAACGTTGTAGGGAGCATTTGGAACTCATAGATGTTAGTGGAAAGCTTTTAGCACTGGCCCATAAAAGCAAAAAATGTACATTTTTTTTCTGATAATATGTACATATAGCTTAAAATAACTACTTTTCACAAATAACACTTGAGCTACAGGCACCCCACAATTTGTGATGCAGACCTCAGAAGAGAAAAGTGCCATTTTAGTGCAGATTTTGTTGAAATTGTTGAAGGGCACCATGTCACAGATGCGAGTTTAGATCCAAAAGAGATTTTTTGAGTCTTTCGTTAATTGGGACATTTAATAATGAATTTGCATACAACATTGGCTGGCTTTACTAATAAGCCAGTAATGCAAAAAAAGACCCCCTTCAACCCTCTTCATTTTTGCCAAGAATAAAAAATAAATTATAATTTGAAAAAAAGAGAGTGTATTGTGTCTTTTCAATATTTTATTTAAGATTATTTACTGTGAATTCTGTGTGTGAGACCAGTTTATCGTGGTACCCCCTTTGTGTGAATTTAATGTATATCTTATCCAACATATTGTTGACTATGTCTGGATCACTAATAATTCTTTTCATGCTAAGTAGTGAACTCCAGTGAAGTGCATGAATGGTTTCTGTCATAGATCAACAGATTATAGCAGACAGTGGGTTTCATGTGCTGTATAAGTCAGAGCAAAGATGAATAGAAATTCGGGGTGCAGGTTGTTAAATATGGTTTGGAATTGTAGAAGGTCCTCTACAGAATCTGGACATAGCAGGAAGATATCAACATGCCTGTAGACATGTTAGAAGTCACTAGTAATGACAGTATCACTTTAACCCTTTGACGACCCAGGACTTACCTGTACATCCTGGAGCAGGTAGGGAGGTTCAGAGAGGAGTCACGCTGTGACTCCACTCTGAATCCCACGGCACCTGGATGCTATCAGCAGCCAGGTACTTAGGCTACTAGCAGGCATGGGCCGATTGCGGCACCCGACTAATTAGCCATTTAAATGCAGCTGTCAAAACTGACAGCTGCATTTACCCCATCCATGGTAGTCTAGGGGCAGGATCGCCCCCATTTCATAGCGCAATGTGATCACAGAGGGGCCATCGCTGCTTCTGGTGTGGCCAGGCTTCAGCGCCACAATGATGCTGATCCCGGCTCAGCACTCGATTGCTCAAGTAATCAATCACTGATCTAATTGATACATAGTATTTATGTACTTCATTGATCTCTATGAGATGTTATTATAGACCTCATGAAGGGGGACTTCAAGATATTGTTTTTTATCAATACGAAATCGAATAATAAAAGTTTGAATCACCCCCTTTTCCCATTTTATACATAAAAATAAACATATTTGTATTTATAAATAAAAATAAATAAAGGTAAAAAAAACAAAAACAAATGATATGTCCTTTTAACCCTTTGAGGACCAGGCCCAAAATGACCCAGTGGACCGCGCAAATTTTGATCTTAGTGTTTCCGTTTTTCCCTCCTCCCCTTCTAAGAGCTCTAGCACTTTCAGTTTTTTATCTACAGGGCCATGTGGGGGCTTATTTGTTACAGGAATAGTTGTACTGTGTAATGGCGTCATTCATTTTACCATAACATGTATGATGGAATTCCAAATATATTATTTATGAAGATATAAATTGGTGAAATTGCAAAAAAGAATGCAATATGGTAACGTTTGGGGGGTTCCTGTGTCTACGTAATGCACTATATGGTAAAAGCGACATTATACAATTATTCTATAGGTCAGTCTGAACACAACCATATGCAGGTTACACAGATTCTCTAATGTTATATATATTTTTTTAAATGAAATCCTTTTTTTTGGCAATTAATTATAAATAAAATGGGCCTATTGTGACACTTATAACGGTTTTATTTTTTCACCTACGGGGCTGTATGGGGCGTCATTTTTTCCGCCATGATCTCTAGTTTTTATTAATACCATATTTGTGAAGATCGGACGTTTTGATCACTTTGTATTAATTTTTTTTTATATATAATATAACATAAAATCGGTAATCCGTGCACTTTTTTCCCTCTTTTCGTGTACGCCGTTTACCATTCGCAATGACGCTTGTTATATTTTAGTAGATCGGACAATTACGCACGCTACGGTATATTATATGTTTATTTGTTTATTTATTTTTATATGTTTTATTTATATAATGGGAAAGGGGGGTGATTTTAACTTTTATTGGGGGAGGGGCTTTGGGGTAGTGTATTGGTGTTTTTAACTTTTTTTTTTTTTTACACATTTGAAGTCCCTTTGGGGGACTTGTACATACATTAGTTTGATTTCTACACTGATGAATGCTATGCCATAGGCATAGCATTGATCAGTGTTATCGGCGATCTGCTCATTGAGCCTGCCTGTGCAGGCTCAGTGTAGCAGATCACCGATCGGACCGCACGGAGGCAGGTAAGAGACCTCCGGCAGTCCGTTTTACCGATCGGTAAGTGACAGGGGACTCCCCCTGTCACTTACACTTAAACGCCGCGGTCGCGCCGCGATCGCGGCGTTTAAGGAGTTAATGACACGCGGCAGCGCGATCGCTGCAGCGTGTCATTATCGGTGAGGTCCCGGCTGCTGATTGCAGCCGGCCCCCACCTGCTAAGAAGCGCGCTCCGCTCCGGAGCACGCTTTATAGCGGGAGAAACACCCAGGGCGTACAGTTACGCCCTAGGTCGTCTGGGGACAGACTTCCATGGCGTAACTATACGCCCTGGGTCGTCTAGGGGTTAAACATGAGGCGGAAGAAATATAAACTTCCAGTTAAACTGATGTCTTTTTGTAAAAAAAAAAAAAAAAGGTAATGACATTCATAAATTGATTAATTAATTCATAATAAATTGTAGTTTTTTAAGTCTTTGGGACTCTGATAAAACCATTTTATGGAGTTCTAATTTTAACAATTTGTCTAAAAAAAATACAATATACTGTATACCACCATATAATAACAATACACAATTTATTCTCTAATCAGCTTACACATGGGAAGGTATTTTTGGGGTCTTTTATACACTTGTGCCAGCTAAAAGCAATATAATCTTTTAATGAATAGTGAAAACTGCATGGTACTTATTTTTACCTGCTAAAAAAAAGTCATTACTCTGCATTTGCTGGTGATTATTCTTCACAAAATATTTTTTCTATTTCCTTTTTTTTTTTAAATGGCTTCCATTACACAGTTTGAGAAACTGTGATGAGAACTGGATAACAGCAGCAGTGATTTCTTGGTAAGAGTGCTGATATAAATGTAAAAAATGACAAGGACATCGAGTCACAATCTATACCTATATATTATGTCATAATGTCTGTGGTTCATCATTTTTACAAGGCTTTATGCAGTTGTAACATGAGACCAGTTTTTTTTTTATGGCCAAGGGTTTTTGTAAGATAAGAAAAAATTATTTTTATTCTAGAAACAGAGCCGCTTTTGTCCATGTGATTTTATTCCTTAGTGGGAGTACTATAATAAAAACAAAGAGTTATTAACATGTTTGAGGTTGGACCGTGTTGTAAGAAACACTGAAACGTTTCATGACCTAAAAACTTATAAAATATGCAAAAATTTAACATTAAAGGAAGAGCAAAAAATAACCTAAAAGTCAGACAAGTCTAAAGTTAGATATATCGAAAGATGCACCTAATTGATCATACAAAATGAGACACTTTGGGCTGTATTTGCATCCTTTTTTAGTCAACGGTAATCAAATGCTGAGCGTTCGGATTCTGACAGATTTAAACCTCCTGGAAGTTCACTCATCTCTAGTGAGATCTAGTGTCTATTTGTCATTGCCCCAACTAGCCAGAATCCTACTCCACACTGACGAGGGGCAAATACCCCGAAACTGCTGTCTGTGGATGGAGGCCTGCCTTGGCAAGCCCTTGTCATGATCGCAATACTCATACCTTGAGTTAGACATTGACAAAAAGGGGCCACCCTGGTATTTCCCTATTTATGTTCCAATACTCGCAACCGAGTGGGACTTAAGGGGCTATTTCTCAGGGTGGTGTGGTGCTCTCCCCATCATGGAGGCACACCGTGGCAACAGGCTAGAGATATCTGGCTATCCCGTGTTTTGAAACTCGCAACCGAGACTCCACAGACTCTTGTTTTGCATATTTGAGATCCATAGTCTTAAGTCTTAGTGTCTAGGGCAGCACAACTGTAAATACAGACAAGAGACACGGACAGTGAGTCCTGAACTACTCCCTACCCACTGAGCCTACCTACTTGCCACTGTCAGCACTAGGTGGCTGCGGACAACCTGTACTGGTATAAAGTGGCACACAAAACACGGACAGACAAACAAACACAATATACCTGGGTGGACAGTCTGGGTCAGCAACAGCGGGCAGCAAAAGTTTAAAATCACAAAAGAGAGAATGGTCAAAAGACAATGCAAGAAGGTCAAGGCAAGCGGCAATTAAGGGGATAGACAGAACATCAGGCAAAGGTCAGATAAACAACAATAGCAAAACAGCAGAATATAGAAGGCAAAGAGACCTCAATAACTGCCCAGGAAAATAGGCAATGCACATATTATATAGGGGAGCAGAGGTTGGACCAGCCTCTGATGCCTCAATAAATAGCTGTGAAACAGATAACCTGACTGGTAGGAAGAACAGTCAGTCAGGCTAATAAAGCAGCAGCATAATTAACCCTGAGGTTGCCAGAAATCAACAGACAAGACGGGTGAGGCTGAACAAACCTAAACAGGGATAGGCTAGTGTCCAGAGTACAGGCGAAATACAAACATAGAACAAGTGCCAAATAATGGGCAAAAGTGCAGTCTTGGTTGTAACTTACGACCCGAGGACTGCGTCAAGGTCCCAACAGGTAGATTTCTTAAACCGTTATTGGACCAATTGCAACAAAAAGACAGCATGTCTTACTGCAAAAAAAAAAGGAAAATAAAAATGTAAAAGGAGTATTTTATGGTATTTCCCCAAAAAAGTTGGAATTTATTGACCAAAATTTATTAGAAACACAAACAAACACATTTTGTCAATAAAAAAAAAATTGTTGTTATCTCAGAATGATTTGGATAATTAAAAGTTTCAGATGGGGATTCTTTACTGTAAGGGCCAGTTCACGCGGAGAATCCTGCCAGCCTCCAGGTCATACAGGCAGTCTATCTTGCGCACCTTCTACCTCTGCGCCTCTCCACCAGTTTTCACACCAGTTTTACTCCGTGTGAAATGGCCCGAAGAGCAGTGAGACTATGGGGCTCTCTGGCACATGATACTGTGGTGGCTGACTAGTTAAAAAAAAGTTCAAGGGAGGCCTGGATGCTTTTGTTAAAAAATATAATATTACAAGATATGGGCACTAGATGAGGTTTTTGCCTTCCTCTGGAACAACACAGTAGGGTTATAGGTTGAACTTGATAGACAACCTTATTAACTACATAACAAAGTTATTAGCACATAAAACAAAACAAGCTTACACAGAAAGCATGTGACTTCCGTATAACATATAAATATAGAAAATATATTATTATAAATATACAATTATTATATATAATTATAAATCTATAAAAAAATGCACATTCAATTTTCAGCTCCTGTTTCATCAGAAAACTGTATGTGACTGGTTTTCTATATGTCCTTAATGTATTTCCGTTTATTTAAGGCTAATAAAAAATTTAAAAAACAAATCCAAATACAGTGGTGCCTTGGATTACGAGCATAATTCGTTCCGTGCTTGTAATCCAAATCCACTGTTAAACCAAAGCAAATTTTCCCATATGAAATCACTGAAATGCTGACACACCCCAAAAATAATGATTTTTTAAAATTCTGAATAACATGTAAAACGACACATTTCAAAACAGCTGAATATGTTATATTATGTTACTGTACAGTATAGCAATCAGTACGTGGAGTATAGGGTAAAGTAAGCGCATAAACCAGAAAAAAAGCAGCAGTTTGTGGATACAGGATGGAACTGCAGATCCCCATAATGCAGTAGCATAGTACAACAGGCTAGAATAGAGAAGCAGGGCTGCTGTCAGGGGTGATCATACGACAGCAATGGGGAAGGGGTGTGTGTTCAGCATGGACCAATCAGGACGTGAGAATCAAAGAGCTGTGCAGGAGGATATGACAGAAACTTCTCTATACAGCAGTGTATAAAGCTGAATTTAAGTGCAGATACATTATAACAGCAGTGTGTTTAGCTGAGTGTGAGTGCAGGCACATTATAGCAGGAAGGGAGAGGATGGGAAACACAAGGGCTGACAGACTGCAGGGAGCATGAAGGAATGAGCAGGACAGATGTGGGTTTATAGAGGGGTTACAGCTATGAAAAGATTACCTCCACAGTCCTGTCCCCTGACACAAGTCCCAGCCTTAAGCGGATCTGCCATGATTTGGAATGGTAGGGACACTTCCTTGGTCAGAGAACAGTGCTATAGACCCGGCTGTGCAGACCATCCCCTCCTTTCAGTCTAGCTGGTTGGTGGTCATCGCCTCTGCTTGCTGTGTCTGCGGGGTGGTACAGCCCCCTGGCCCTGGGGGCTTGGCGTTGCTGGATAGTTGGGTTCCCCTACTCCCCCACCCCCCTGTGGCTTTGTGGTGGTGGTTGTCACTGACCGACACTACGCCATTGGTAGAGTATATCATGTATATTAGAAGACCTGCGTGTGGTACATGAGGCAATATGGTTCAATCAAATTATATACTAATTTCTGATGTTGGTTTTTAATGTACTGTAGCTGAGAAGCTTTAGAATCAAACAAGGGTGAGATGTGCAGCCATTTTCTTGTTCTCCAGGCTTGTACAATTATTTGCCTAATGAAGGTTGTTATTATGGGACGGACGTCACTTTTACATAGTGTAAACTTAGCCATAAGTTTATTTCTCTAACTTGTAATGCACAGTTCAGATGTAGAGAATGTGTGCCGATCATCACGGAGCTCAGTTTGCACGTTGCATGTTTTAATATAGTTTTCATCTGCAAAGGTTTCAAGTCAAAATCTTGGATCTACTCTGCACACACACTTTTGTAAAACTTGAGAAAACTGTTTACAGACTAGAATATATATTTATTCATAATATTTTGGAGAAATAAAAATGTAAGCATTCTTTCCTTTTCCTAGGGTGCCACCATGTGGTATATTTCTGTATTAATATACTGGGCATTGCTATTGTTTTTTTTTTTTTACATGAATCACCACTTTGAAGAAAGTTATACTACTAACGGAGACATAATGGTGCAAAAGCAGTATTTCTTTAGTATACTTGAGAAGTGTAAATCTCATTACAATACACTTGCAGGATGGAAGAATTAACGTTTAAAGGGGTTATCCAGTGCTACAAAAACATGACCACTTTCTTTAAGAGACAACACGACTGTTGTCTCCAGTTCAGGTGTGGTTTGCAATTAACCCTTAGAGGACCCGGCCAATTTCAATTTTTGCGTTTTCATATTTTCCTTCTTAAAAGGCCATAGCACTTGCATTTTTTCACCTAGAAACCCACAAGAGCCCTTATTTTTTTTGCGCCACTAATTGTACTTTGCAATGACAGGCTGAATTTTTTCATGAAGTACACTGCAAAACCAGAAAAAAAGTGTCGTGAAATTGAAAAAAAAACAAAACCACGCATTTTGTTTATTTGGGGGGTATTTGTTTTTACGCCATTCTCCCTGGAGTAAAACTGACTTGTTATGCATGTTCCTCAAGTTGTTACAATTACAACGATATATAATATGTATAACTTTCATTGTATCTGATGGCCTGTAAAAAATTCAAACCATTGTTAACAAATATATGTTCCTAAAAATCGCTCCATTCCCAGCCTCAAAGTGCTTTTATCCTTTGGTCTATGGGGCTGTGTCAGGTGTCATTTTTTGCGCCATGCGAAACCCCGCCCAAGCTGGAGACAAGAGTGGGGCTGTCTCTGGAGGAAAGCGGCCATGTTTTTTTAACGCTGGATAACCCCTTTAACTAACGCAGACAAGAGGGATAAGCCTATAAAATGACAAAGAATGATAAGCTTCTATGAAATCCTTATATTTAATAGCCATAAGAAAGCTGCAGCATTCTGAATCATGTCTAACGACTAAACCAAAACTTCAACAAGATGGGGGGTCACCTCCATGTTAGAACTTAAAGTGTCTTAAAGGGGTTATCCAGCGTTTGCTAAAAAGAACTATTCATTCTTAGCTTGCTATGAACTTAACATACCAGTGTATCAGACTGATTCATCGCCGTCTATACCACTGTTTTGTCCATACAGTCCCCCCTTTCCTCCAGGCTGTAAATCTTGCTTCTTCCTGTCTGGCCATGTCATCACCCATCATCCTCTGCACTTGTTAGTCATGCCCAAGTGCTGGAATTCTTTGCCCACATCGACGGCCCCACATGCTAATTATTCCGCCCACATTACTGCCTGTCACTTGTACACGCCCCCGCAGCTAGAATGGCTTCCATCAGCAACGGCGACAGCCGTAGGATGTCGGGTGGCCCATCTCCACAATCCACTGTTTGACCGGGGGGAACCGGTGGCGGCAGCACAATCCACGGCAGGAGCTGCGGGCGGGGTAGTCACTACCCCCTCGCAACTGAGGTCCGGCGGCCGCCTGCAGGACAGCAGCCTGCACCGCATTTCCTCTCACCTCAAACAGCCTGCCACATATCCTCCTGGAGCCCAAAAAGAAAGAGGAATTGATGGGCGGAGGGATATTCAAGTGCGCATGGGACGCACAGAAGGAAGTACGCATGCCCAGAGCGTACCATGTGATTGGCTGAACTTCCGTGGCTTACTTCAGCCAATCACTGCAGGGGGGGGAGGTGCTGAAGCAAGAAGGAGGCGGTGATGAGGATGTCGCCGTGATTACACATGGATTGGACTACAGAGATGACGCGTTGTCTCGAAATTACGGAATAGTGACGTAGCGGTGGTCGACAGTTATAGGAGAACTATAAAAAGAACTAACTTCCGGCGGTGAGTCAATCATACAAAAAGGGGGCCAGGCAATGCAAATATGTAAACGATGTATATTACAACCTTATATAACTTTTGGTTAGGCAGTGTAAGGTATATAATTTTGTAAAACCGGACTACCCCTTTAAGCACATCCATTATTAACATCCATTGGGTATGTGCAGTCTTTTAGAGGGAAGAGCTGGGTATCTATTGATTATGACATCTGAATAAGGACCATGATCCCTGCTAAATGATGGCATGTTCCTGTAGAGGGAACATATCCTTTCAGGAAACTTTTTAGGATAAGCTGTCATGGGTGTACATGAGAACTAGAACTGTTTTTGGAAATTCTATGACCTGCATATAGCATTTTTCTCGTTGGTTGTCCCCTGGAAACCCCACAACTCAGGTATAGTGCATACTTAGCTGCAGGTATAGTGTCATACTAAGGAGAGTGCTGGGATTTCCAGTGTATAATATTGTATAAATGGGGGTTTATTGTGACATCTAGTGGTGGACTGGATTAAGACCGATCTATTGACTCGGAAGTGTTATCTGGTGATGGATTATGATTGGGTTTGGCCAGGCCCTGCCTTTGGGGTGTGCGACCTGTGCGATGGCACAAGGCGCCTCACTACTGGCCAGCTGAGAGGCGCTTCGGCAGACAGAGAGCTGAACTGCACACTTAACTTATAGATGTTAGATGCATTGCCTTTCTGCCGGGCGCCCACCCAGCTGGCCGCCCGCCCTCCTTCATGCCCGGTGGGCTTGCTGAGGGCCCCTGCTGGACTGAGGAGGCTCCAGCAGCTGCCAGACACTTTGTGTAATAGATGTAACTGACACTGTCATTAAGGTAACAGGCAGCAACAGGACCGTCTGCTGCTAATCATCTCTGCTAAAGACCTTTACTGGACTGAGGGGGCCTGAGGTCAGCTTAACTTGTGAGTGTGTGTGGTGGTGGTCCCGATCCACCATCAGGGCAGATCAGCTGTCAGGGGTCTGGCCTGCATCCCAAATTGAACTGTCTACAGAGACTGCATAGGGAAGAGACAGGCCCTATGGTTTTAGTTTCCTAAAAGAAATCCCCCCACCTCCTCCTGCGCGCTCAGTAAATAGCCCCCCCCCCCCTACTTAGTAGCTCCCAGACTTGGCACAGACACGTGTAATTCATGTATGTGCATATTTGTGTATTTTGTATGTATTTGTATATGTATGAAGTGTATGTGTGTATCTATGTCATGAGTCGCATCATAGGAGTTTGGCAGGAAAGAAGACATTTGAAGGGAAGCAATCAGTCCAATTGGGGTTCCCAGGAGCGCTGTATACAGTTCCTGCAGCAGATGTAGCATGTACTGGCCGCGGTTGCTGCAGACTCTTTATACTGGAGAAAAACTAGTTTTATTCCCTGGGTGCGTGACAGGCAGAGACAGGGAGGTAGTCATCTGGGCAGAGGCCAGAGAGGCCAGTAACGGACCTCTCTGCCTTTCAATTATCTCCACCGAGCCCGACAGGCAGATAGCAGTGACTAGACAGGGACGAAGAGCCATCCAGAGGACTACCTCCCCGGCTTTACCTGTCACGCGCCAAGGAAATAAAACTCGTTTTTCTCTGGTATAAAGCTTCTGCAGCAGCCGCGGCTGGTACGTGCGCACTTTACTGAGAATGTCTCAGAATATACCCTTTTTCCCTTAACTTTTATTAGTATGCTATAAAGAAAAGAAAAGAAAAGAAACAACACAACACCCAAATGTGCAAGTGCAGTTTAAAATATTGCTGCCTCCTGTGACAATGGCGCAAGTGGGTCAGCCAACACTTTCTTGCCCTAACCTTGGATCTCTAGACCTGTACATTGGTGTTAGTCAACAGCCCCGTCCGGGTCAGTGCACTTGGCGCAATATTCAAATCGGCCGTTGTTGCGCATGATCAGTTGATGTAAAGTCCAACTTAGAGTTTTTTAGGATGATGTATTTATCTGCGCATGCCCAGCATTTTGCTAGCGCGCATGGTCAGTGTCTCATTGTGTGGACTTAGATTCTACAGGACATCCGGCAGTTTCGATTGCGTCTGTCTTAGGACTTAGAAGAAAATTGTGTAATGTCAATGATGTGCGCATGTCTGTAGACTTAGGTTCGTTGGCTTCTATATAGTACTATATATATATATATATATATATATATATATATATATATATATATATATATATATATAGCTGGTACGTGCTTCGGCTTCTGCAGGAGCTTTCTACAGCGCTCCTGGGAACCATATCAGCCTAATTTGGCCGAT
Organism: Dendropsophus ebraccatus; assembly: GCF_027789765.1. Lineage (NCBI taxonomy): Eukaryota > Metazoa > Chordata > Amphibia > Anura > Hylidae > Dendropsophus > Dendropsophus ebraccatus. The sequence continues at coordinate 113,053,385 of NC_091458.1, forward strand.
TGGTTGCCTTTAAGAGTCCTTTCTACTTTGCTGATAGACTGCAGATTTTTTGCACTCAGACCTGCTGCAGAAAATCCTCATTGTATCTTCCCTTGTATTGACCCTTGGTGTGGAGGCTGTGTGTGTGAAGGGCTGGCATCAGCACCCGGCTTAGTCGGGCAAGTGCCGGGGCCCACAGCACCTCAAGGGGCCCCAGGCACTTGCTTCCCTTGAGATGCAGAGCCACTGGACACCCCTGCCATACCAGCCGCTGCCTTCCCCACCCCCTGAAAAGTTAATGCACCGGGTATGTCCCGGTAAGCCCTGCCCCCTGCAAGTCCCGCCGGTAGAGGATTAGCTCAGCGCTATGTAGGTAAGTTGCTGATGCACACGTCAGTCAGCCAAACATGGAAGGCTTGTCATATATAAGCCTCTCCTGTCTTCCTCCAACTTTACCACTCCTTGAGAAAGGAAATGTGTTGGAGGTTGAGGCTAAGGGGCAATTTTATTGTGGGGAAGCATGACCAAGGTAAAGCACATGCATTCTTTGTATCACAATCTATTCATTAGTTGTATACCATAACGGACGTTTCCGTCTAGAATTACCTTTTTCAACTGGTATACATTGGTGGATGGCAGAAAAGAAAGAGTGCCATGTGCTGTGATGTTAATGCATGAGAAAAATTAAAGACAACAGTTGTACGGTGTGCAATTAATACTCTACATTGACGTTCTAATTGCACACAACAGTGTGCGCAGATATACTACCATTATTAGGCTATGTTCACACGTAGCAAAACTAGCGGAATTGCGAAAATGCAGTTAGCCTCCCTCTCATAATGGGAGTCTATGGGAGGCGCGCGCTGCTGCTCTCCCCGCGCTGAAGAATGAACATGTTCATTCTTCAGCGCGGAGAGACGCTGTGAGAACAGTAGCACGCGCCTCCCATAGACTACCATTATGAGAGGGAGGCTAAGGGCATTCCGCGGCAGACAATTCCGCCGCGGAATTCCGCTAGTTTTGCTACGTGTGAACAGGGCCTTATACTTCTGTGGTCAGTGTGATGCTGTGATGAGGCAGGGAAAACTGCACTCACCCTCACAGTTACTGTATATTTGCCACTTGCACTTTACATGGATGAGCTGAATTATTTGTAATCAAAGTAATCATAAGGTTTATACCCCACTAAGTATCAATCCACATTGCAGAATAATTGGCAATTGTATAGTAGTCAGTATATTGGAGGTCACCCAGCTTTCCTAGCATCTTGTATAGCAGTCAATATAATGGAGGTCACCCAGCTTTCCTAGCATCTTGTATAGTAGTCAGTATAATGGCGGTCACCCAGCTTTCCCAGAATCTTGTAGTCAGTATATAAAAAAGTAATCTTCTTTCTGAAGTAGTCCAGTCTTAACAATGATGCCACATCATTTGCTATACATAGGAACCCGCTAAGGCTCTGTCACCCAGGGGCCCACAAAAGCCTGGAGCCGTCCCTGTGTGTATAAGTGTGTCTACATGTGCTGTGTGTCTGTGTGCTGTGTGTCTGTGTGTGCTTTGCGTATGTGTGTCTAGGTGTGCTGTGTTTGTCTATGTGTACTATGAGTGTTTACATTTGCTGTGTGCGTGTGCTCTATACGTCCTGTGTGTCTGTGTGTATGTGTGTGTCTGCGCGTGCTGTGTGTATGTTTGTGTCTACATGTGCTGTGTTTATGTGTGTGTCTAAGTTTGCTGTGTGTATGTATGGTGCTGTGTTGTGTGGTGGGCTGGCCAGTTACTTTTCCAATCAGGCTTTCTGCAGCCGCCTCATTTACCTCCGGTCATCCTGTGTGGCTGGCGTCCCTTCAGCTCTGTGACTAGAGGTGGAGGCCTGTGTGACATATGACCAGCAGTGTGCACAGCAGAGGCAGAAAGTATAATTCCTAAGGATCATCACCAGCACAGCACCCCTATGTATTCTGTAACCCCTGCATAGTTGTGTGGGAGGCTGGGGATGGTAGTTGTGTGTACAGCTGGGGGCTTGGTTGTTGTGTGTGTAAGGGTGCAGGTGGATGGCGACAAACTCACTCTGACAGCCGAGTAATGTAAGAATACCTTAACTGATGATAATTCACCAACACTACAATGAACTCTTTAACTTGTGCAACAGCTAGATTCCTATATAACAGGGACACTGTCTCTTTAACCCCTTCAAGACCAAGCCTATTTGCACCTAAAAGACCAGGCTCATTTTTCAAAATCTGACCTGTCTCACTTTATGTGCTTATAGCTCAGTGATGCTTTAACTGATGCTAGCAATTCTGAGTTTGTTTTTTCGTCACATATGGCACTTTATATTAGTGGCTGCTCTGCACTCCACTTACTTGCACTGGGCTGTGTTGCTCTCTTCCTTCAGTGCTGCACACTGCTCTGTCACTTGTAGCTCCTATGGACCTGGCCGGGCTGTCCTGTTTTCTGTGGATCACCTTGTCAAACCACACTTTAGCTCTGTTACAGGTCACTGTATCTCTGTTGCTCCTAGCTGGGAACTGACTCCCTCTGTTGGACAGAGGTGATAACAGCAAACCTCTATGCTCTAATGTTGCAGCTGAACCTTCTGGCATTACATGTGTATGGCTGGGGAGGTAGGGTAGTTGTGTGTATGGCTGGGGGGGGGGGGTAGTTGTGTGTATGGCTTGGGGGTAGGGTAGAGTGGAGTGGTATGTTACTTTAAGGGGGAAGGGGGGGCGTAGGTTTCGCACAGAGCTTCATTTACCCTAAGTCCCGCCCTGGGTTTGGCCTTATAATATCAACACAAGGATTTAAGTAATGTAAAATTACAATGGCTATGCCCTGTGTTGGATTATAGATTTACATATACCTGTAATTTGTAAAAACTTTTGACATGTCATAGAGACATGTCAACAGTTTTGATCAATCGGGGTTTGAGTGTTCAAACCCATACAAACTGGGAGAATGAGTGGGAGAGGACTCTTTCTTATGCAGAGCAGGGAGAGGATGTGCAGTAGCACAGTCCTCCTCTCCCTATTAGTTCTCCAAATCAGTACAGGTCTGAATACACCTGGATAAATCAAAACTTTTGACATGTCTCTATGACATACCATAAGAAGAAGATTTAACAGCACCTTTGAAACTCATAGAGATGCCTTTTCAGTGTAGGAGAGTTTGGCCACATGTCAGATGGACTCCAATCCCTGCACTTTTCAATAGAATCTGGGGGCATAGTTTTTCACACGTGCATTGTTTCCCATCAGACAAGCTGTGAGTTCCCTTGTGCGTCCATGATCGACGTGTCCTGTGTATGTTGGCCACCATGTTAGCCCCCTTATGTTGCTCCCCATGTTATTCCCCTTATGTTGCCCCCCATGTTCCCCGACATGTTATTCCCCCTGTCTGTGGAAAACAGATAAGAAAAAAAAAAAACACACACACAACTCACCTGACAACTTGCTCCCCCGCAGTGTCTCTCTTCTCCTGCAGGCTCGGTCTGGCCCCCGGCTGACGCGCAACTCCATTCTTTGCCCCGTTCCCGGCAGCACACACACCAGTGAGCTTAGTGTGCGCCTGGGATGTTACCTCCGGCACAGGGGGTGCTTGTTATAGACGCTCCCTGTGCCGGAAGTACTTCCCTGGCGCACACTAAGCTGACTAAAGTGTGTGCTGCCGGGGATGGAGAGAGAGCCAGGGAGCCGCACGTCAGCTTGGGGTCCAGCCTCTTGTGATCTCAAGAAAACCACTTGTGGTTACAAGAGGGAGTGGGAGGGGCAGTGCGGTGGCAAGTGGCCTGGTTGCGGCGGCGATCGCTGCGACCGCGGTTACTACACCATTGGATCCAGTCCACTTTTTTATTTCTACTGGTTGTTCACAATTATGAAGTTATGCACACCTCCTCCACAGTGATTGGTCCTCACTTGATTTGTTACCTTTTTTATATTGAGACTTGGAACATGTAATATAGGCTTGATAAACACCCCACGGGATCGAAACGTTGCCATTGTGTATATCGTTTAAATAATTCCCACTGATTTATATGCCACTGAATGCTGTCGGATTGCTTTCTTCTTGATGTCTCTATGACATGTCAAAAGTTTTGCAAACAACAGACACACTGCCACTAGGTTGAATGCTATTATAGACAGATGCTGGTCACATGGTCCCAATCATGTGATACACAAAGAAAGATCATGTGGCACGCACAGGTGAGGTATAGAGCGGCCACCTATACTACTATGTATGACCACCCCCACTGCACAGATGCCATTTTACACAGGTATTTGATATTTTACTAATAGTGATGAGCGAGTACTAAAATACTCGGGTGTTCGTTACTCGAGAAGAATATCTCCCGATACTCGAGTGCTTGTTTCAAGTAACGAACCCCATTGAAGTCAATGGGAAACTTGAGCATTTTTGCAGGGCACTCAAGTTCGGTAGAGGGAAGGTCGTGTGAAAACCTGTCAACCTCAGAAAATGATGGAAACACAAAGGAAATGCACAGCAAACAGCAGGGGCAGCATGGATGGATGCCTCTAAAGCTGCCGAATTGCACCATTATGCCAAATTCTGGGCAACAGCCTGGTTAAAACAGAGGTAATGAGAACACAGGGAACCATTAAAACAGAGGTAGCATATGATGAACCACCCACAAGCTTTGCCTGACACAGCATGGCGATGTGGACACAGAGAACCATTAAAAACAGAGGTAGCATATCAAACACCCAAAAATTTAGCCTGACACAGCATGGGGGTGAGGACAGTGTGACCAAGGTAGAAGCGGTAGCCAGTGAGCCTCCCAAAAATTAGGCCAGACACAGCATGGCAGTGAGCACACAGAGAACCATTAAAAGTGAGTGAGGAAGCAAGTGAGCCTCCCAAAAAATTGGAGTGAGGCCAGGGGCTGGGATTTATAGTGGACACGAACCTAGGTGCTGACAGCTAACTGGCTAGGCCAGCTGTCAGTCACCATGAAGGGTACACCTGATGCCGATCGAGCGGGTGTGGTAAGATGACATCCACAGATAATATGGTTCAAAATGGACAAGACAAGGATGCTAAAAAATTAATTTGACTATGAATTTGACTGTAGCAGTTGGGGTAACATTCTCTGCATAATGTGACTCCCCACTTCTCCCCCCACCGCTGTTTTGACTTTGAATTTGACTGTAGCAGTTGGGGTAACTTTCCCTGTTTGACTTGCGGAAATGCTGACAGATACGGTGCACCTTAGTGAGTAAGTCAGCCAAATGGGGGTAGGTTTTAAGGAACGGCAGCAACACTAGGTTGAAGAAGTGGGCCAGGCTTGGTACATGTGTGAGGCTGCCTAGGGGCAGGGCAGCCCAGCACCTCCAAGTCAGAAAGTGAGAAAGACAGAAATCTGGAAATATGCTAGTGGTCCCACTAGTTTTTGGGGGGCTGCGAGATACTATCTGGTGGTGGCTGCACCAATAAACTCGGTGACACCCCCTTTACACTCTGCAAGCAGTAGTGAACTTAGATATGCCTTGCGTAAGAAATACCGAAATCAGAAAATATAGTAATGGTCCCATTAGTTTTTGGTGGGCTGTGAGATACAATCTGGTGGTGGCTGCACCAATACACTCTGTGACACCCCCGTACAATGAGCAGTGAAGTTCTATGCAGGTGTACTGAAAATCACAGCAATGCATTGTACTACAGCAGCACCACCAGCCACAAAATCATAAAAGAGTACTGAGCACTTCTTAGGGGTCTGTATGCAACACCTAATGTCCCCTTCCCCAGTAGCCGATCACCACAGTGTGCTGCTGAAATCGTGGTAGCTGCACTGCAAGTCCCAGCCAGCAGTCTCTAGTAATATAATTTAAAAAAGATTTGAAGCCCTAACAAGGGCTGTTTGGTTGTTTCGCTGGTATTCCCTGTCTACTGGAACGCTAATTCCCTCCCTAACGCTCTCTCTGACCAGCAGCAGCTCTGTCCCTGATCTCTTCCAGCATACATGTGAGCCGAGCCATGCCAGCCGCGCTTTTTATACAGCAGGGTCATCGGATTTGGCCAACCAATCGCTGCTATCGACATGTATGGGTCCCATGTGATCGCAGGATGTACCAAAGAGTCTCCAGTATGTTTATTGGCTGAAAAATAGCACCCAAACTTACAGGAAACGGATAATGAGATTTTCTTGAGTATCGCAAGATGCTCGTCCGAGTATCGAGTACCCTATTGCTCGAACGAGTACCAAGCTCGGATGAGCATGTTTGCTCATCACTATTTATTAATTATTTTGGCCATAAATAATTGCAAATGGCAAAAAAGTGACATTTATTGAATCATGATGAAGCTCCAAGGGTAAAGCGATACATGTGGGATTCTGACTAGGTGGTATTGCCATTTATATTGGTGGATTTTCACTATGGTTATGATTTATTAGACTGTAGGTAGGTTGTACATATATGTTTACCCAGTGTGTGGGGTAGTGCAGTTTTTGGCTGGGTTCACACTACGTATATTTCAGTCAGTATTGTGGTCCTCATATTGCAACCAAAACCAGGAGTGGATTAAAAACATTAAAAACACAGAAAGGATCTGTTCACACAATGTTGAAATTGAGTGGATGGCCGCCATATAACAGTAAATAACTGCCATTATTTCAATACAACAGCCGTTGTTTTAAAATAACAGCAAATATTTGCCATTAAATGGCTGCCATCCACTTAATTAAGTGAACAGATCCTTTCTGTGTTTTTAACCCCTTCCCCCAATATGATGTCCAGGGACGTCATAAAAAAACAGGGCCAGAACGCATCATGACGTCCCTGGACGTCATGCTCATCCTGCCTCCCCCCACTGTCCCTGGCTGAGATCGGGTAGCAGAAGAAGGCTGTGTCACACAGCCTCCTCCCTCTGCCACTTCCCAGAGAGGAGCTTTGCTCCCCCCGGGCAGTTAACCCCATAGATGCCGCGGTCGGTGCGACCGAAGCGTCTATGGGGAGATCTGCGTCTTCTCGCCGATTGGGTGCTGTAATGAGGCAGCTGCACATGCTGTAACACTGCTGTGCTCCTCCCAGGCACCCGCTGCCTGCCGGAGCTTATCCCGCGCCCCCTCCTCCTCGTGCTCCACCTTCCCAGCCTGCTCTCTCCCTCTGCAGGTGCTACCCCTCCCCGTGCTCCCGCTCCCCCTTCCTTTATTAATGATCCCCTATAAATAAAGTACACATATTTGGTATCACCGCGTCCGTAATGACCCCCTCTATAAACCCATTACATTAATTATTCCACCTGATTAACGCCATTAAAAAAATAAATAAAAAACTAACAAAATGTTAAAATTTTTGTTAATCCGCCCCCTTAAAAATATAGAAAAAATTTCACATGTACCCAAAATGTGTACCACTAAGAGCATCAGCTTATGCTGCAAAAAAAAGCCCTCAACTCCATTGGCGAAAAAATTTAAATATTACCACTCTTACAATATGCAAGACACAAACAGTTTTTAGAATATAAATGCTATAAACTATAACAAAAGCTATATAACATGGATATCACTGTAATCGTACCGATGAATAAGGATAACATGTCATATGCAATGTATAGTAAACGTCGTACAAAAAAAAATGATGAAAAACAGCTGCTAAATTGTGTTTTTTATTTGTACCATCTCATTAAAAAATTTAATAAATAATGGTCAGGGTGTCACATGCCCCCCAGAATGGTATCAATGGAAACGTCAACGTGTGTTACACAAATATTTTTGCACCGTAAGTCCTCTGTGACATGATATAATGGCTAAAAAAAAACCTGAAATAAGAAAAGACCCCCAAAATACAGAAGGCTTCTGTCATGTCTGCGACCTGTGGTTGAGTCAGGTGACGCACTGCGGCCACATATGGGGGATTTCTAGAAACATTGGAATATGGGAAATAAATTGTGAGTTCCATTTCTCTGTTTGTATTTGCTGTGTTAGAGGGAAACAATAGATTAAAATGCAATATCTGCCAAAAAAATGAAAATTTTCAATTTCCCCTCCAACTTGCTTAAATTTCTGTGAAACACCTAAAGGGTTAATAAACTTATGAAATGTTACTTTGAATACGTTGAGGGGTGCAGCTTTTACAGTGGAGGGATTTATGGGGGTAACTAACATACAGGCCTGTTGGAGATCAACATGAGCGATGTTAGGGATTTCTATATGGAATAATTGGATGAGACCTTATATCAAGAAGAGGTCACAGAATGGACACATTTTGCTGAGTCATTGGCAGTTGGGATGCCGTTACAGTGGACAATAGGGCATTCATCAGGCTCATGCAAGATCACCTGGGTGCCTATTAACATCTGACCATCACAATGGATAAAGTGAGATGGTGCGTGTGAGATTGACCAGGTGCAGATTATCAACACAATGGACAACTGGATATCTAGCAGGAGTGTGCAAGATCACATCTAAGTGACCTATGCGGGACCAGCTTGGTTGCCTTTGAAGTGGGCCATAAACTCAGCCCCTGCTGGGCATTTCAGGATACGCAAGGGGTGTGATGTCCTCTTATCTGCATTCCTTATCCTGGGAAGAGGACAATTGGAGTGGCCAACTAGAATGTACCCTGGGTTAACTGAAACTGCCTCAGGCCCAGTAAACTGCATGGAATATCCAGAAGTGCAAGGGCGTCACCCGCAGGAGGTTGAAGAGCATCTCTGCAAACCGATGAAATGACCTCTATCATGTTACAAACAAATTTGATTGGATGGACTGCCGTAAGGAAGGCCGGACATTACCTGAGTGGGGGGTGGAATTGGGAGTGTCTGTGGGTGTGAATGTGACAGCATTTCATATATATACAGGACCAGATAGGTATATATATATAGATGTAGGTATTAGGGTATTAGTTATATATAATGGTTATATGTTATTTGTTTATTGCATGTATAGTTTAGGTAGAGGGCATCGAAGGAAGGTTTGCCTGTTATTTTGTCATTCTTTTATTTTCCTTTGTTAACCTTTATTTTATTAGTATTAAACTTATAATTTTCATGAAGCCTTGACTCCTGGTCCATAAGAATAGTGCTAGGGAGAATAGGTAGCGGAGTTAGGATTCTACAAGGCCACACAAATCCACTTCAGACCTGAACTGGTCCCTAAAAAAAAATCTTAATTTGAAATTTTCCTGAAAATTTGAAAAATCCCTGCAAGATTTCGAAGCCCTCTAACATCGTAAAAAAAGTAAAAGGACGTTCAGCAAATGACGTCACCATAAAGTAGACATGTTGTAGATGTTGCAGTAATAAATAATTCATGTGGCATGACTATTTTCTCAGAAAAAGAGAATTTTGAATATAAAGGATTGTAAATGTTTCTAATTTTTGCGCAAATGTTGTGTTTTTCACAAAAAACTACTGAGTGTATCAACCAAAGTGTACCACAAACATAAAGAGGAATATGTCCCGAAAAAACAATCTCAGAATAACCGCGATAGTTAAAAGCATCGCAGAGTTATCACTACATAAAGAGAGACAGGTCGGATTTCAAAAATAGGCCCTGGACATTAAGGCAAAAACAGGCTGCAGAGGCAAGGGGTTAATCCACTCCTGGTTTTGGTTGCAATATAAGGACCACAATACTGACTGAAATATACGTAGTGTGAACCCAGCCTTTAAGTGGTTTTAAGTAGCTGTTTTGGCCTTATATATGGATCATATATTGTTTGTATGATCACTCTACTGTCACACTAAGTGTGAGTGCACACTACGGAATGGTGATGGAAAACACGTTGCGCATTCCTCAGCTCGCACCTGCCGGTGGACTGATGCGGGCACGCATCTCTTCCCGTGTCATAGACTCCATTCTATGCATGGGTGAATTCCGTAGTCCATCCAAAGAATGAACATGTTCATTCTTTGGACGGAGGGCGGACCCCGCCTGTGCATAGAATGGAGTCTATGACACGGGCAGAGATGCACGCCCGCATCAGTACGCCGGCGAGTGCGAGCTGCGGAATACGCAACGGTTTTTCCATCGCCATTCTGTAGTGTGCATGCACCCTAAGGCTATGTTCACACTACGTAAAAGTACTTTTGGCGTGGTGGAACAATGCATCGTATACGCTTCGGCCGGAATTTCATATGGGGCTGCAAATAACTGGCATGTCAGTTTTCTGCGGGCCGAATTCAGTGAATTCCGGCCGCAGAAAGCCCTGTCAGTTAACACAGTGAAGCGAGCGGCTCACTGTGTGCTATGGGAAGCTAAGGCTGGGTTCACACACAGTATATTTCAGGAAGTATTTGGTCCTCATTGCAACCAAAACCAGGAGTGGATTGAAAACACAAAAAGGCTCTGTTCACATAATGTTGTAATTGAGTGGATGGCTGCCATTTCAATATAACAGCCGTTGTTTTAAAATAACAGCAAAAATATTTGCCATTAAATTACGGCCATCCACTCAATTACAACATTATGTGAACAGAGCCTTTCTGTGTTTCCAATCCACTTTTGGTTTTGGTTGCAATGAGGACCTGACATGAGGACCAAATACTGCCTGAAATATACTGTGTGTGAACCCAGCCTAAAAATATTCAGGTGTGCATTTGTGTATTGTTTGTTTTTGTGTGTCTCGCTGCACCTAGTGTATTGGTACATATAATAAGGTGGTGCCCACTTATTATTGTGTATGGCTCTTGTACACATCTCTCCACTCAATATGTATGAGCTACTAGCCTTTTTAATGCAGAAGGAAGCAAATTTCTCAGGAAATTATTTTACTAAATAGCGCTTTCCACACTTCTATGACACTTCAATGTGGCAATAAAAATTGTAGCCATGTAAGCAGTTTGGGATAACTTTTCTACCTTTTTTTCTTCAAGGAGGGGTCTATGTCCTACATACAAAGAGAGTCCCAGTCAGGTTGCATTCTCAGGTTCCGTGTTCCCAACGGAACATGGACGTGGAATGCCTGTACCATACTCTTTCCCCCGTCCGGGCAGCATCTGTGATAAGACGCTGAGAGCGGGGGGAACCGTACAGATATTTGGTGAGCTGTAATGAATCAGCCGTGCAGCGCTGTCATTACAGCGTGGCACATATCTGTACAGTTCCCCCGCTCCCAGCATCTAATTACAGTCAGTTACAAGCATTCCACGGAACACGGAAAGTGGGAATACAGCCAGGTCACCAATGAATAAGTTAATTCAAAAAATACCATAAATTCCAAAATACCGTAGTTTCCTATTGTCAATTTTACTATGTGTAAAAGGAATTTACTAACTTATTTCATGGATATTTGTTGCTATGATTATGTAACATTATGCATGCCCAAAGATGACAAAGTTTCGGAATAAATTTCTTGTCCGTTTATATGAAAATCTCTTTGAAAACCAAATTGTGTTTATGCTCTTCTTCCTTTTGTGTCTTCCTGCTAGCAAAAAGCCTGATATGTCAATTTCCATTTTGGTCTTTTGGGGGCACGGATCATAACCACATAACATGCAAGTATGTGTGAATGGGTTCATTCAAACTAATGGGTCTATAGTCTGTCCACAACTAAAGATTATGAAATGTTAGAATGCCTAACTATTTCTCCACTGGATATGAACAGCCCTTTTCTGTATCCAGATACTCTGTACACAATTTAGTTAAAGGGAACCTGTGACTCCAGCTGCCAGGATAAAGTTCGCCTGACCCCCGGTGGAGCCCCTTTTACTTTTTCGTTCTTCAAAGTCCCGGTCCCAGACCATGTTCCGCCAAGAGAGAAACCCCCACCTGAAGACGTGTGCACACTCACCAGAGATAAGTCTGACGCCCATAGAGAATGACTGCTCCAGTCATTCTCTATGGGCGTCGGACTCATCTCTGGTAAGCACGCGCATGGCTTCCGATGGCGGGATGGGGTCCGGGACTTTGAGAGGGGGATAAGTATAAGGGGCTCCACCGGGGGGTCGGGTGGGCTTCACCCCAGCAGCTGGGGTGACAGGTCTCCATTAAGAATCCCATTAGGCTATCATATGGGGGAAAGTTGTTCGAAACAGCAGTGACTAAACAGCAGTGATTAAATTAAAATTAAATTTTATTACATTCCTCATTGACTTATAGAACCATTATCTATAGCTTTTTATTTATTTTTTGTTTTTTTAATGTAATTTTTTTTTTAATGGCAAAATGTCTCACTTGCGTGTCTTTTACTATTTTCCAAAAACAATTTTGCATGATTGCCATTTCATTTTTTAAATATCAGTACTACAGAGATCTAGAAAGATATTTGTAGCTCCACAGTGCCAAAGTACCCTTAGAAATTCCATATCCCTGAATTCAGGTTTCCAAATACACTGTAAATCTTTAGCTTGAATTGTTATTTGTTTGCAGCAGCAAAGTCTTTACAGAAAAGATTCTCAAAGCTTTGTTGTTGTATTTTTATCCTGAAGGAATCAAACTTCCTATTACATAGATATATTCCCCTTTTAAGTGTTAGGAGCCTTCGCTGTACAAAAATCACCACATCTATCAGTTTATTTCTGTCTTATGTATGTGTACAACAAGCCGGTAGGGTTTTTGTTTTCTCATTTTCTTTGTGGGAGACAATAATTTTGAGTTACTATCTTAACTGGAAATGGGTCACAGGGAGTCACAGAACAGGAGAAATGCAATTAGTTGTATCAAGCCTTCTTCACTCCTTGTGTAATTTATATAGTAACTTTTACTTTTTCCTAAAGGAATGTGCTACATGTAACAAAAATAAAAATGTAACAATGATTATCATTAGGAGCACACCCTGATCTGTTATGTGGGTAGTGTTAAGACCAGACTGTGATTTAGTCCCCACACACCTTAGAAGTTAGATGAACTAACGCACTGCTCTGTCACACCGTGTTAATACAGTAGCGCAAACATGCAGATGCCCCATCTTCACTCACCAATTAGCATCATCATTTTCTAGTTTCTTAACATCATATTGATATCTGATCAGTCTTAGGCCGCTATCCCACGTTTACTGTAACACGTCACCACATGCAGCCGAAGCCAGACCCTCATGCGGTAACCAATAGGCGTATGGCCAATAATCCAGCACATGACTACTGGGAAAGAATTGAGAGCGCGGTTTCGGCCACATGCATTTCTCTACATTGTCTGAATCATGTTTTTTTATAGTTTTTAACTGCTTAAAACATAAACAAATTTCCACATTGAATCAATTATTAGAGCTGTCTGAAGGAATTCTCACCACAGGCTTGGTAGATTGGTAGGTAATAGCTCCAGGCGTCACATTTAACACCGCCACACCAGACCTGACCAATATAACCATACTGTGACTGGATAACACCGCCAAACCTGACTACTACTGCCATACCAGACCTGACCAATACCACCATACCCCATAATGGGAGGAGGGAGACAAAAAATAAAATAAAAAACAAAAGTTGTTTCTTTCCCCTTGCTCCCTGGTGCTTCCCCCCTGCAATGTGCTGCCCTAGGCACCGAACCATGGGTGCCTAGTGGTAAATACGGCCCTGCCAAATGCCTCAACTGTTTGATCTAAAATTTTGAACATATTTTGTACATTTTTTACAATGGATGCCCAGGAAGGTTTATTCAAACTTGTCGGAGCCACACAGTACTGTAAAACTGTGGTTCTCCATTGTCAGCAATTCGGCTAAGCGACTGGAAAGTTTGGGGGAGATTTATCAAGCTGTCTGGTCATAAATCTTCTCATGTGGCCACAAGTTTAGCATGTAAGTACATAGGGTGGCCAGGAAAGTTTTTTTTTTTTTTTTTTTTATAAAAGTCCCGACCTTGTCTGTCATATACAGTACATGCTTCCCATTATTCTCTTTTATCAGCCATTAGAATAGCCTTTTTAGACATCCAAAAGATTCAACACTTAGAGAGAGATTTTTAAATCTGTATTATTTAACACTTTCTTTGTTGTCCACAAATTTGGCACAAAATGTGATAGACCCTTAAAGTAGTTCCGGGACAGAGTTATGCCTTGGAAGATCTGGCTTCTATCACTTCATCTCTATATGTGAATAACATATGAATAAAAAAGAAACAGGAGAAGATGAGATGAAGAAATGCACTACATTGTGGTCCGTGAGGTTTTTTTATGCACTATCCTATTGCCGATTGAAGTGTCTGTTAAAAATTAAACTGTGTATAAATGCCAGGGTATTTAAGGCTATTTCTTCTTTAAAAAAGTAACATGGACATGGGTTAGCCTTCTGGGCACCCTAGGAACAAATCCAATGAACACACAAAAGCACATACACTTTATGTGGGTAATTTTTCGAGTAATATATATATGTATATATACACACACCACATGGTTTATGCCTAACTTAAAAGGTATGTTCAAATGAGATACCAAACCCACAAGAGAACACAGGGGTATGTAATAAAAACGTAAAGCACACCACAAAAATACATAATTCTTTATTCAAAAAATATATAGTAGCAATAAGATATACACATATATGAAAACACAATGGCCACAAAGCCCCCTAACCAATTTAAAAACAATTTAAAATAATTTTTTTGTTTTTAAATTGGTTAGGGGGCTTTGTGGCCAATGTGTTTTCATATATGTGTATATCTTCTTTCTACTATATATTTTTTTAATAAAGAATTATGCATTTTTGTGGTGTGCTTTACGTTTTTATTACATACCCCTGTGTTCTCTTGTGGGTTTGGTAGTTCATGTATGTAGTAGAGTACCCCTTTATTATTGGTGGTGCAGAATGGTTCAAATGAGGTGTGTGTGTGTGTGTGTGACGATCCAGCGCTATGACCTAAAAAAAAATACTCAACTATAACTGTTGACTAGCAGATAAGGACTGGAATGGTTTTTCCATGTTACAGATTCTTGAGTCATGAGCTATTGCTCTGGATAAGAGAAAAAAAAAGCCAAGAAAGACAAATATTTTAAATGGTAAGAAGATGATCAGGCATGATATACTGTAGGTACAGAAAGAAATGTATGGTTTTCGAAACCAGCTAGAGAAAAGTTCTTGTTTATGGCTGCTGTAGCATTTAATCTTGGCCAGGAGATGGTGCCAACTGAACACATATAGGTTTGTTGACAAATGGATAGGAGAGAATTATATTTTCACATACTTTTACATATAGGTAGAATATTTCCATAGAATACAAAGAAGTATTTTAATACTATGAAGTTTAACTTCTTATTATTATTCTTTTTTTCCATATTTTCTTATTTTGTACTAATATAGCCATATAAGTGGGGGGTTTTTGTAGAACAGAGTCATTTGAGAACAGAGAAGCTGATGGAAAACAACAACAATTCTGCCAATATATTCTGGGTTGTTATTGGGGTTTTCATTTTGTGATATAAATGACACAATAAAGCCTGATCCACTCATCAGTTTTTCTTCTTGGATCTTAGAAATTAGGATCAGCGATGTCCTAGAGAAACTATTAGATTATCAAACTTGTCAAAAGTTTGGGGTGGCACGAAGCCGAACAATCAGCACTTGCCCGTTGCCTGGAAAACATGGAAACAGCCTATGGCCACAGGGAAGGGCCTGCCCAGGGGTTGCTAGGCAATGCTTTAGTAATAATGCATGGTACACTAATGGTGCATTGTCACGGCCGCGGCGGCGGCCCGTGTTCCGGGCCACCGCCGCGACCTCCTCCTGCCCCATGCAGCCGCCGGGGTCCTTGTGCAGGGACCCGGCGCTGCTGCTAGTTCGGCCCCTGGGGGCGCCTCACCTCTCCTCCGCTCCTGTCTCCGTCTGTGCCGGCCGGCGCGCGCGTCCCCGCCTCCTAGGGCGCGCGTGCGCCGGCTGTCTCAGATTTAAAGGGCCAGTCCGCCCTTAATTGGTTAATTGCACCTATCACTCCCTATAAATCCCAGCATGCCCTGTCCCTTGGGTTGGAGCCTCTACATGCTTCCCATAGCGTTTGGCCCAGCCCCCTGTTGTTCCTGATACCTATCCGCTACCTGGTCCCTAGTCCTTGTTCCTGGTTCCTGCTCCCCTGTCACTTCTTTGCTCCTGTGTTCAGACTGTCACCTGCGGTTACGCCTTCAGACCTCTGCCAGCACTATCTCCTGCCTACTGCTCCTGCCACGCCTCGCCTGCCGTCACTAGCAACCAAGCCAGGGGTAGCGACCTGGGGGTCGCCTGCCGCAGCAAGTCCATGCCGCCTTGCGGCGGGCTCTGGTGAAAACCAGTGGCCCCTTAGACTCCGCTCCCTGGTGAGGTTAGTGCCATCGCTGGTGACGGTCCAGTGGATCCACTACTCCAGGCGTTACATGCATTCATATGTCATGCATTTAAAACTGACCCATTGACTTCTATTGAAGCCTCCATTCCACAAAACCAGACTAAATAAATGCAGATCCTATCCTTTTTTTTTTTCCGAATAGATCAGCTGCTAAAACTAGATTTGTTTTGTAGTGTAGTTGTGTAGATAACAGCATTGAAATCAATTGCTCCTTTGTTGTCTGTTAATCAGGATCCTGATTTATGCACAGAAAAAGTTGGTGTGGATGAGGCCTTATTTGTTCTACAGGTTCTATTTTTGCAGAAAAAAAAACTTTTTAGTTTAGTTTTTATGAGTCATTCAAAAGACCTTAAAGCCACAAGGACATATCAAAAGAAGTCCACTAATCAGGGGAACGAGCAGGTGCAGCACACTTCTCCACTGTCATTCATCTCCATTCAGGTTGTCCCATAGACTTATAATGCGGCTTATTGGATGGAGATTGCTGCAAGCCGGGGAGTGAAACACGTTACTGTGCACTTTTTATGTCTTGTTCTCTTGATCAGTGAGGGACTCAGCAGTTTTATTGATGACAGGTTTTACAATTTATATTTTTCTTTTAACGCCACTGTATGTTTTTTGTTGCACCAATTTTTATTCTGTTGTTTGGTAACTGGGATGAACCCAAAAAAGCAATTTTCTTATCGTGTTCACCATGCAGGAATTATCATACGGCTCTTTACAGATAGGGCAATACCAATTTTTTATAGTATAAAACTTATATTATATTTTAATGATCTCAGATTTTTTTTGTAAAACACACACACATTTGGCCCCTTTTGTGTACTTGGGGGGGGGGGGCAGATTTTATGAAAGGGTGTAAATATACACCTGGTGTAAACTGCCCACAGCAACCAATCACAGCTCCTGGGGGCACATGTGTAATTATACTGGCTCTTTTTGGCCATCTTTTTAGTTGTTTTTAAACCTTTTTTCATGTTAGTGCATTGATAAAGACTTGTTTATGTATATATGACTATTTGGTGTGCAACTTTCTGTCTAGTCGCTGTTTTTTCCTTTGCTGTGTATTGTTGTTCAGGACTGGCTGCTTGTAACATTAATTGAATTATATGTTGTGCCCACCACTGCTATATATTCGTTTAAGTATTTATTATACTGGGTGTTATCTACTCAATTCTTCTTGATTGGGCAGATAATCCCCCCGTATAATAGGGCTCTAACACTTGCAAGTCCTTGTTTTCCCAAATGTCCCTTTGTTGTAGGTTGTACAAATTTAGAAACTCTGGAATATCTGGAGAACCATCTTACATCTCAAGAAGGACGACTCATACTGAGCTTGCAGGAAAAAGGGTCTACTGTGATACAGCCAGACTTGAATCTGAAGGAGACATGCTACTGAGGGGAGGGAATATTGGTTGACTGTAGTCGTTAACAGAGTAGCCCTATTTGCATATCAAGAAACCAGTACACTGGTGCTGACCAGCCTTAGTGGTAAGTTCACTTTGGAGGTCCCCACCTCAGACTTTAGATGACCATATCAGTCACCTGCTTGAAGATGTGTGACCACCTTTTTATTGATACTGTGTATATCTATATCATAAAAATCAAAGTCTGTCTGTCTGTCTGTCCTTCTGTCTGTCTGTCTGTCTGTCCTCTATAGACTTCCAAACGCCTGAACCGTTTGACCCCAAATTTGGCACACAGATACATTGGGTGCCCGGGAAGGTTATTGCGAAGGTCCCGTCCCCGCCAGATGTACAGGAGGGGAGGGGGAGGGGAAAGAGAGGCGCCCCATAGAGATGAATGGGGAAATCTCCTCACTGCAAACACAGGTGATATAATTAGCTGCAGCAGACACGGCAGTTGGAGCCTTAGCAACCAATAGGATTACTGCTTTCATTTTCATAGGGAGCAATGGTTGCTAGGGAAGCTGCCTCACAACATCCACAGTAATAACTGGTAGACCCCCTACTCCATCTATACAGTACATGTATATACAGGACCCCCTACTCCATCTACACAGTACATGTATATACAGGACCCCCTACTCCATCTATACAGTATATGTATATACAGGGCCCCCTACTCCATCTATACAGTACATGTATACAGGACCCCCTACTCCATCTATACAGTACATGTATATACAGGGCCTCCTACTCCATCTATACAGTACATGTATATACAGGACCCCCTACTCCATCTATACAGTACATGTATATACAGGACCCCCTACTCCATCTATACAGTACATGTATATACAGGACCCCCTACTCCATCTATACAGTACATGTATATACAGGACCCCCTACTCCATCTATACAGTACATGTATATACAGGGCACAACAGGTATACCAAACTGTGACTGGGTAACACTGCTACACCAGACCTGACCAATACCGCCATACTGTGCTGGATAACACTGTCATACCAGACCTGACCAATACCGCCATACTGTGACTGGATAACACTGCCAGACCTGACCAATACCGCCATACTGTGACTAGATAACACCTCCATACCAGACCTGACCAATACCGCCATACTGTGACTGGGTAACACCGCCACACCAGACCTGACCAATACCGCCATACTGTGACTGGATAACACTGCCACGCCAGACCTGACCAATACCGCCATACTGTGACTGGATAACACTACCATACCAGACCTGACCAATACCGCCATACTGTGACTGGATAACACTGTCATACCAGACCTTACCAATACCGCCATACTGTGACTGGATAACACTGCCAGACCTGACCAATACCGCCATACTGTGACTAGATAACACCTCCATACCAGACCTGACCAATACCGCCATACTGTGACTGGGTAACACCGCCACACCAGACCTGACCAATACCGCCATACTGTGACTGGATAACACTGCCACGCCAGACCTGACCAATACCGCCATACTGTGACTGGATAACACTACCATACCAGACCTGACCAATACCGCCATACTGTGACTGGATAACACTGTCATATCAGACCTGACCAATACCGCTATACTGTGCTGGATAACACTGTCATACCAGACCTGACCAATACAGCCATACTGTGACTGGATAACACTGCCATACCAGACCTGACCAATACCGCCATACTGTGCTGGATAACACTGTCATACCAGACCTGATCAATACTGCCATACTGTGACTGGATAAAACTGCCATACCAGACATGACCAATACCGACACACTGTGACTGAATAACACTGCCATACGGGTAAATACAACCCTGCAGGTATACAGGACACTACAGGTATACAGGACCCCAGAACTATACACTACAAGTGCACGGGACCTCCACAAAACTATATACTACAGGTATACAGGACCCCAAACTTTACACTACAGGTACACAGGACCCCAAAACTATATACTACAGGTATACAGGACCTCCACCAACTATATACTTCAGGTATACAGGACCTCCACCAACTATATACTACAGGTATACAGGACCCCAAACTATACACTACAGGTATACAGGACCCCAAAACTATACACTACAGGTATACAGGAACTCCACCAACTATATACTACAGGTATATAGGACCCCAAACTATACACTACAGGTATACAGGACCTCAAAACCATACACTACAGGTATACAGGACCTACACCAACTCTATAATACAGGTATACAGCACCTTCACCAACTCTATACTACAAGTATACAGGACCCCAAATATACTACAGGTATACAGGAACTCCACCAGCTATATACTACAGGTATATAGGACCCCAAACTATACACTACAGGTATACAGGACCTCCACCAACTCTATACTATAGTTATACAGGACCCTCAAACTATTAACTACAGGTATACAGGACCCCCGAACTATATACTACAGGTATACAAGACCTCCACCAATTATACACTACAGGTATCCAGGACCCTCAAACTATAAACTACAGGTATACAAGACCTCCACCAACTATACATTACAGGTATACAGCACCAACTATATACTACAGGTATACAGGACCCCCGAACTTTACAGTACAGGTATACAGGACCTTCACCAACTGTACACTGCAGGTATACAGGACCTCCCTCAACTATACACTATAGGTATACAGCCCCCCCAACTATGCACTACAGATATGCGAGACCCCTAAAAACTATACATTGTGGGTATAAAGAACCCCTCCAACTATGCACTACAGGTATACACTAATTCCACTGATTAACTCAGATAAAACAATACCTTTAGCTTGGCCTCCTGGGCACCTTAGAACAAATCTAATTAACACACTGACAATTTATACCCGGGCAGCGCCGGGTACATTTTCTAGTATATATATATATATATATATATATATATATATTGTTCGTCTTAAATTTATTGCTTTTGCTTTTACTTGTTTGCGACAAGAACTCATCTTTTTAATTCAGTCTGTTGGACCCATTGGGGGGAAAAAAATGAACTTTTGTTTTGTTACTTCAGCTTCAAAAACGTGTTAGTCATGCAGAATCGGCACTATAGCATAAATCTGCATGACTTCCATGAAATAATACATGGAAACGTTTAATTTAAAACACTTCTCCAGCTACTAAGTCAAGTATTCTGTTTAATGAAACATTAACTTGGCAGCCCATGAAAGCACTAGAAAGTTAATTAAAATCTGCCTGAGCATTGTGAGAACTTTTGAATGAAACTGATTGTTTCTCTTTTTCAAGACCCTTTCTATGTACCTGCTCCAAGCTATGTGAAATTACAGGAGATAATACATTGCCTAGCTGGTAAATTATTTACCCAAAAGAAAACTGACCAGATATATGGGTAAAAATGGACTGAAAGATTTGTAAGCCACATTATCACTGTAGAATATTAAGAACAAAAGGAAGTAAAAAGGAATAGAGGATTTTAAATGTGTGTGCTTTTTATACTGAGTTACTCATACTGTACATTCATGTTCTGTTAATAATATGGGGAAAGTTGGTAAATAATGGGGGAAAAAAACTATTGGGGTTAGATTTTGAGTTTTTACAGCACTTACCCTGTAGAAAAAACATGTTATTTTATTTTGTAGGTGAAAACAATTGTGGCAATAAAAAAAATGTATATATTTTCAGTTAGCCTGTTTTAGCCTTATTACCCTATAGTGTTGATCCAGAGGAAAATGAAATAAAACCTATGAGGTAAAAGCCAATTTTCCGAACTTTGAAGAGAAAAAAAAATCTTCCTGACTTCAAATCCCACAGTTGTTCACACGCCGTCTTTCTTTTTCCACCGTTCTTTCTCCGTTTTTACTATTAAATTCAATGGACTTTTCAATTAAGCCACACCCAAAGGCCAATTAGCAACCTCAAACTAAAATAATGTGCAAACACCAGTCATTGCACTAAGGGGAGACCAGACAGCTAAATAACGTCTGTAATTTTAGCCCCAAAATAACAGACATCATTTTAAACGGAGCAGAAAAAACATTGTGTGAACATAGCTATAGACTGACCTGGGGATGCAGCTAAGCACTTTATTGATCACCATGGAGGAGATGTAAAATTTTTCACTTTTATAGGTTTAGTAAAAATAATTAAAAATGTAAGAGGTGGTGACTGGAAGCAGAAGCTTCTCAATAGAGAAGCGTTCTGGATTCTTAAACTAAATACACACTTTCCGGCAGGTTTAAACTTCAGATCAGATCTTCTTTAAATCTATGAATAGTTTTTTTTATTAAAAAAAAAAACAAAAAAAAACTATGCTGTTACTTTTAGTGCACCACTCATTCATCTTTAGGACGTCAGCTTTCTTTTCATGTGAATTTGGCTCTACAATGGTAATAGCTAATTAGCACTGTGCAGGTTGCTTTTCTTTTCCCCTCCCCCACTCCCAAGTCTGGTTCATACCTTGCTTAATAATTAGTCATCTGATGTGTGAACCTGACTGGATACCTTGTGGTGAGAGAGTTGTATGTCCATTACTTATTTAGCTGTGATAAAGGCTGGTAATAGCCGAAACACGTCTAGCTTACACGTACCTGTTCACATGCTGTGTTTTATGGAAGTTTTTCTACAATAAAGTAAGTGTTTTTAAGGACTTTTTTTTGCTGAATTTTTTTTTATTTGTGAACTGACCTGGGGGGACCTGTGGAAATTGTGTATCTGGACTTTTAAAAGGCATTTGATACTCTGACGCATGAAAGGTTGGTCTATAAAATGAGGATGATGGGACTAAGGGAAAACATGTGCAAATGGGTAAGTAACAGGTTAAATGATAGAAAACAGATAGTGGTCATTGATGGAACATATTCAGATTGGGTTTTAGCTACTAATGGGGTACCACAGGGGTCAGTGTTGGGTCCACTTCTTTTTAATATTTTTATTAATGACCTTGTAGAGGGGCTACAGAGTAGAATCTCCATTTGTGCAGATGATACTAAACTGGGTAAAGTAGTAAGCAGGAGGAGGAGGAGGATAATATCATATAACAGAGGGATTTGGAGAAGCTGGAGGCTTGGGCAGAGAAATTGCAAATTAAGTTTAATGTGGATAAATGTAAGGTTAGGTTATGCATTTGGGCCGTAGAAATAACAATTATATACAGTACATCTATGGTCTAAATAATAAAACACTGGGTAAAACTGCTTCCGAAAAGGACCTGTGGGTATTGGTGGACAGTAAACTCAATTTTAGTGATTAGTGCTAGGCAGCGGCTGCCAAGGATACCTTTTTTGGATTATATGTTGGAGCAGCTTTGGAAAAAGGGACTGAAGCTGGCATTTGCTTATCCTTTTTCCTGAGTGCTATGGACTTTGAGTTATATCTACGTATCAAACTCTTTACATACCTACCCCGTGATCAAGTGTTTTTCCCTGCTTTGTATTTCTGCTATCTTGACCTCTGGCTTCTGACTAATCGACTACCCTTTGGACTCGTTTTTTTGTACTGCACTGCTCGACTGTTACTGACTCGGATTCCTGACCTTGCTCTCATTGTGTTTTGTCTGTCTTGTTTCGTTCAGTGTTGCAGTTAGTAGGTTAGGGATTGCCGTCCAGTTGTCCGTTTGCCACCTAGGGCATATGAGGCAAGCAGGTAGGGACAGCAGGGTGGGTGCCAGCTGCAGGGCTCACCTGTCCTTGTGTCTCCCTGTCCCTATCCTAACAGCAAAATAGTAAAAAACCTTGCAGTTGCTATTACAATGAAAAAAGTGGAAAAAAATCAAGGTGCAAAATAGTAAAAAAAAAAAAAATATATAGACAAGGTGTAAGTGATTACATAGGACATAGGACACAAAGTTCCTTGGACCCAGTATGGTGGAAAACAGACATTTGACAGTGGAACCAGCAGCAGTAATAGTAATAGGTGGAGAACAGACGATTGACGGAGGAGGAGGCAGTAGCACTTGATTGCACCCAGCCCAGTATGATTGAGAACAGACTATTTAAGAAGGAGGAGGAGGCAGTACATGATTGCACCCAGGCCAGTATGATTGAGAACAGACTATTCATGGAGGAGGATGTATATTTGTAGCGTGTTGCACACTGATAGTGGAGTGGATAAATGATTACTATGTATAGCTTAATATCCACTATGGTATCTTGAAATAATTAAGTATGAGTCTTTTTGTACAAGTGCATAAAGTGTTTGTTTATTGTACAGAGATTTGATAAGCTTCACAGACCAACATAATTTTTTTGATGTTTCTGTGTCAACATGCACCTTTGTCAAGGGGTCTGTGTATGGTGTATCCGTGCGAATCCTGGCATGGTAAACTGGCACTTGTGTAAAGCTGTATTAGCAGGCCGGCGATATGGGTCGCAAGATGGAGGAGGAGGAGGAGGATGTTCAGCCTTGGAATGGTGGCCTTGGAATACTTGTTGATTATGTGGTTCACCGCACTTTCAAAAACACGGACCAGTGGGATGATGCAGTTGATGTCTGCTCATAGAGTTGCATCCTCAAAAGGGATCAACAATTGGCAGGACATGTTCAAAGAAACCTGTGCATTATGAGGTTTATCACATGTGCCATACAAGGTGTATGACGCAGCCCTCCCTGCTGCACTGCAGAGAAAAGGTTTCTCCCTTTGTGGGCTACAACACTTCCCACCGTTCGTTGACCTTGGGTCAGCCATTCATATATTTCCTCCCTCATGGTCCGGAGGAGCTCCTGCCCACTGCGGCTCCATTCACCCAGGCTCACAAAGTGGAGCACAGCCTAAAAGCGCCGGGTCTGACATTGTTGGTAAGACACCGGGGCAGGTTGGACTGCAGTCAAAGCGGTGAATGGTTGCAAGCTGGTGGAGGCAGAACTTTTGCAGAACTGGCCCACTAAAGCACTGGGGAGGTGACAGTGGCAAGAATGGGCTAACTTTCTGGTGGTCTTCTGGGGGAATGTTGACCCAATGGGCAGTAACAGACATGTACTGGCCTTGCCCATAATTAAAGGACCAGACATCAGCACTGGGGTGCACGGTCTTGGACACAAAGAATCCCAATGAGTTGCCAAATTTTTCTACACAACTGTGCAGTGATGGGACAGCTGATTGGAATTTTTTTTTTCTCGGACAGTGATGGGACCATTTTTTTGGGACTTTAAAGGGAACCAATCACCCCGAAAATCAATGTAAAGACAAGGATATGTGCTGATAGATCACCCAGCACACTTCCCAAATATGCCCCTGTAACCTCTGTGCCCCCCTCAATGAGACAGTAATCTTACTTTCTTCTTGTCACGCGCTGTATGTAAATTTTTGCTAACTAGTCCGGGTGGGCGTATGTAGTCCTGGTGGGCGTATGTAGTCACGGTCCGTGGGCGTATCTACTCACGGTCCGGGGGCGTATGTAGTCGCGGTCTTCGGCTGTAATCACGCCCAGAGGGGCGTGATTCGGCGGCTTGCGGTCCAGTGACGTCATCCGGCGGCTTGCGTTCCGCGTCGCGGCCGCGCCGACGTGTTCGGGAACCCGCGCATGCGCAGTACGTCAGCGTCGTCTCCCGCCGTACTGCGCATGCGCGGGTTCCCGAACACGTCAGCGCGGCCGCGACGCGGAACGCAAGCCGCCGGATGACGTCACTGGACCGCAAGCCGCCGAATCACGCCCCTCTGGGCGTGATTACAGCCGAAGACCGCGACTACATACGCCCCCGGACCGTGAGTAGATACGCCCACGGACCGTGACTACATACGCCCACCAGGACTACATACGCCCACCCGGACTAGTTAGCAAAAATTTACATACAGCGCGTGACAAGAAGAAAGTAAGATTACTGTCTCATTAAGGGGGGCACAGAGGTTACAGGGGCATATTTGGGAAGTGTGCTGGGTGATCTATCAGCACATATCCTTGTCTTTACATCGATTTTCGGGGTGATTGGTTCCCTTTAACTTTTTGTTGTTGCTGCTAAACAGGGTTCTCCTATTTTTTTGAACCTTATTGTAAATAGCTTGAATACTGAAGTTGCTTTCATGTGTCTTGGTTAATACTCAAAGACAGCGGACATACTCATTAGGCAGCACCCAGGTATATCTGAGGAGACTAATTTAAGGTCTCACCCTAACAGGGGTGACGTCATACATCTTGATATTCACAGAAAACCAGGAATTATCAAAGTAAATGCCACACTTTCCCATCTGCGTATGCACTGACTGCATTAGAACAACCATATTGTGTGTATGCATGTGATGACTATCTCTATACATGCTCATGTGTACTCATCCATGTCTACAGAAACTGTGTGCGTATGATTCATGTGTGATGCATATGTAAGGTCCCATTCACAACAGTCCACTAAAGGCAATGGCAAATTAACCTCAAAACAAGGTTTTAATGAATTTATATTTTTATTTACTATATATAAAATTTGCTTTGTTTTTCCTAATCATTGGAGCAGCAAAATTGCCCCTGCTGTTGTGCTGGTGTTTTATATTATACAACAGCAGCTTTGGGTATAGAATACAGACACTGATGTACTCATTCCCTATGGTTAGAAAAAGTGCTAAGTGCTTCCATGTAATAATGATGTATATGAAATCAATGCATAGATATATAGTTGGACATCTCAGTTCCCTGCCTCTCAAGTGTTTAGAGAACACTATGTAATGTTGGTATTCACCAGACTTTAAAAACAGGATCTATTCTCTTTTTTTCCTTTTCTTGTTTAGGAAATAAGCTGATAAGAGGATGTCTTTTATCAATGTAATTCAAGAGGACTGTTCTAAGTTGTAAGTTCTGGAAATAACCCTGTTCACTAGATAACACTATTGACTACTTGATAGTAAGGAAGAAAATCATTAGATGTCTATTTCTTAATACTCAAGACACAAGGAAAACATAGCTAAACAGTGTTGGGTTCATTACATAGCATACAGTTTATTAAACATCTGAGATGAACTGAAAAAAGAATAATAATTATCTAAGCTGATTTCATGTTTGTTTGACCCTCCCCCCACCCCATATTCAAATAGGAAGAAGTTATTTGTTTAATGTCTATTTTGTATAAAACATACTGTATGTAGTAATAATGTTTTTACTGTGTCCCTAAATTAATTTTAATCTAAAATTTCATATCTGTAGCTTGACCCAGGATTATTTCATATCCATATTATGCTGCTTCTTGATACTCATGATAGTGCCCCTTGATACTCAACTGTTCCCATTCCTGCACAGAGATGCCAGTCTGGTCTCTGCTACTCAGGTTACTACCCCTTTCTGATAACCCACACCTCCTTCTTGATAGTCCACACTCCATGTAAGGAAAGTTGTACAGAAGTGTTTATAAAAACATATGGTGCAAGTTATTTTTGCCAGTTTTTGGTGCAAATGGCACCAGAACTCTGGCACATTTGTAATAAATCCATTTTGCAGTGTATCTGTATAGGTATAAGTTAACCTTGAACCTGGATGAAAGACAAGAACAAACAATGTGTCTATACAATGTATTACTGTATCTGTGCGGTTCTGCCACACTGGTAGCTGATAGAAATCCAGGAAGTGAAGAAAAATGGCCTCTGTGCCAATCTACATTGTCTTCTGCTCCTTCTGCTATCCGCCCCTAGGAGACAAATCTTCCATGCCTCTGTCTCACATTGTGTGTGTTTGCTGAGCACAGGCTGATGATGCAGACAGGGGGCAGCAGGTGTTTTTACTTCGCTGATTATGCAAAAGTCTGCAGAGAAATTAGGGCTGTGTTCACACAAGGAGTGTCATTGCCGTACTGCAGTATCTGCACAAAAATGATGCAGTAACACAAATAGATAATGCTAAACAGCAGAGAGGATAAGAAACGGCACTGCCAATCCCACCTGCACATAAACAGTATATCCCATGTAAGAAAATATCGGATAAAGTCCTTTTTGTGGGAATCAACTTCAAAGATAAAAGATACTTGATCATAATATGTGTGTGGAAAGAAAAAGAAAAGAAAATAATTTAAAAAGTTATTTGCTTTATTCCAATATCAGCATTACAGGTAGAGAATACAGTGTGCTGTGTGGTGTTACAGTTAGAGAGTACAGCATGCTGTGTGGTGTTACAGGTAGAGAATACAGCGTGCTGTGTGGTGTTACAGGTAGAGAATACAGCGTGCTGTGTGGTATTCTAGGTAAAGAATACAGTGTGCTGTGTGGTGTTACTGGTAGAGAATACAGCGTGCTGTGTGGTGTTACAGGTAGAGAATACAGTGTGCTGTGTGGTGTTACAGGTAGAGAATACAGTGTGCTGTGTGGTGTTACAGGCAGAGAATACAGCGTGCTGTGTGGGTGGGACCACAATGAAATGATAAAGTACTGCAAATAATTCAATAACACAATGAAACTGCAATGTTTGAACACAGCCTAGATTTTCTGCAACAGATTTGGGCGGGGAATAGGAAGAGTGGAGGACTGTGATGGAACAGCTGAGGGAAAGCATTGCATTCTGGAACCTGTAGTACTGAGTAAATCTGCTCAACCAGGAAATACAGAAACACAAAACAGAACAAAACCCCCCAAAACAAATGGATTTTTGGTAGTTTCAAAACTAGGATAGATAGGCAAGTATTGTTTTATGCTTCTGCAGAAGTTTCATTTTTTTTTACTCTACCCGGAGTTCCCCTTTAAGCCCTCAAAGACTGACCCTGCTTACTTGCCAGCCTGAACTTAGGCAGTCATCGACAACTCGACGATGATCCCTTCAATAGGTAAGTGAAAGACACGTAAGTGAACAAGACAGACAAACAATGAAGAATTGTCAGGAAGATACAGAGATAGCAGAGAGGTACAAGAACAGCAGGCAAAAACAGAGATCAGAAGGACAGGCAAATAGGTGAAAAATGTCCAAGAGCACAAGTTAACTTTTTATGAGATGCCAGAGTCCTAGTCCAGGGTGTGATTGGACCAGCTCTCTGACAACTTGACCTCACAGAACACAGACTGACAGGAAAGGGACATAAGCGGCAAAGGCAACTGTCTATCACTTGTCAGTCTAAATCATGTGGAGCCCGGCCCTAGGCCAGCAGAGGAAACCAGGGGTCTGTGGTGGAACCACACAGCAAGTGCCAAATTCAGACAGTAGGAAACTTTCAAACTGAATCAACGCCGAAAGCACAGTCTCTGCCACACCTTAAGGCCAGAAGACCATACTGAGGTCTTTACAGGTGTGGACATAACAGTATCCCACAAATTTAACCTGCACTAAATATAAATAAAGACGTTGAAATCTAATTAGAATTCATTTTCCTATTTTTTTTTCTATATCTTTCAAAATAAGGCTATGTTCACACAACATATAAACAATGGCTGTTATTTGGCACTCAAAACAACAGCTGTTGTTTTGAGTATTAAACAACAACCGTTGTTTTAAATGGAAATTGCATTGATGTCTATGGACAATCGACGAAAAAAATTGACAATCATTTCGACAGCCGTAGCAAAAAACGGCCGTTGTTTAATACAATGTGTGAAACAATGGCCGTTGTTTGCATTGACTTAATTGCAAACCTTTGCATAATGAAAAGAATGGCCATTATGTAAATTGAAAACACTGGCCGTTCTTTTCATAAATAGTATGTTGCATGAACATAGCCTAAGACCCTCTTTATCTTTGATTTAAAAAAAAATTACTACAGTCATTAGAGTGTATAACAATCAAACATAAGTCTTGCTCTTATTTTAATATAGCACGATATTTGTTATGACAACCTTAATAGTATAGGAATATTAGCTTAAAGCAAAAATATTAGGCATAAGCACATCAAAGTTGAATGCACAAGCAGCTGCTGTAAATTTCCCCTATTGTGTTTGAAGACAAATGTTGATCATTATCACAGCAAAGTGCTGAAAATACCTATTCTGTCCTAGCTAATATGAAATGAATTTTTCAGGCTTCCCTAAGGCAACCTAATTCAGAGTTTTAGGTTATTTCCTTAGAAATGTTTATATGTGTGAAATAGTTATACTGTGGGAAAAGACGAAAAGAAAAAGCATATACTCTGTCTGTTGTATCACATTTGAGTTTAGATCATATTTTGAATTGCATTCATCAGATATGCCGTATGG
The DNA here is from genome assembly GCF_027789765.1 of Dendropsophus ebraccatus. Lineage (NCBI taxonomy): Eukaryota > Metazoa > Chordata > Amphibia > Anura > Hylidae > Dendropsophus > Dendropsophus ebraccatus. Next base: position 113,083,064 of record NC_091458.1, read on the forward strand.
ATTTTTGTTACATAATTAATGTGTCTGCATTGTTATTGATTCCTAACACGCTAGTAATCTCACTGTAGAATTGTTCTCTTTATTTTGTATGTAGATTATATCAAGATGTAGAGTCAATATAAACACCTGGTGAACATATGGAATAGACAAAGACCTGTCTTTTCATTAGCCTTACTGGCTGGGTGAGCAATCCACCAGCTGGATTGGGTATTTTTTGAGTCGTGACTACATTGCAATTGAAGTTGGTCGGGGTCCCGGAGCCTGTGATACAGCGCTTTGGAGGCAACTTGCACTTGTTTATTATGTTCCCCCCTATTTCTGCCTCCTGAAAAATTATGATTTTCATCAGAGTTCTCCTTTTAGTGATTTGTACATTGTTTAACTTTTGCAAAAGTAAAGGACCTCTGAAGGAAGACAGAGAGAAAAAAGAAGGGATTAACAATCTAGTGACTATAATAGTTGGATATTGTACTACTGAAAGTGCAGGACAAAGCTAAAATGTTATTTAAATTAAATATGCTATTAATTAAACGTCTGAAATGTTTACAGTGGGCATGCAATAAAAGGTGAGCTACAGGCCGCTGAAAGATGAAGATTGTGCCATTTTCGGCTAATACAATATATGAAAATATATCACATATTCATATGTACTACTGATTTGTGGTTATAAAAAAAAAAAAAGCTATAAAGTCTTTGTTGCTTAGTGTACAAAGATCAAGTATTTTTTTTATAACCTTTGACCTTTGGATTTAATTGATTAAAATATATATCTTCCTCCAATGCATTACTGTTTTAAGGTTATAGTGTAAATTTAGTTCTGTGATGTATTTAATAACTTATATTGTTCTTTAACTGTAACAATCTTTACATATCAAAAGCATTTAATTGTTATTCCAACAATCATTCAAAATGTCTCAACTTGGGGAGACTTCTAGTATAAATACACTGATCTCTCATTGAGAGCTATGCAGTATAGTTATACTGCATAGATCAATGAGATAGGCACTCTATTGCTTTCGGCTGCTGCTGCCAAAAGCAATAGAATGCCGAGTCGGGATCAGCTCCACTATGGCACAAACCTGGCCGGTGCCGGACGCAGAGATTGCTCCTCTGTGACAAAGTCGCGGGAGAGATTCCCCCCCCCCACACTAGACACCAGGGAAGACAGACAGCTAGTATTCAGATGCAGCTGTCAATTTTTTCATTAAGTATTGTATTGTCCCCAAAAAGTTATACAAATTACCAATATACACTTATTCTGGGAAATGCTTGTAAAGAGTTTCTTTCTCTGCACTTACTACTGAATCGAGACTTTACTTTCTGGATAAAATGGTGATGTCACAACCCGACGCCCAGAGCTGTGCGGGCTGTAGCTGCTGGAGAGGATGAAGGCAGGGGGATGCTCAGCATCCCTCCAGTGCCCTGTGTTCTTCAATGTCCCCCTGCCATCATCCTCTCCACCAGCCACAGCCCGCACAGCTCTGGGAGTCGGGTCGTGACATCACCATTTTATCCAGGAAGTGAAGCCTTGATGCAGTAGTAAGTGCAGGGGAAAAAACACTTTATGTGTATTTCCCATAATAGGTGTATATTGGGGATTTATATAATTTTTTGGGGGCAATACAATACTTAATAAAAATTTTCGCTTGACTTCTCCTTTAATCTTTGAATCCTCAGTTATGATTTCTCCATTTACATCTTAACATATTTTAGGTATTGAATATCTTTATAGATGCTATTCTTTATTAAAAATACTACATCTAAAATTTAACCCCTTAACCACCGTGGGCATATATTTACACCCTTTGGCCACCTCTGGGAGTTCAGAGCGGGGCCGTGCAGCGACCCGCCGTGGTCCCGGGTGCCACATGTAGCCCGGGACCGTGGCAATTAGCAGGTTTCAGATGCAGCTGTCAAAGTTGATCCCTGGTATCTAGTGGGGTGGATCGCCCCCGGGACATTGTATGGATAGAAAGAACACATCATGGCGCAAAAAATGATACCTCACATAGCCCCATGGACCAAAGGATAAAAGCGCTATAAGCCTGGGAATGGAGCGATTTTAAGGAACATATATTTGTTAACAATGGTATAGAGCTTGCTATATAAGAGAGAACTGGGTGATTAGCAATTACACCAGCATCTATATGTGATACTTTACTAATTTGCTTAAAAAGAAATTCATTTAATATTTTAATTCGAAAATGTGGATTACTAAAGTACCTTGCTGATTGTCCCTGCATCTATGCTATTTATAACACTCTAGTACATTATTAATATATCCTTAGCTATAGCAATCAGTGATATTAATTTTCAATTTAAGTCAGGAAAAAAAAAAGGCAGCAGATCGTATTCAGATAAAATCAGTCATAATAGGTTTTAGATCTGCTAAAAAATCCCTTCAGTTTTTTCAGGGTTAAGGCCCTATTACACAAAACAATTATCGTCCGTACTCGGCCAATATCATCCGTTATGGATGATTTTCGTCTTGTGTAATAGAAGGCAACAATCAGCCAACATGAACGATGTCGGCTGATCATTGCAGTCGTTTGTCTTTCGACTAATATAGCAACGATCTGCTGCCTTTGTTCCATGGAATAGGAGTGGGGGCAGCAGACCGCTGCTATCTGCTATGGGCTGCCTAGCGATCGCCTGTGCAGCCCCCCCGCAGCTCCCCGCACCTCCCCCCCTGTACTAACCCACTCGCAATAGCAATAGCAATAGCAGAGGCAGCGAGTGGGGAACGAGGAGCATAGGAGCTCTGAGAGCACTAATTTGCTCCTCTCAGTCGCCACGTATAAAAGGGACTTCATTGGGGGGCGTGGCTAGCAGCGCATGGCGGCGGGCGCTTAGACTAGAAGCTCCGCTTGCAATACCTACCATCAGCGGCTCATAACGGCTATTCGCCCTGATAAAGTCTTGTCAGCTTTCCCGTACCTCGCCCTGACGAGTTACCCGACCTGTATGAGGACCAGGAGGAAGCAGAAGAAGAGCCCCATGAAGCTCACCCACTTCTTCTCGGTGGTGCCTGGATCCCAAGATGGCGTGGCAGGCCTCTCCTCCTCCCAGCCCAGTGCTCCTCGGCACACTGCGTCCCTCTCACCCGCCTCGGGCAGTTCCTCCTCAGTCTCGGCATCTTCGCCAGCGGATAGTGGAGCTTCTCCTCGGCTGATCGCTACAGAGACTGGTCATCACTCTGATCCTCCCTTACAGGGTAAGCGCGGCCACACTTCTTCCTAGGCGTTGGTGCCATTTCACCTTGCTGCAGAGGACATGCTGTCCCCACACCATTCCCCTGTGAAGGCTGCCCCGGTCACAGAGCCTATGATGAGAGCCATGATGGCTGAACTTAAAGCCTCTCTCCATGCAGAAATTCACTCTGCAATCACAGTCATGCAAAAAGAAATCTCTTCCCTGGGGGGCCGTACTGCCCATATTGAAGAGAAAATGGCGGAATTCACTACCTTCCACAACCTGGTAGTGGACACTACTAATGCAATGGAAGATGACATTGCTGCGCTGCAACCCAAAATTGCTGATATAGAAGACCGGCCACGGCGCAACAACCTGCGCTTTAGGGGTATTCCTGAATCAGTGAAGCAGGAGGACTTGCACGAATTCCTCACTGATCACTTCGTTGTGCTATTGCCCCAAGCTGAAACCTTGCACCTCCGTATAGATCAGGCACACAGGCTCCCCAAGCCCAAAAATCTTGCTGTGAGTACGGCGAGAGACACTATAGCGCAGATCCATTTTTTCCGTATGAAAGAACAGCTCATGGAGGCAGCTCGACGCAATCCAGGCCTGCCTGAACGTTTTAGAGACATTCTGATATTCACGGATCTGTCTGCTGCAACGCTTGCTAGAAGACGGGAGTTTGCGGTGGGCACTAAAATTCTCAAAGATAATGCCATTGCCTATAAGTGGGGCTTCCCGGTGAAGCTTATCATCACCTACAAGGGATCCAAGCACATAGCACAGACACCGGCTGCATTATGACGCCTATGCACTGAGTGGGACTTGCTTTCAGAAGAGGATGCAGCGGATCCACATGCCATTGGAAGGGGTCCCAGGATCCAAGAAGAGTGGACCACTGTCACCAGGAAGAAACGCACCACCAAATGAACTCCCAACACTGGCCTACTGGTGCCTTCTACAGTGCCTTTCTCCTACAGATATTCTTGAGAGGACCAGATGCAATCCTTTTGTTCATCGTTTTCTTTTCCTTGCATCTGGATGTCAGGGTTTATGTATTGTTCATTAATGGCCTTCTCACATGGTTTGTATGATGTTTTATGAGTTGCCCTTTTCTCCCCCCATGTACGTTTACATACACTATTTTTAACATTATCTACTGGACATTGTTCTGGGTATGCACCTGGACTTGCTGTTGTCTGTTTCAATGTTATGTTTGTTATGTATGTTTGTCCGGCCTGTTCCATTCCTACTCAGAGTACATACTGAATGTTCCCCATTGTGCATATTTTCCGGTATCTTTGGGGCTTAACCCCTGTGTGAGCCAGCCTCCAGCATCCACATCCCCACCTACCAATGGGAATTAAAATTCTATTAATGCTAAGGGACTAAACTCCCCCTTTAAAGATCAATGCTCTGGAATGAAGCTTGTGTTTCCAAAGTAGATGTGCTGTGTGTGCAAAAAACACATTTAAAGCAGACAGATATACATAGGCTTAAAAATAAGAACTTCCCCAATGTATTTTTAGCTCACAAATGAGGGGGAGTAGCAATAGCAATCCATGACACGGTCGCCTTTGCCCTCAAGCGAGTTGGGGTGGATGCTGGGGGTAGGTTCCTTGTTCTGGTGTGCTCCCTAAACAATGTGGATTATACTCTGACAGTCCTGTATGCCCCAATCAGGAAACAATGTGCCTTTCTGCGCACCACACTCAAGAAGGCAGCTGACTGGGTACAAGGTGCACATATTGTCATAGGGGACCTTAACTGTGCGCTTTGGCCTTCTATGGACTCTATGTCTACAGCCTCTGTGGCTGAGCCGACCAAAGCGTAAAGCGGGCTGTATGATGCGTGGAGGGTGTGGCATCCAACAGAGAGAGATTTTACATTTTATTCAGCCCCACATAAAATCTACACCCGAATTGATTATATATTAGTGGATAAAAATACCCTACCCCTGGTTGACCATACTGAGATTAAAACAATCACGTGGTCGGACCACGCCCCGATTACATTAACACTAAGAGAATCCTATGCTCATGACCCTAACTCTGTTTGGAGGTTGAATAATTACATATTACAACACCCTGAGTACCAGAAAACTACGACTACCCAAATTCAGAATTTTTCTGTTGAATGGCACGGGGGATACATCCAACAGCACGCTTTGATGTGCGTTTAAAGCTACTATTAGGGGTCACTTTATTAGCCAGACTGCTTACGATAGGAGACATAGACTGCAGCTCCAATTGTCCCTACAGAGTGACTTAGCCAAGCTACACCGACTTAATAAAGCATCTTTCACCACTGATAGAGTGCCAGCTATATCCAAAATTCAAGCACAACTACATGCCCTGAATCTACATAAATATGACCTTGCCCTACGATGTCTCACTATTGGCAGGGTAATAGAGCAGGAGCCCTTCTTGCTCGACAGCTTAAACATAAGGCAGCCAAAATGTGTATTCCCTTCCTTAAAAAAACTGATGGGACACATGTGTTTGACCCTCAGGGCATGGCGAACTGTTTTGCTGAATACTACACAACCCTCTACAATCTTGCAGACGACACCCAGACCCCGCAGCCAACAGAAGGAGCCATAGCTTCTTTCTTGCGGGATGCTTGTCTCCCATCCCTCCCGCAGTCTGTCAGGGATGGCTTATCTTCTGAATTCACTAAGGAGGAGGTATGCAACCTCTTTAAATCTCTAAAACCTCATAAGTCGCCAGGCCCTGACGTGATGACTAATGAATTTTATAAGCTATATGGCCCAGCATTGGCTCCTTATCTGGTCCGTATTTTTAATGATTTTGCCTCAGGTCAACGTCCCCCTACAGAGATGTTGGAAGCAATATTAGTCACGCTGCCGAAGACCGGCAAACCGGCTGATACACCTGGCAATTTCAGGCCCATTTCGTTATTAAATACGGACCTGAAGCTATATGCGAAGTTATTAGCATAATGACTAGTAGACATCCTCCCAACTATCATCAATGTTGACCAGGTCGGCTTTGTGTCGGGCCGCCAGACACTGAATGTCACTCGCCGATTTATTAATATCATTTCTAAAACATGCTCCGCTCGAACACCTTCTCTGCTCCTCTCTTTAGACACGGAGAAGGCGTTCGACCGAGTGCATTGGGGGTACCTCCGAGCAGTCTTAGAATTTTTTGGCATTCCCCCTCGGTTGCTTACGGCTATTATGGCCCTATACTCTTCCCCTATGGCACGAGTACTAAATGCTGGCTCCCTCTCTGCCCCCTTTCATATCACCAAGGGCACCCGTCAGGGGTGTCCCCTGTCCCCCCTGATTTTTGCCTTAGTGATGGAACCCTTCGCCCAACATATCCTTTTATCCACTGACCTAACAGGTATGACACTAGATGGACTTGATCACCGCATCGGCTTATTTGCAGATGACGTGATCATCTCCATTACTGACCCTCATAGGTCTCTTCCTGCTGCTATGAATATTATAAACAGGTTTAGTGCGGTGAGCTATTATAAGCTCAACGTCACTAAGTCAATTGTTTTAGATATGAATATTACTCCTGTATCTAAACAAGACCTTATGCAACAATTCCCCTTTCAATGGTCAGAGAGTGAGATTACATATTTGGGATTGCTGCTAACTAAATCTCCTAATAAACTCATATCCCTCAACTGCACCGCTCTAATGTCCCAACTTAACTCTGACATAGCCTCCTACTCCTCACACTCCTCACAGCCTATCTCATGGATTGGCCACATCGCAACGGTCAAAATGATGCTGCTGCCTAAAATATTGTATCTATTCTGCAACTTGCCTGTAGTGATCCCTCTCCCTATTATTCGCAAGTTGCAGAGCATACTTATGAAATTTATATGGCAGAACACCAGACCCAGAGTGCCGGCCAAAGTGCTTTTTACCCCTGCTCGACTGGGGGGGTTGGGATGTCCGTGCCTCCTCACCTACTATAGGGCAGTAATACTGGAACAAGTACGGATGTGGTGGAATAGCAACCCCTCATCAGCTAAATGGGTGGATATGGAGGCACGCTCTGTTGGTGTGTCTTCCATGTCCGACTGGTTATGGGCCATGCGCATGTCTCCCCCCACCCACCTGCCCTTACACCTACCGTTAAAGCGGGAATAAAAATGTGGACCATGGAGATGCCTACCAAACACCGCTGCCCAGCTCGGCTTAAAAATATACCCCTGGCGGCCATCCAAATATCCCTGGGAGGTATTGACCTTAGGCCTTGGATTGATGCGGGCATACACATAGTCAGCGATATGGCGATTGGGGAAAACTTAATGAAGTTTAAGGATATAGCTGATAAATACAACCTTAACCCCTTAAGGACCGGAGCAAATTTTATGACTATGACCTGTTTCATTTTATTCATTAATAACTTCAGGATGCTTCCGGTTCCGGCGCGCGCGCCAGCAGTCGCATGTAGCAGGAGCTCCGTGACCGCAGTACCTCCCGCCGCTCCCCGCACTTTACCGACCATCATCCAGTGTACCCTACCAACTTCTCCACTCACCTCGGAAGATGGAGAGGTATATAACCAGACCGGGGGAGCAGGGGTCAGCTTCCACAGCGCCTCCGATCCAGCAGCATGCAGGGACGGGGAAATCTAAGATGGCGCCGAGCGCCGCTGCACAGAGAGAACAGCAGCAGGCGTGGGACGCAGAGCCGGACATAGCGCCTTCACAAGACTCGGTGAGCGGTCAAGAATTTATAATTCCGGGCTCCCCTATATCCTGCAGGGCGTTAGCCATAGAAGTGGCCAAAGTGCTCGCCCCAGACATTATTGCATCACTAGAATCCACCATTGCTGGCGCCCTAGCAAAAATCCAGACTGAGGTGGCGTCACACACAGAACACTTAGCCTCCATAGACCACAGAATGGAGATGGTGGAGGCAGAGTTGGAAGACACGCGGCACAAAGTGAAAACCTTACTCAAATCAAATAAGGAACTGAGGGACAAAACAGATGACCTTGAGAACAGGTCCAGGAGAAGTAATTTGAGAATCGTGGGACTGGCAGAATCCATAACATATAATCACTTGGCTGTGATATGTTCTGAAGAAATTCCTAAAGCGCTGGGGCTGAACCATGCATGTGTTGTTGAGAGAGCGCACAGAGTGGGCCCCCCAAAACCGACTCAGCAGGCTGCTCGGGACTCGCCACAGAACATGAGACCCCGTCAAGTCATTGTCAAATATTTAAATTACATGGACAAAGCCACTCTGCTACAAGCGGCCAAGAAATCGTCTCAAGATCTCATCATTCGAGGCTGCAAGATACTATTATTCAGCGATTACTCTGCAGAAGTGGCAAAACGTCGCAAAGCGTTCGCTCCAGTCTGCACGTCTCTAGTGCAGCTACAAATGAAGTTCTTCCTGCAATTCCCAGCATCTCTAAAAATCTTCAAAGAAGACGGCTCTGCACTCACCTTTACCTCACCCGCAGCAGCGCAGGACTACATACAGAACCTGAGACACCCAGACGCCAGTCCCCCTGAGCCTTCGAAACGGAGAAGGACGAACAGTCCACGCACGGAGGAAGACTTCATGGCTCACTGAAGATACTCTGGTCAATACTAGAGTCGCCCTCCTGCTCCTCTCATAGACCTTACCTGAGTGCATCTCTTTGCCTATATTGTTTCTGGGTATTCAAGCTATGACCTTACCATTGTCCTTCTGTGTGCCTAACCTATATACCAACATTCTTGGAGGTTTTTCTATTTTTTGATGGCATCCCATACCAAGACGTCCCCTTTGGTCTCCTATTGATGTGGATGTTCTCTCCTGCCCTCCCATTAGAATTTCTATCCCCCCCTGGCCGACATTTCTCTCCTTCCTCCCCCCCCCCACCCCTCCCCTCATCCACTCCATCCCCCCTTCCCCGTCTCCCATTTCTCTCTCCCCCCTCCCCCTACCCCCTACCTCCTTCTGTCCTGATCCCCCCCTCCCCTCTTCCCCCCCCCCTCTTTTTTTTTTTTTTTTTTTTTTTTTCCTTTCTCGATCTGAGGCTTCCCATACCATACCTAAATAGACCCCGCAAAGCGGGAGGTGGATGGGTACCGGGGCATTTCCCTGTATTGATCTCATCCAATCAGTTAAGTGGGCGAACGGGATACGCCCATAAGGCGACGCGAAAGAAGCGAAGTCCGTTAGAAAGTTCATCCCGTGCTTGATAGGTTTAGTGTACACGGTCCTTGGAGGGCCCCCTACCAGGGTCCTCAAGTTCAGATGTGTTTGTACAATTTTTGTTGGGTGGGTGTTGGGGAGGGGTGGGAGGGGGGAGGGGTGTTGGGTATGGGGGAGGGAGGGAGGTTTTCCTCGGCAGTCACCTTAGTGCCATCCATTCTATGCCTGCGATTCTCTCACTGGCCAGCTAAAGTATCCATTTGGTTACTTAACCCAATATGAAGCTAGCTACCTGGAATGTTAAAGGTCTCCGGTCCCCCAATAAGAGAATGATGGTTCTTAGACACCTAAAAAGGCTCAAGATAGACTGTGCTATTTTGCAAGAAACCCACCTGGAGGAAAGTGACTTCCCCAGAATGCGGAAATTGTGGGTAGGCCAGGTGCTGGGTTCGCCGGCAAAGAATGGTAAGGCTGGAGTCCTATTCCTTTTTCACAAAAATTTACATTATCACGTGGTATCCCATGAGCATGATGAGGAGGGGAGATTAGTTCATGTGATCTTAGATGGTCAAATGGGCAGATTAAGTATTTATGGTGTGTATGGTCCAACAGAAGCTAATACTTCTTTTTTTCAGACGCTAGAGAATTATGTGCTGGAAGATAAAGAAAGACATATCATGATAGGGGGCGACCTAAATACTGTACTATCCACGGCAGAGGACCGAAAGAGGACTAACACTGTGAGGGTACCAGAGAGGACACGTGACAAGGTACTTCACCCCTTCCTCGCTTCGACAGGTATGATGGATGTGTGGCGAACAGCTAATCCAATGGATAGGGAATACACACACTACTCACATGCCCATCTGGTGTGGTCCAGATTGGATTACTGGCTCGCTTCTTCAGACCTGTCTAACCGATTGCAGAAACCCACTATCGAAGACCTAGTGATTTCAGATCACGCACCTATAACTCTCACACTGACCGACACATACCAAAAAGGCACGGATTTTCTATGGAGGTTTCATCCCTACTTAACCAGAGATGAAGGCTTTATGGATGTGCTCAAAGGATGGTGGCTACAGTTTGCGACTGACAATGCCCAACACAGAGAGGATTCCCACCTCTTCTGGGACACTGCAAAGGCCGTGCTCCGTGGCAGAATTTTGGCTTACCACCACGCTGTTAAAAAGAAAACATTACAGGCGGTGAAAGAGGCGACAGACAAGGTGCGGTACGCTTACACAGCCTACCTGTCATCTTTGACGACAGAGGATAGGGAGGCATGGTCCAAAGCTAAAATGGAGTATGATGTGTGGTTGGAGAGGTCGGAGGACATGAGAAAGGATCAGAGGGAGGCAGATTTCTTCAAATTTGGGAACAAATCAGGCTCTATGCTAGCACGCATGGCCAGAGGTAAATACAATCCTACGTATATCAGATCCCTGCGCAGTTCCTCGGGAGAATTGATCACAGACCCAGGAAAAATTAATAAGGAGCTAGGTAATTATTACAAGGAGTTGTATACTGCCCCTACGCGAGACATTAAACGGGCACAGGAGTTTCTAGATGGAGCTGACATACCTTGCTTACAGGAGGAAGATAGGGCAGTCTTGAATGCTCCGATAACTGTGGAGGAGGTGGAGGCCACAATCAAACATCTAGCCTCGGGTAAGGCGCCTGGTCCGGACGGGTTCCCTGGGGAATTTTACAAGGCCCTGGCGAAAGAAATCTCCCCTACCCTGACGGCCGTGTATAACCGGATACTCTCAGAGGCGTCTCCATTACCCTCGGGGGATATGGCACATATACGAGTGCTATATAAAAAAGGGAAGGACCCAACTGACCCGGGGGCGTATCGCCCAATATCTCTTATCAACCAGGACATTAAGATCCTCTCTAAATTACTGGCAGACCGTCTAGCTACCTTAATGCCATCTATCATAGGCCCCCATCAGGTCGGGTTCATTAAAGGCCGCTCAGCGGTGACACACATTAGAACTGTTCTGGCGGTCCTGGAACACACTAAACGGGGCGCAGGCGGTGGACAGGGTCTGGTGGCCTTGGACGCAGAAAAGGCCTTCGATAATGTCGATTGGGGTTGGCTACAGCTAGTGCTTGATAGATTTGGTATCACTGGCCCCTTTCGACATTATCTGAGGGCCATCTACACGACCCCAAAAGCTCAGGTATATTCCATGGGACATCTGTCTCCGCCATTTAATTTACAGAAGGGGACGAGACAGGGCTGCCCCCTGTCCCCCCTATTATTCAACCTGGCCCTGGAGCCACTGGCCCTTCACCTGCGCCACAGCTCCCTATATGATGGGATACAAGTCGGTGCGAGGACTGTTAAGTTGACATGTTTTGCAGACGACATGTTATTATATATGCATAATCCACAGGGGCAACTGCCGGGGGTGCTTAGGTTCCTCGAGGACTTTGCAGGAATCTCAGGTTACAAAATAAATGCCTCCAAATGCCAATTACTGCATATAGGGGATCTGCCTCCCTCTGACATTAAAGTAGGAGATGTCTCCTTACGACAACGGACAATCACATACTTAGGGGTGAAGATGGGCAATTCACCGTCCTCTCTATACAACCTTAACATTTCGCCAATTATAGGGAAAATTGTAGGGGAATTAGAAAGGTGGAAGACATTGCCCCTCTCTCTCTTTGGCCGAGCACATCTGTACAAGATGGTGAGTTTTGCACGTTTATTATATCCTCTACAGACCATACCACTTTTAATCAAACATATAGACCATCAGAAATTACAGACGGCGGTGCTATCTTTCCTATGGAAGGGCAGGAGGCCTCGTATTGCTTACAACAAAATGGCTCTTCCAAAGAGAGAGGGGGGCTTACAATTACCACTACTGAGGGGATACAACCTGGCAGCTTTATTCCGACACATAAGGGACTGGATACATGGTACGGAGTATTTCTCCACTCCTAACATAGATCAGGCGCTAGCGGGAGACTATGACCTGGTGGCCCTACTACATAGTAAATATGCGGCCCTTCCGCCACATGTCAAATCCAGTACTGTCTTGGGGGACACGTTAGCTGCTTGGAGGGCCGTCAGAAAATTATTCGGCTTACCCTTCCAAATCTCACGTTATCTACCTCTCTGGCGACCTCCATCTTTCCCTCTGGGTAGGATGAATAAACTCTTCAGGAACTGGGTTTCTAGTCCAATTCAGACGGTGGGTGACATCATGAACTTATCTGATGGCTCTTACCTCTCCTGGGACGAGACAGCTGCTAAGGGCCATTTTGGCCATAACCATTACCTGCAATATTGCCAACTGAAGGAACACTGTAAAACATTAGCTTCATCGTGGGGAGCGAAGGAATTGGCCGAAAATTTTGACGATTTGATTGGTCCCAGGTCACGACATGACTCACTGTCATACTTATATGGTGTAATACGTAAACAGATGCTTTTTAGGGACAAGAGAGACCTTTTCAGTAAGTGGGCAACCGAACTTGCTGATGAGGGTATCTCGGAACAGTTACTGAAAGGGTGGGAGGGAGTAAGGAAACATATGGTGAATGAGCAATGGCGGGAAATGTTTTTCAGGATCCTGCACAGAGCGACGTATGCATTTAATATACCGTTCAGAAATGCTCCAGCTCATTACTTGAGGGAATGCCCGAAATGCCAATTGTCTAAGGCAGATTTGATGCATGCGCTGTGGCACTGCCCTTATATCCAGCCCTTCTGGGTCTCTGTGCAGGGTTATCTGAAACAAGTGTGGGAAGCTGAAGTGCCTTTACGGCCCCGTACCATGATTTTTCATGACTATGCATTAGACCAGTCAGACCTATCTTTGGGCATTGCGGGGGTCAAGATGCTGCATACTGTATGCCTGGTGGCAAAGAAATGTATTCTACGCCACTGGCTGCAACCTGATATCCCCTCCTTGGGAGAACTGACATCTGTCTTACATAAATTGCTTCTATACGATAAGATTATGACACTGAGACACAAAGAAGCGGAGATGAAGAAATTTTTTCATAAATGGAAGGCTTTTATTTGTCACCACTTCTCGCGTATGGAACTTGATGACTTAATGCATAACTTTAGAAGCACTGGCTGGTATAACACGGAGGCACTGAGAGGCACATTAGGAATATTAGAGATACAGAGAGCTGGGTGACTGCCGAGGGAGGGGAGTTGGGAGTTGGGGGGAGGGGTTGCTTTATTATGGGGTTTTATTATGGGGTTCCAATTGTATTCTGGTCCAAACAAAAAAAAGGATGTTTTGTTGACAGATTAAGCACCTGTTTGTGATTATTCTAAACCATGACCGCACAATACTCACCAGCGAAGGTCGGTCCTGGTATCGCCATTGCCACACGCCATGCGCGTTAGGATCGCCTAGCAACATGTTCTTTGTCAGTAGAGCCTGAGACTTTTTTTTAACCACTGCCTGAATGCCAAGCAACTGGATCTCATCCCTGCCTACAGATTCTGGCAATTTTCCTATGGAACAGGGACACAATGGGGGCGGGCGTGGTACTGGGTCCTAACTCTTTTTGATGTGCTTACTGTGGCCTTATGACTCTGGTATTGTTTTTGTTTCTGTTCATATATGAAAACAATAAAAATATGTTTTAAAAAAAAAAAAAATAAATAACTTCAGGATGCTTTTACCTATCCAGCTGATTCTGAGACTGTTTTCTCGTGACATATTGTACTTCACTTCACTTGTAAATTGGAGTCGATACTTATAACGAATCTTTATGAAAAAAAACAAAATAGCGTGAAAAATTGTGAAAAAAAGCATTTTTCCAACTTTAAAACTTTTCTGCTTATACAGAAAATGGTTATACCACATAAATTATATATTAAATAGCATTAGCAACATGTCTACTTTATGTTGGCAGCATTTATTAAACTATATTTCATTTTTTTTTAGACAATAGAAAGCATAAAACATTAGCAGCAAATTTCCAAATTTTCTGTAAAATTTCAAAATCAGATATTTTTAGGGACCTGTTCAGGTTTAAAGTGTATTTGAGGGGACTGTATGTTAGCCCCACAAAGCACCCCATTTCAGAAACTGCACCCCCGAAACTCTGCAAAAGCACATCCAGAAAGTGTTTTAACCCTTTAGGTGGAGTCACAGAAATAAAAGCTAAGTGTGTAAGAAATTTGAAAATTTTAATTTTCTGTGCAGAGATTTTATTGTAATCCAATATTTTTTATAATTATAAACCTATTACCAGAGAAATGCACCCCAATATTTAATGCCCCTTTCTGCAGTTTATAGAAATACCCCATATGTGGCCCTATTGGCTATTTGACGCAACCACAAGCCTCAGATATAAAGGAGCGCCTAGTGAATTTCAATGGCTCAGTTATATTTGGTCATTTCTGACTGTACCACTTCAGGTTGGCAGAGGACACCATTTAGAAAACTATATACCCCTTAAGGAATGTAACTAGGGGTGCAGTGAGCATCTGGACCCCACAGGTGCTTCACAGATTTTCCGAACAATATGGCGTGAAAAAAGACAAAAGTATTATTTACACTAAAACGTTGTTCTAGCCTTCAATTTTTTATTTTCACAAAGGGATAAAAGGAAAAAAAAAAACACAAAACATGTAGCGCAGTTTCTCCCGAGTACGGAAATACCCCACATGTGGACATAAAGTGCCAAGCGGGCGCAGCACGAGCCTCCAAAGGGAAGGAGCGCCAATTGGCTTTTGGAAGCTGAATTTCACTGGAATGGATTTCAAGGGCCACGTCGCATTTACAGAGCCCTCGTGCTGCCAAAACACTAGAAACCCCCAAGTGACCCCATTCTGGAAACTACACCCATTAAGGAATCTAACAAGGGGTGCAGTAAGCATATGGACCCCACTGGTGACTGGCACAAATGTGGAAAAATGTGACGTGAAAGGGAAAATTTTCATTTTTTCACTTTCACGGCACAAATGTGCCAGTCATCAAGGGGTCCATATCCTCATTGCACCCCTTGATAGATTCCTTGAGGGGTGTAGTTTCCAGAATAGGGTCACTTGTGGGGGGTTTCCACTGTCTTGGCAGCAGGAGGGCTCTGTAAATGCGACATGGCGTTCATCATCCATTCTAGCCAAATCCAACCTCCAAAATCCAAATGGCACTCCTTACCTCCGGAGGCTTGCCCTGCGCCTACATGGTGCTTTATGTCCACAAGTGGGGTATTTACGGACTCGGGGGAAATTGCTCTACACATTTTGTGTTTTTTTTCCCTCTTTTAACCCCTTGTGAAAATGATAAATTCAAGGCTAGACCAACATTATAGTGTAAAAAATGTAATATTTCATTTTCACGCCACATTGTTCCACATTTGTGCCCGTCACCAGTGGGGTCCATATGCTCACTACACCCTTTGTTACATTCCTTGAGGGGTGTAGTTTCCATAATGGGGTCACTTGTGGGGGGTTTCAACTGTCTTTGCAACACAGGGGCCTTTTAAATGCAACATGGCCCCTCAAAATCCATTCCAGCCAAATCCAGCCTCAAAAAACCAAATGGCGCTCCTTCCCTTTGGAGGCTTACCCTGCACCCACATGGCGCTTTATGTCCACATGTGGAGTATTTACGTACTCAGGGGAAATTGCTCTACACATTGTGTTTTTTTTTTATCTTTTAGCCCCTTGTGAAAATGAAAAAATTATGACAAGATCAATGATTTAGAGTAAAAATAAAAATAAAATTACACTAAATGTTGGTCTAGCCTTGATTTTTTTCCATTTCCACAAGGGGTTTAAAAAGAAATTAAATGCAAATCATGTAGGGTAATTTCCCCCGAGTACGAAAATACCCCACATGTGGACATAATGTGCCATATGGGCACAGGGCAAGCCACCAAAGGGACAGAGCACCATTTAGAGGTTGGAATTGAGGATGGAGGCCATGTCGCAATTACAAGGCTCCTGTGCTGCCAGGACAGTAGGACCTCCCCCCAAGTGACCCCATTCTGGAAATTACACCCCACAATGAATCTAACAAGGGGTGCAGTGAACATATGGACCCCACTGGTAACAGGCACATATGTAGAACATGTGCTGTGAAAATAAAAAATACAATTTTTTTCATTTTCATGTCCCAAATGTGGCCGTCACCAGGGGGCTATATCCTCACTGCACCCCTTATTAGATTCCTTATGGGGTGTAGTTTCCAGAATGGGGTCACTTGTGGGGGTTTCTACTGTCCTGGCCGCACAGAGGCTTTTAAATGCAACATGGCATCCTCTAATGGGAATAGCGGCCATACCTATTTAGCTGGGGAAAAGGGACCATTCTAATTTATGGCATGGTGTCCATCAATAAATGACAGGTGTCCATCAAATTCAACCTGTGTTGATCCAGAGGAAGGCAAAAAAAAACCTCGTAAGGCAGACAACAGTAGCCTCATCACTGGGAAAAACAAGAATTACTAACCGGTAATGTCTTTTCTTTGAGCCCATGACGGCACCCCTGGAGAGGACCACCTCCTACTCCCATTGGACAGGAAACAGAACACTGGACCTTAAAAGAATCACCTCCTCTCACCAACACCAGTTCTTTGCAAGGATCCTAGGAGCGAATCTTTTTAACAAACACAACATAGCATACTATCTGTGTCACATAATATCTGCATATATTCATATGTATATATCTACATCCATATACATCTTTATATATATATATATATATATATATATATATATATACACACATACATAACCTTCTTTTTTTTTTTTTTTTTTTTAAATAAAATATATACATTTAAACATACATTAACTCCGTCAAGGCATGTCATATTTTCCAAGGGCGGGTATTAGGCGGGGTGCCGTCATGGGCTCAAAGAAAAGACATTACCGGTTAGTAATTCTTGTTTTCTCTTCTCGCCCTATGACGGCACCCCTGGAGATTAGATTAGGAATTTCTTCCCCCGCCTAGGGAGGGACTACTGCGTGAAGCACTCTTCTACCAAACATCAAGTCCTCAGTTGAGGACAGTTGTAGCCTATAATGTTTAAAGAAGGTGTGTGGAGTGCTCCAAGTAGCGGTTCTACAGATTTGTTCTAGTGTAACAGATGCCCTCTCTGCCCAGGAAGTGGCTACTGCTCTGGTGGAGTGTGCCCCAAACCCTACGGGGATATCCTTCCCACTGGATCTATAGCATTCCCCTATAGCCTGTTTCACCCATCTGGCGATGGTCTGTGAGGTAGCTGCCTTACCCCTGTTCTTCCCCTGGAAGGATATTAAGAGATTATCAGTCTGTCTCCAATCCCTAGTGACCTCCAGATAGTGTAACAGAATACGCCTAACGTCCAATGTATGAAAGGCTGCCTCTCTGTCGTTGGATGGATTAATGCAAAATGAGGGAAGAACTACCTCCTGTGACCTGTGGAAATTGGACACCACCTTAGGGAGAAAGGCGGGGTCAGGAGATAAGATTATTCTATCGTCCCTAATTGTCATGTATGGAGGGTTGATGGAGAAGGCTCTGATCTCGCTAACCCTTCGGGCTGATGTGATAGCGAGCAAGAAGGCAAGTTTCCAGGATAGCAGCTTAATAGTTAACTCTAACATCGGCTCAAATGGAGAAACAGTCAGTCCTGATAAAACTATATTTAAGTCCCATGGAGGGAGTCTGGATTTTATACTGGGAGCCAATCTAGTTGCAGCTCTCGTGAACCTTTTTACCCATAGATGTTCAGCCAATCTGAAATCAAAAAGTGCACTAAGGGCTGAGATCTGAACTTTTATAGTGCTTGGTCTCAAGTTCTTGTTAAGACCCTCCTGAAGAAAGTCCAGAATTAGTGGAATATTAGGAGGAGCAATCACATTGACTGGCTGGTTCACGTATCTACAAAAGGCCTTCCAAGTTCTCAGGTAAATGGCTGATGTAACCCTCTTTCGGCTGGCCAAAAGGGTGGATATTACCTGAGGGGATAGCCCTCTGTCAATCAACAGCTGCCTTTCACACGCCAGGCTGTTAAGTGAAGGTTCTGTGCTGTCGGGTGAAGTACTGGTCCCTGGTGTAGGAGATCCCGTCTCTCTGGAAGCACCCAGGGGTCTGCTATCGACAATCTCCTCAACCAGGCGAACCACACCCTTCTGGGCCAGAAGGGCGCAACCAGAATGACATCTGCTTTGTCTTGCCTGATCTTGCGTATTACCCGAGAGAGAAGCCTGATCGGTGGGAAGGCATAAAGGAGACTGCTTCCCCAGTTCTGTGCTAGTGCATCTATGGCTGCGGGGTTGTCCTTTTGAGACAGGGAATAAAATTCTCTTACTTTTCTGTTTGTCCTTGTGGCAAACAAGTCTGTTTTCGGGGTCCCCCAGAGTCTGCAGATTTGATGGAAAACCTCCTGGGATAGCTCCCATTCTCCCTGTCTTAGTTCGTTCCTGCTGAGGAAGTCCGCTGTTACATTGTCTGATCCTTTCAGGTGTAATGCTGTCAGAGAAAGAAAATGAGGTTCTGCCAACCTGAAGATATGGTGTGTGATCCTCATCAGGTCGGTTGACCTGGTTCCACCTTGATGATTGAGGTAGGCTACTGCTGCCGCGTTGTCTGACAATACCCTTACGTTTTTCCCCTGAAGCTCTGGTAGTGCCTGTATTAAAGAGAGAAAAACTGCTCTTAACTCTCGTACGTTCTGGGATTCTCTGGCTTCTTCCGGGCTCCATTTTCCTGGTAGAAGAAGAGGTCCCGTATGAGCCCCCCATCCAGAAGGACTGGCGTCTGTTGTAATGGTCTTTACTTCTGTAATATTCCATGGAAGACCCTTGTCTAGATGTTCCCGTTGCTCCCACCAGGACAGGGATCTTAAAGTCTGTGGAGATAGAAGAAGAGGGAAATCTAGGGAATCAGTTACGCCATCCCATTCAGACAGAATCTGACATTGGAGCCTTCTGGTGTGATATTGTGCCCACGGTACTGCCTGGATACAAGAGGTTAAGAGTCCTAACAATGACATGGCTGACCTCATAGTAGTAAGGGGATTAGCAGAGAGTTGTCTGATTCTCGTCTGGACCTGTAAGATCTTATTCTCTGGGAGAAAGGACTTTTGAACCCTGGAGTCTAGGTAGATACCCAGGAATTTACACCGCTGGCTAGGTGTTTTGTTGGATTTTTCCTCATTGACCTCCCATCCTAGAGAGAAAAACACTGACTCTATGAATTTAATATCTGTATCTAGAGCTATCTGAGAATTGTTAATAATCAGAAAGTCATCAAGGTAGGGGATAATAATGATATTTCTTTCCCTGACATATGCCATGACCTCTGCCATAACCTTGGTGAATGCTCTGGGAGCCTGAGAGATACCAAATGGCATGGCTGTAAACTGAAAATGTGAAAATTCAGAGCCCATATTTACTGCCACTCTCAGAAATGTGTAATGGTCAGGATGCATAGGAATATGGTAATAAGCATCTCTGAGATCAATGGTGGCCATAAAGCAGTTTTCCGAGAGATTCAGAATGGCTGAAGATATTGACTCCATTCTGAACCTCTCGTAAGTAAGTACCCTGTTCAGTGGTTTGAGATTAATTATTGTTCTATATGAACCATTGGGCTTTTTCACAAGAAACAAAGTGGAATAGAACCCCACTCCCCTCTGTTCCCTGGGAACTGGAATAAGTACTCTTTTATTCAAAAGGGAATGGATCTCAGCTAGAAGAGCCATGTGTTTGTCCGGGTCTGATGACAGGTCAGTACATACAAATCTTTCCCCTGGGGAGGACGAAAAGGAGATTTTAAGGCCAAATTTTATTGTATCCAACACAAAAGTGCTACCAGAAATTATACACCACTGTGAAAAATAACAAGCTAAACGCCCTCCCACAGGGACCTCATGTCATTGAGGGGCCTTCTTGTCAGAAGAGGGAAAGAGAAAACCCTTATTCTTCTTCTGAGGTCGCCAATCTTTTCTACTACTGACGTTTCCACCCCTAGGTCTCCTACCTCTTCCCCTGAATGGTCTACTGGTCTGTTGGGGTATAAGGGGAAACCCCTTTTTTCTGTCAGAGGCTTTCTCTAGGATCGATTCCAGGGCTGACCCAAATAGCAGCTTCCCTTCACATGGGACTCCACATAACTTGGCCTTTGATGTGGTATCACCTTTCCACTCCTTTACCCATATAGATCTTCGGGCTGAGTTTGTAAGGGCCGCTGATCGTGCTGATAATTTTAGGGCATCTGCTGATGCTTCTGCAATAAATGACACTGCATTGTCAATTGTGGTAAATGCCTGTTTAAACTCCTGGCTTGAATTACTTTCCTTGACCTTATCTTTAAGTTCAGTCATCCACATTTTTAGTGATCTAGCCACTGAAGTTGTCGCAATCAAAGGCTTGAATGCGGATGTAGAGGCTTCCCAAGACTTTTTTAAATAGATGTCGGCCCTCTTATCCAGAGGGTCTTTAAGCACTGCTGTATCCTCAATGGGGAGTGCGTTCTTTTTTGAGATCTTCGCCACTGGATGATCTATCTTGGGAGCCCCCTCCCAGGATTCACAGTCCTCCTGACTGAAAGGATATTTCCTTTTGTACTAAAAAATAGGAAAGGTTAGAATCAATATAAGTGTCATACTACACAGTATATTTCCAAGATGGATGTAACACCAGACTTACGGCCCGAGGGATAAAGAACTTCCGATCTGGATTGGCACACTCATGACAGATCAGAGTCTTAATACTCTGGTGTACTGGGAACACCAGTCTCTTCTTTGGAGCTAACCCCTCAAACATTATGTCCTGTACAGATCTTGGTTGAGGAGTATCGTCTATTTCCATAGTTAGTCTGACATTCTTAATGAGAGAGTCTATGGATTCAATTGGCAACAGGGACCCCGCAGCATCCTCCCCTGAGGCCTCCTCTGGTTCAGAGACTAATTCGCCCTGATCGTCCACCTCAACTGATAGATCCTGATCTTCCTCAATTATTGGAGAAGGATCCATCTGCTGACTCGGTCCCGCAACGACAAGTGGCTGAGAGTCAGGAGGTGGGTTTACGCTGATTTCAGGCGTCTCAGAGGAAGTAGAGCGAGAGGGTAAGGAGGCCTGCAGAAATACAACAATAAGCACTCTGGTAGGGGGAGCTAAAGCGAGATTAAAGGAGGTAACAAGATACTTCTACCTACCCTGATTTCTTGCCTAACCATGTCTCTCATGTTTCTAATGAAGGATGGTCCTTGATCTTCTAAAACTCGGTTCATGCACCCCCCACACAAGGTCTTATTGTATGCACTACTAAGTCTTTTTCTGCAGACCGGACACTCTTTAATCTTAGTACGCTCCTTTTTAGAGGATCCCTCCTAAAATATAAACCATAACATCCTGATAAGATAGTGTACTTAAAATATATATATGGGGAGAACCCCTCTTACCACACCATACCGCTGGATTATCTGTAGCAGAGGTCTGGGATTGTTCAGCGCCTTGGGACTCCATCTGACCCAGGATTGGTCTTAGGTCCCCACAGCTGGCACAGCAAAAGCACAGCAACCGTCTTTCTAGCAGCAGGTTCCTTATGCAGGTGCAAGGCACTCTGAGCCCTCTGCTGCTTCTTTAAATATGGCGCCAAAATGCGCCTAGGGCCGGCTGACCCCGCCCCCGCCGCGGTGCTGATGCGGCACACCCTCCCGCCGTCATTCCTCCGGCAAGCCGTGGCCTGGGCCTATAGAACAAGGCCTATAGGAACATCCCCCCTCCGGAAGCCCGTCCCGCGTCATTACGGCTTCCGGGAGCGCGCCGCGACATGTGGGGACGCTGCGTCTGACGTCATTACGTCATCGCGTCCCCCTGTTCGCATCCCTGCCGCTACTCACCGGGAAGGACGCCAGAGGGGCCGGGAGACGCGCGGGGACCGATCACGTGGAGGTGCTGGACGGGCCTCAGTCTCTAGGTATGGATGCCTCGGGAGCCGGTAAGCCGTTCAGCCGGTGATCCCCAGCCCTATGAAGGTCCCTGGAGGAGACATCCTCCATGTCCTGCTCCCATGGGACAGGAAACAGTAACTGGTGTTGGTGAGAGGAGGTGATTCTTTTAAGGTCCAGTGTTCTGTTTCCTGTCCAATGGGAGTAGGAGGTGGTCCTCTCCAGGGGTGCCGTCATAGGGCGAGAAGAGAAAAATTCCTTCCTGACTCCATAATGGCAATCAGAATAATCCCTGGACCAACGTGACCCCTGAAATAGGAATAAGGGACAGAATTTAGAAAATGTAGAACTCCAATGAAGTGTGGTATGCCTTGAAGCGATTCAGAATGCAGAGGCCGGGGTGATCAGGACAGGTGTCACATTGGAAAATGGCGTCCTTCCTGATCCCCCTGTTACGCCACACTCTGCACTTCTTCTGGGGTTTCCTGTTTTCCAGTGTGCGGGACGTCACCTGGAAAATGTTGTCCTGGAGCGATACAGGGTCCTTCATATCCAGAAGCGCTGGGTCCGCTCCATGGCTGCTAAATATTAGGGCTCTATTACTGCTTCTGATATGTTCGGATCGTGCCGCAAGCTACAGCAGCTCGGGCAGCTAGGGACCAGAAGAGGGGGTGCTGGTATAAAAGTCATCCCCATAAGGTGGTAACCTTTATCCAGCAGTGGGAAGATCAGTTCCCAAACGATCTTCCCACTACATAAATACCCCATTTATAAATACCTCCAAATACGTCATATTATCTCCTCCCTAAAATGGCCATGGGACGCACCTCAGACACTATATGAACGATTCTTCCTCAATCCTATTAATAAGTCTAAGGGCATCTCAGCAACATAAACAAATATTATGTCTATATCTTGCCCTGCTACTTACCCTTTCCAATCCAGATGGGAACTGGAACTTGGTCAATCCTTCACTGCTGAGCAATGGGCCTTTGTTTTTCAATTACCATATAGAGTATCTAAGTGCGTGAACCACCTAGAAGCTTCTAGGAAACTTCTTTATCGCTGGTATTATACGCCTTTTAGGCTATCTAAACTGTATCCCTCCGTCTTTCCAGTGTGTTGGAGATGCAGAGCCCATACTGGTACCTTGCTCCGTATTTGGTGGCAGTGCACAGCTGTGAGGGATTTATGGTCTCAAGTCCGCTCAAAGTTGGAAACAATAATACATTTTATTTTGCCTTGGGGCCCAGAGGTGGTGCTTTTGTCTCTAGGACTGGATGATTTTTCCATGCCTCACCTTACCGTTATCTTCCACTTCCTCACAGCCACACGTACAGCCATAGCAAGGAACTTGAAGTCTTCGACCATTCCCACAATGGATAGCATTGTTGCTGCAGTGAACCATAACTATGTCATGGAGGGATTAGTGGCCAGGCGTCAGCACACCTACCCCTCATACCTTGCAAAATGGGAACTCTGGAAGGACCAGCACTCTTGTTGATCTACATTTGGTTACCTTATATTACGTTTGGATTTTGTTTAATATTATGTAGGATTAGTCCAGACCGTATCTTGGTTTATTTGTTATAACTTCCTTGTTATGCTACTTCTGTTTGGCAGTGTATTCCCTATGCCCTCTTTCCTTCCCCACCCTCAACCCACCCTCCCCTCCTTTCCCTTCCCTTCCATGCACCCTAGCTCAAACACCACCTCTACCTATGTCCCTTCCCTACCTCCCCCCTCCCCCCCATCCCCTGCCCAATACTTGTATTCTCACATTTCATTGTTCACATGATTCCATCTTCTGTATTGTGCAAATTTTTACTTGAAAATTTTAAATAAAGTGTTATAAAAAAAAAAGGGACTTTATTGCCTCTTGTCCATACAGAGCAGACTGTTGGCTTTCTAGGAAGAGACCTATTGTTGTGAGATCAAAGGGATACTAATGCTCCTTAACCTTTTAAGGACGGAGCCAATTTTCGATTTTGCTCTCATTTTCTCCTCCTTTTGCTTAAAAAACACAATAGCGCTTGCATTATTTCCCCTACAGACGAAGCCATTCGCAAATTTTTAGCGAACGACCAACGACAATTTGAGAATATGTTGAAAGATCACAATGAACAATCTCTCATCCATTGCTTGCTTGTTCGACCCGCCAAAGTGCAAAAACTGTACATTTTTTGTCGCATCAAATCCAGAAACATTGTAATGAAAAGCGTTCAAAAAGTCACATATACGCAATCAAGAAACCAATAGAAAGAAGACATCATGGCACAAAAAATGACACCTCAAACAGCCCCATAGACCAAAGGATAAAAGCGCTATAAGCCTGGGAATGGAGCAATTTTAAGGAACATTTTTTTTTTTCTGTAGGTTTATTTATTTATTTTTATTTTTTTTTAAAGCCATCAAATATTATAAAAGTTATGCAAGTTGCATATCGTTTTAATTGTACCAACTTGAGGTTGGTACCCATAGGACAAACAGCATAAAAACGAAAAAATCCCAAAGCAAAATAATTGCGTTTTTTTTATTTCAATTTCACCACACAATTTTTTGCAGCATATTTAATGCAAAAATTTTGTTTTGCAGCATATTTAATGCAAAAATTAAGTCTGCCATTGCAAAGTACAATTAGTGACGCAAAAAATAAGGGCTCATGTAGGTTTCTAGGTGAAAAAATGCAACTGCTATGGCTTTTTAAAAACAAGGAGGAAAAAACAAAAATTGGCTCCATCTTTAAGAGGTTAAATGGCTTAAAATTTGTGGATGGAAGAGCCAGCATATTGACCTGAAAAGCAAGTGTTGTGCACATTCTATTATGTCCCTCAGAACTCTATAGTTGTAGAGTAATTTTTGTGCTTGAGGTACCGCTTTATTTTGTTTATGAAAAATCCACAGTAACTGAAAAAAAAATGGAGCAATATTATAATTAGCTGAAGTAACCCTATAATACTAATTTATCCTTTATTACTTTACCATGATATGACATTTGTTATTTACATTATAGAAAGAGCTCATGTAAGCTTTAAGAGCCATGTTAAATATCAGAAACTAAGTCTCATGCATATAAAGTGGCCATTGATAAAGAATAACACTATTTTTCATTGATTCGTGAAATTATGTTTTGCTTAACTGCTTATTGACCAGCCATGCAGCAAATAATAGGTGTTTTTCTCATATGAATATATGATATTACATATATTGAAAAGGTCATTAACCCCTTCATGACAGAGGTGGGTTGTCATTGGTGCATGGATGTTCAGGCCACACTGAAGCAATGTCCCTTCCCTCCTTTTAATAGCCATAACACTTTATGCTATTTGTGAAAGGGGAAAAGGGGTGACTGTCGATGCCAGAGCCAGACTGTATAAGAAGATCACTGATCCAACAAGACAGAGGTCAGTATTATTCCTCCGTCTCTCAGGGAAAGTGATCGGAACCATCGCAGTCCCAATCAGGTACTTCTCCGGTCACTTACTCCCTTAAAAAATCTGCAGCATTTCATTTCTGTCTGACCATACCCTTACATACAATTTTCAGTGTACAATGTCCTTACTTTTAATGTTTTGCAGATTATTTTTAAATAGAACATTGAACTATTTATTATCTGTTATTCCTGAATGTGGCTCAAGTAATAAAGACTAGATCAAGCCCTTGCACAATCTACTATAATACTCATGAAATCACACTGTGCACAGTTTAAACTTGCACTGGAATATCAGTCTGTTAGCAAAGTAAAATTCAGGCAGCATCAGTTTCATAACGCTAACTTGACATTTAACATGCTACATTCTATCATGCACACACTTGAAATTCACACATAACACATCCTTCCGCAAATGTCAAGATAAAGTTTGCAGAGTCATGATATGTAGTGTGTTAAATGTCAATAAAGTTTGTTACATAAGTAGATGTCAAGTTTCTAAATGAACAATCCCCTGACATATGTGCGAGTCTAATCATTCCCAACAGCATCCGTTAAATATAATAATATATATATATATATATATATATATATATATATATATATAAATATATATATAGTTTGACATTTTTTAATCTGAATACCATATGCATGTAAAATGTAGGTGTCTATAACAAATGTAATGTTAACCCTTTCACAATCAGTAGACATTGATGCCTCAATGCCCAGGTCGTTTTAGGACTTCAGCTTATGGGATCATAATGATCCCATAAGCTGAAGTCCTTAGCTCTGCCCACTTGCCTCTGTCCCCTGCCACTGTTAGAAGCCTGTAACAGTGGCAGGAGACAGAAGGGAAGGGGCAGAGCTTGCGGTAGCACGCTGGCCTTACCTGCCTCTCTTCCCCGCCAGAATCCGTAGCCAGGAAACCAGAAACCTAAGGCTAAGCCCTAATGGTAAGAAGACAGATAATTCTCACCCTGTAGTGTGAGAATTCTCTTTTTGGAGCCCTATAGATGCTGTTGGCATCCTTTTTTCCTGCACTTACTACTGCTTTAAGGCTTCACTTCCTGGATAAAATGGTGATGTCACGATCCGACTCCCAGAGCTGTGGCTGCTGGAGAGGATGATGGCAGGGGGATGCTCAGTGTACCTCCAATGCCCTGTGTCCCTCAGTGCCCCCCTGCCCATCATCCTCTCCAGCAGCCACAGCCCACACAGCTCTGGGAGTCGGGTCGTGACATCACCATTTTTTCCAGGAAGTGAAGCCTTGATGCAGTAGTAAGTGCAATGAAAAAAAGCACTTTATGTGCATTTCCCATAAGTGAATATTGGTAATTTGTATAACTTTTGGGGGGCAATACAATACTTTAATAAAAATATTCGCCGGACTTCTTTAAATTTGGTGGAAAAATAATTGTATGTTTCTCGAGGTTTAAGGCTCCATATTGATACAGTGTTAAAGGGGTAGTCTGCTCAAACATAACTATTTATATGTTGTAGCCCATGGTGAGACTAACAATTCATTCCATATGTATTTTAACTATCCAGTCTCCTACCCCAGTTCTGAGCTGCTGCTTTCTGCTGAAAACACAAAAAAGAACTGTGTGTGTGGGATTTTCTCTTTCTCCCCCTCCCTTCCGAGTTGGGTGATGTAAAGTCCCTATCAGGCTTTATCTGCAACTTTTGTAGCTTCTTTGTAATGCTGGGAGGGTTCATCTGCAGTCAAGTTGCTGATGAACTCATGCTCATGAACTCACTGTGATTATCCCTCCTGGCATTACAAAGTTGCTACAAAGTTGCAGCTAGGGACTTGTTTATATCAGATGTCTAAGAAGGGAGTAGGTGGGGGAGATGGAGAGTTTTTTGTGTCTTCAGCAGAAAGCAGCAGCTCAGAACTGAGAGAAGGAGACTGAATAGATAATAAGTATGGAATGAATTGTTAGTGGGCAGCAACATATGAAAATTTATGTTTCATTGGCATACTGATATGAGTGAAATGCCACCTCTATTTCTGTATATAGTTACTTAGTATTAGACTTGCCAGAGCATTTAAGGGGTTATCCAGCGAAAATCTTTTTCTTTCAAATAAACAGGTGTCAGAAAGTTATATAGATTTGTAATCTACTTGTATTAAAAAATCTCAAGTCTTCCCATACTTATCAGTTATTATGTGTCAGGTTATGTGCACACTGCTGAAAAGTGACATAATCCGCCGCTCGTGCCCTTGGACTGGGCGCATCTTTGCCCATGTCATAGACTCCATTCTATGCACGTCAGATTCCTTCCTCCGTCCAAAGAATGAACTTCATAATTCTTTGGACGGAGGAAGGAATCCACTCGTGCATAGAATGGAGTCTATGGTACGGGCGGAGACGTGCACGCACCTGCCGCAGTCCGCTCTCTGCTGACATCTCTGGCCGCGACAGGAAATGTCCACAGCAGGGGAGGTTTTCTATGGGCATTCATAGAAAACCGAGACAGACAGAGTTCCTGTCTCAGCCAGAGATGTCAGCAGAGAGCACTGTGTCAGACTGAAAATAAAACAAAATTTTCTGCAATACATGCAGCAGCTGATAAGCATTGGAAGACTTCAGATTTTTTTTATAGAAGTAAATTACAAATCTATATAACTTTCTGACACCAGTTGATTTGAAATAAAAAGACAACCCCTTTAATTGTTTTTTTGGCAATATTTTAGTGCTTGGAGGCTGCATTTCTTTCCTTATAAGCAACTAACAGCAACCAAGGCAAAACAGCCAGTCTGGCAGTGAAGGGATTAATGACAGGGAAGATGTATTTTGTCATTTTCTTTGCAGCTACTGGTACATGATCTGCTTTAAATCTTACACAACAAAGGATTATGTCACTTCCACAATTTCTGGAAAGTTCAATGTTCTTCAATATTGTTATGCTGACTACCAAAGACATAAAGTCTGTGCAGTAAGGACGTCTGGAACAGCTGTCTATCATGGTAGCAAATGACAGGTTTGTTAGTAAGAGATGCCAGAAGTAGTTTACGCTTTAACAGAATGGTCATTAAATGTAGGGATGACTGACTTCTCCTTGGAAAGTACTATTACTTCTTGTTGCTCTTGGTAACAGCAAATTGATTTTTATTTCAATATGGCTTTCTAAAGAGTGCTATGCAGCCATTTTAGAACTAACAGGAAAATAAAATTAATGGAGTTAATATCTATATAAAGTCTTTGCTTTTTATGTGTTTTGCCACCTAAATGTGTACCGATAATTTTGTTTGCTAAAACGCTAACATAGCAGTTCTTTTCAGAACTTTGACTTTACCTTTAATGAGGCATGATATAAAGGGAAAAGGAACAAAAAGTCATTACAATTAGATATTATTGCCAGATATGTATTATATATGAAGAGAAAAAAAGCCTTGCCATAACATCCTCTTCCTCTTGTTTTTGTACCCTATTTATTGTAGCCCAGTTATGGAACATAATTCGCATTAACAAAGAAATTACCTTTTCCCTGCAGCTTGAAGAGTAAAAAGAACATTTTAGGTACCTCTGATGGTGCATTTACACAGGCAGATTTATCTGACAGATTTTGGAAGCCAAAGCCAGGAATGGTTTTGAAAAGAGGAGAAATCTCAGTCTTTCCTTTATAACCTGTTCCCTGTTTATAGTCTGCTCCTGGCTTTGGCTTAAAAAAATCTGTCAAATAAATCTGCCTGTGTAAATGCACCATTAGAAGTAATAGCTAGTGATGAGCAAACATGCCAAACACAAACATAAAAAAAATGATTGTGATCAGTTCCTGTTTGCCTGAAATTCACAAACAAATGCCAAAGGTACAGTCGAAGCATGACTTCGGTTTCGAGTTACACATAACGCACAGATTATTAGATGCTATGAATAAAACCTAGTAAAGTGTATACAGAACCCTAATTTACTTGAGAAATCGATACAGGAATCCCAGTGTTTCTCTCCAGATGCTGAAAGGTAGCTACAAGAAACAAAGACTGATCTGGATGCCTGCTGAGATCTTTCTAAAGGAGAACCTGGAGGTGGAGGGGAGCGTTCCAAAACTCCCCTCCTCAGCGT
The DNA here is from genome assembly GCF_027789765.1 of Dendropsophus ebraccatus. Taxonomy (NCBI): domain Eukaryota; kingdom Metazoa; phylum Chordata; class Amphibia; order Anura; family Hylidae; genus Dendropsophus; species Dendropsophus ebraccatus. Next base: position 113,112,770 of record NC_091458.1, read on the forward strand.
GAGTAACATCTGTGCTCCCTTTTTAACGATACATATTTATGATTTTATCAGATGTAAAGTTCGCTCTCCTATTTTTTATATTTTTTTGTTTGGTAAAGCGTAAAATACATAATAGTGGAACAATTACGAGGTGCATATCATTATCTTTTTTTCGCCTGTACGTATATACTGGCAATCACAGGCACATAGAGCCAGAAAGAAAGATTAATGAAAGGGGTGGGGGGAAACTGTGGGATTCTTACGTTTTTTCACAGACGACACCTGGTCACTACAGGGTTAAGAAATGAATCCTTAGGCTATGCTCACACTACGTAAGCCTCGTATTAATCACGGCACGACCTGTAACAATGGCCGTGATTAATACGAAACTTATATAGTGCTGCCATCTATGGAATCACGTCCTGAGTGTATACACATAGTGGGGCATTTATTAACCCTTTGAGGACCAGGCCCAAAATGACCCAGTGGACCGCGCAAATTTTGATCTTAGTGTTTCCGTTTTTCCCTCCTGCCCTTCTAAGAGCTCTAGCACTTTCAGTTTTTTATCTACAGGCCATGTAAGGGCTTATTTGTTACAGGAATAGTTGTACTTTGTAATGGCGTCATTCATTTTACCATAACATGTATGATGGAATTCCAAGTATATTATTTATGAAGATATAAATTGGTGAAATCGCAAAAAAGAATGCAATATGGTAACATTTGGGGGGTTCCTGTGTCTACGTAATGCACTATATGGTAAAAGAGACATGATACCATTACTCTATAGGTCAGTACGAACACAACCATATGCAGGTTTACGCAGATTCTCTAATGTTATATATTTTTTTTAAATGAAATCCTTTTTTTTGGCAATTAATTATAAATAAAATGGGACTATTGTGACGCTTATAACGGTTTTATTTTTTCACCTACGGAGCTGTGTGGGGTGTCATTTTTTCCGCCATGATCTCTAGTTTTTATTAATACCATATTTGTGAAGATCGGACGTTTTGATCACTTTTTATTAATTTTTTTATATATATAATGTAACATAAAATCGGTAATCCGCGCACTTTTTTCCCTCTTTTCGTGTACGCCGTTTACCGTTCGCAATGACGCTTGTTATATTTTAATAGATCGGACAATTACGCACGCTACGGTATATTATATGTTTATCTATTTATTTATTTTTATATGTTTTATTTATATAATGGGAAAGGGGGGTGATTTCAACTTTTATTGGGGGAGGGGTTTTGGGGTAGTGTGTTGGTGTTTTTAACTTTTTTTTTTTTACACTTTTGAAGTCCCTTTGGGGGACTTTTACATTCACTACTTGTATTTTAACACTGATGAATGCTATGCCATAGGCATAGCATTGATCAGTGTTATCGGCGCTCTGCTCATTGAGCCTGACTGTGCAGGCTCAGTGACCAGAGCGCCGATCGGACCGCACGGAGGCAGGTGAGAGAGCTCCGGCGGCCCGCTTTACCGATCGGGACCCCCGCAGTCACACTGCGGGGGTCCCGATCGGTAAGTGACAGGGGACTCCCCCTGTCACTTACACTTAAACGCCGCGGTCGCGCCGCGATCGCGGCGTTTAAGGAGTTAGTGACACGCGGCAGCGCGATCGCTGCAGCGTGTCATTACCGGTGAGGTCCCGGCTGCTGATTGCAGCCGGCCCCCACCTGCTATGAAGCGCGCTCCGCTCCGGAGCACGCTTCATAGCGGGAGAAACACCCAGGGCGTACAGTTACGCCCTAGGTCGTCTGGGGACAGACTTCCATGGCGTAACTATACGCCCTGGGTCGTCTAAGGGTTAAAGGGGTAGTGTCGTGTTTCAAAATTATTTACTAAATAACACACATTACAAAGTTATACAACTTTGTAAGGTATGTTATGTATGTGAATGGCCCGGGTCCCTTCCCCCCACGCTAGACCCGGAAGTGTAATGCACTATACTCACCTGATTCTTGTCAACCCCCGTCCGCCATCTTGGGACAATGATGACGTATAATTTTGTAATGTGTGTTATTTAATGAATAATTTTGAAACGCCGTATTATCTCTTTAAGTCTGACGTTTTTTACGCTGGGCTTGCAAATGTCTCTGCAGCTCCGGAGCTCTGAGGATTTATTTAGAGGCGCACTGCCTTTGCATAAATCCCATGTGCACGGAGCCAGTCCCTGCAAACAAAGTGAAACATACGCCAGCTCAGTTTTACTATTATTTTTACATCCCCCCCCAAACGCCCCCTTAGAGAGGCCACTTGTGCATAAATTTAATCGCAAATGCTTGTTTTGCAAATAATTTATTCGCAAGTGGGCTCTCTGCACCAGAAAATGGCCTGTGCACCACTTGATACATGTCCCCCATAGTATACACTCGACCAGGATCGCTAGTGGCACCGAAAAAACTGACATGTCAGTTTTCTGTGGCCGCTATTCATTGAATAGCGGCCGCAGAGAACCTGTGAGTTCACACAATGGAGCCGGCCGCATGCTCCATTGTGTGCAGCGGGGAATTCAGCAGCAGTGAACACCATCCGGCCAGTACTGCAGTGCTTTACTAAATGTGAACATGGCCTTACAGTACTAAAACTCTTGATTCTGTCACCTTCCCTAAGCTGACAATTTTACAACATTCTAAGCCCTACTCGGTCAGCTCTCCCTCCGTACTATGACTAACTACTACTGTGAATATTGCTGCTTAACTAAATTCAGATGATGTCCCTGCTCATTTCACTCGCCCTACTAAACGCCACAAGAATCAGGAAAGACTGTGAGAAAATTCACCTCAGCCCAACGTTTTTATCGCATGTACGCAACATATGTAATGACGCTAATCGTACAGCCAATCACAGTATTGCCAGTAGTGAACGTGGCTACTATATTACCTGATATGCCCTTCCTTCCCCACATGTTTATTGGATCTTTCAAATTGGTGGGAGGAAACTTACACATTTGCGTACATCGTGATATAAACGTTTATATGTTAGATAATGTTTGAAAATCATCATTATAACCATTCTGATCATTTGACAAATTGTTCGTGATCAGCTAACATCAACAATTAGCGTCACATCCGTGCGCACATTAACTAACATGTTCACTCATCACTAGTAACAGCTACCCCTGTGTATACAAGTTATACATTATTTTTTTACTATGTTATTTTTTGCAAACATAAAGCCTCAAGCGCAGGGAGTTGCTTTGCATCAAATTCAGTTACAGACATGAAACCTGGGTCATGTATTATTGAGACATATAACATAAATGGATGTAGTCCCATTAAAGTTTTAAGTTAAAGAAATGCAGAGAAAATGATTCTCAAATAGAAAGCTTCAATAATCCTAAAATATTTACAACCAGTCGTATTGTAGTAGTCTATTTCACATCTCAGAAAGCCTTTTGTGCGTGTGTGTCCCTGAATTAGAAAAAAAACTTTTGATTGTAAGTTTTGATTGCTCCTATAATGTGTTTGCATTGGTTTTTCTTATCAAGAAATAAGCATGGGGACAAACTTACCAATGCCTCAATTAGTGCTTCTCAACTCCAGTCCTCAGGCCTCACCAACAGGTCATGTTTTGAGGATTTCCTTAGTATATCACAGGTGATATAATTATACTCAGGTGCATCAGGTGTTATCACAGGAGTATCTGTGTCCAGAGATATGTCAAAAGTTATCAGTCAGGGTCTTCAGTTTTCAGGTCGTGACTGATCAGGAGAGACATGCACTGCCACGCACCTCTCTGCCTGCTTTGTCTCTTTATATGCTGCTGACTAATGCGAAATTTACACGGAACGATTATCGTGCGAATTTGCACGATAACGATCGAATTCGAATGATAATCGTACGTGTAAATGCAGCGAACGATCGAACGACGAGCGAGAAATCATTCATTTTGATCTTTTATCTTGTTCTTAAAATCGTCGCTCGCAAAAAATTCGCCGATCGTTTCGTGTAAACAGTCGTCGCGCGAAAGTCCGGCTGCAGACCGGCCCCCCGCTCATCCGCCACCCCTATCGCCATCCCCGCTGCTCCGATCGCCACCCCCGTCCACTCCGATCACCACCCCCGCCGCTCCGATCAAACGGCTCCTCTTCAGCCAATCAATGCACTGAAGAGGGGAGCTGGGGATTTCGAAGACCTGCTACGCGGAGTAACGATCGGAGCGGCGGTGGGGGGGGCGATCGGAGTGGCGCAGGGGGCTGCGGTTGACCGTGGGGCCGGGCTGCGGATGAGCGGGGGGCCGGGCTACGATCGCAAAACGATTTTTCCGTACGATATATCGTACTGTCTAAATGCTGATCGTTATGATAAAAAAATTGTTAGTCCGACATCGTTAATCGTACGTTCGGGACAATTATCGTTTCGTGTAAACCCAGCATAAGGGTCCATTTACACAGGAAGATTATCTGACAGATTATCTGCCAAAGATTTGAAGCCAAAGCCAGGAATGGATTTGAAAAAAAGAGAAATCTCAGGCTTTCCATTATGATCTGATCTCTGTTTATAGTCTGTTTCTGGCTTTGGCTTAAAATCTTTGGCAGATAATCTTTCTGTGTAAATGGACCCTAAGTCATATGACACAAAGCTGGAAGAGAAAACAATGTGAGGACTTCATGCCTGGGTGATCGTTAGATCGTCCGTGCAGTCCATAGAGGATAGCGGCAGTCTGCTGCCACTGTTCCTATTCAACAGAGCGAACAGCATATCACTGCTATCACAGTCATTTGTCTTATAACATGTTGAAAGACAAACGACTGCAATGATAAGCCGACATCAATCATGTTGGCTGATCGTTGCCTTCTGTTACATGAGACGATTATCGGCCGAATACGACCGATAATCAATCTGTGTAATAAGGCCTTTAGGCTATGTTCACACTGCGTAAAAGTGCGGCCGTTGTTGCCATCGTTGGTGTGGACATAGCCTTATCATCTGTGGGATCCCGGCCGGAGCGTATACACATCGTATATGCTCCGGCCGGGATCCCATACGGGGCCGCAAATAACTGACATGTCAGTTTTCTGCGCCTGCAGTTCAATGAATTGCGGCCGTAGGAAATAGTCCGTTCATACAATGAAGCGAGCGGCTATAGGCCGCTTGCTTCATTGTGTGCTGTGGGAGGTTCTGATGCAGTTGCGCGCTGATGCGCCTGCATCAGAACCCTGCAGCCAAAAGATCACCTGGCCGGTACTGCAGTACCGGCCGGGATGATGCGTGCAGAGACCGGCCGTTCCGTGACCCGGCATCTCACGTTGTGTGAACATAGCCTTATGGTGCGTTTACACAGAGAGATTTGTCAGATTTTTAAAGCCAAAAGGTAGAAACAAACTGGGAACAGGTTGTAAAGAAAAGACTGAGATTTGTCCTCTTTTCAAATCCACTCCTGGCTTTGGCTTAAAAAAATCTGTCAGCTAAATCTGTCTGTGTAGACGCACTATTAGACTCCAACCAATAAAAAAAAAAAAAAAAAAAAAAAAAAAATCATACATCTCTGTAACATATCAAAAAATGTTTTGTTTCTTTGAGTGAGAGTGCACATTTAAGTTAGCTACACAATTAGTGCATTAACCCCTAGACGACCCTGGACGTAGGGTTACGTCATGGAAGTCTGTCCCCAGACGACCCATGACGTAACCTTACGTCATGGGTGTTATTCCCGCTATGAAGCGCGCTCCGGAGCGGAGCGCGCTTCATAGGAGGTGGGGGCCGGCTGCAGTGAGCAGCCGGGACCTCACCGGTAATGACACGCTGCAGCGATCGCGCTGCCGCGTGTCATTAGACCCTTAAACGCCGCGATCGCGGCGCGACCGCAGCGTTTAAGTGTAAGTGACAGGGGGAGTCCCCTGTCACTTACCGATCGGGACCCCCGCAGTGTGACTGCGGGGGTCCCGATCGTTGAAACGGACTGCTGGAGGTCTCTTACCTGCCTCCATGCGGTCCGATCGGCGATCTGCTACACTGAGCCTGTACAGGCAGGCTCAATGAGCAGAGCGCCGATAACACTGATCAATGCTATGCCTATGGCATAGCATTCATCAGTGTATAAATCAAAGTAGTGTATGTACAAGTCCCCCAAAGGGACTTCAAAAGTGTAAAAAAAAAAAAGTTCAAAACACTATTACACTACCCCAAAACCCCTCCCCCAATAAAAGTCTAAATCACCCCCCTTTCCCATTATATAAATAAAACATATAAAAGTGAATAAATAGATAAACATATAATATACCATAGCGTGCGTAATTGTCCGATCTATTAAAATATAACAAGCGTCATTGCGACCGGTAAACGGCGTACACGAAAAGAGGGGAAAAAGTGCGCAGATTACCGATTTTATGTTACATTATATATTAAAAAAAATCGATAAAAAGTGATCAAAACGTCCGATCTTCACAAATATGGTATTAATAAAAACTAGAGATCATGGCGGAAAAAATGACACCCCATACAGCCCCATAGGTGAAAAAATAAAACCGTTATAAGCGTCACAATAGGCCCATTTTATTAATATTTAATTGCCAAAAAAAAGGATTTCATAAAAAAATATATATATAACATTAGAGAATCTGTGTAACCTGCATATGGTTGTGTTCGGACTGACCTATAGAATAATAGTGTCATGTCGCTGTTACCATATAGTGCATTACGTAGACACAGGAACCCCCCAAACGTTACCATATTGCATTCTTTCTTACGATTTCACCTATTTATATCTTCATAAATAATATATTTGGAATTCCATCATACATGTTATGGTAAAATGAATGACGCCATTACAAAGTACAACTATTCCTGTAAAAAACAAGCACTTACATGGCTTGTAGATAGAAAACTGAGAGTGCTAGAGCTCTTAGAAGGGGAGGAGGGAAAAACGAAAGCACTAAGATCAAAATTTGCGCGGTCCACTGGGTCATTTTGGGCCTGGTCCTCAAAGGGTTAATGAGCTATGAAGTATTCATTGCATTAGGCTTTACATTTTGTACCAAATGTGTATTTTTGATATTTTTTTACAGGATTGTATGATCAAACAAATATTATTTTGGCACTGCATTGTAAAATCTGAAACAAGATTAGGTTTAAATATAATAAAATAATTACAAAATACAGCCTTAAATTTGATTGAAAATTAGGTTTTTGTGAGCAGGAAAAAACAAACAAAAAAAAAAAACAGCCAGACGTTTTTTTGGGGGGTTTTTTTGCAAAAGCAAGTTGTAAATAATGAGCATGGTTGCAATTGGTTACAGCAAAACGGTATGTGTACTGCCGGCAAATTTCCAATTGACTTTAATGGAGAACATTATAACACTGAAAATATATACATATTTTTTACCTCAACATTATGCCCATAATTTGTTTTTATATTACTGTGTCAGTATGGACAGGGACGTAGACAACTTTGAACTTACTTTGAACTGCCCTAAATACCAGTTGGTAACTTGAAGACGGTCCCTACACTGATTAGGTGATACACAAGACACTACAAGACTGACAAAAAACAATAAACCAAGTCCAACAGCCTGGGTCATAAACTGACAGGTAGCAGAGGTACAATATCACAAGGCAAAACCAGATCCACAAATAGGCAGAAAGTCAGGGCGGGCTGCAAGGAGACAAACAGACATAAGAATAGCAGAGTCAAACACAAGAAATAGAGCTGAATATGCTGTGCACAAAAAATGCTGCAATAACCAGCAGGTAGGGATGGTCCGAACCGAGTTCGGTTCGGGTTCGTATGAACCCGAACCCTTGGTAATGTTTCCTGCTGTCTGCCCGCTCGGCGGAGCGGGCGGATCCAGCGGGAGGACCGCCTGGAAAACTGGGATACAGCCACAGCCATAGGCTGTATCCCAGTTTTCCAGGCGTTACTCCCGCTGTATCCGCCCGCTCCACGGAGCGGGCAGACAGCGGGAATCTGCTGCCGAGCGTTCGGATTCATACGAACCCGAACCTCGGCAGGTTCAGACCATCCCTACCAGCAAGGAACTGATCTCACAAACCAACACCTAAGCAAGTACCCACCGAGTAGCTGCACTGTTAACTCCAAGATTGCCAGAGCATGCAGCTAAGTGGGTGGGGCTGAACAACCCTGACAGAAACAGGCCAGTGTTCAGACAAGACTATGAATAATGCACAATAAACACAAAACCAGAAAATCAGTACCTTCTCTGCCGCACTGCATAAGCCGAGGGGCGTACTGAGCTCCACACAGGCACAGACCTGACACTGTGTGTGAATATAGCCTTATACTGTTGTCAGATCTGTATGAGGGCAAACACAAGACAGGACCCCCAGGACTCAGGCTATGTTTACATTCAGTATTTTTGCTCAGTGTTTTTCAAACATAACCAGGAGTGGATTGAAAACACAGAAAGGTTATGTTCAATTAGTGGATGGCCACCATTTAACAGCAAATAACGACAGTTATTTCAAAACAACAATTGTTTAAAAAAAAAAATGGAATTATTTGCCATTAAATGGCGGCCATCCACTAAATTTCAACAGTGTGTGAACATAGCCTGTGTTTTCTATCCACTCCTGGTTTTAGTTTAAGTCTTTAATGTGTGTGGTAAAAACTGTATAAAAAAATACAGCATGTCCTTGTACCGTAAACATTTTCCTCCATGTGTTTCAAAATGAATAATAATTGAATGCATATATAAATTCTTAAGGTTTTCGTTTTCGCTTCTGTTTCCCCCCCCCCCCCCCCATTCTTGCCTTGTACGAGCCGTGACTTTATTTATTTGATCAAGGACATTTCTATATTCAGGCTTTTTGTTTGCTTTATGTAATGTCCTAAGAACCTTTGAAAAAAATATTTGTATGGCATTAAATAGAAAATGCTATTGCACCAATATTTGAGGTTTTATTTTTTGCCAACTTTAGGCCATGTGCAGATACTGTAAGAGACCAGCCGTTCCATGACCCGCACGGGTCACGGAACGGCCAGTCTCAGCAAAGATCAGTATCGACGGATGATCTTTAGCCCCGCAGAGTTCTGATATGGGTGCATCCGTGCACACCCGCATCAGAACTCCCCAAAGAACATTATGGAGCTTGCGGCCGTAGCCGCTTGCTCCACAGTGTGCACTGACATGGGCCGCAGAAAACTGACCTGTCACTAGGGGTCCTGGCCGGAGTGTATACTATGTGTATACGCTCCGGCCGGGATCTCATACACGGCAAGGAAACATATCTTTCCGTAATAATCACGCCATGGTTTTACTTTAAAGCTGAACATAGCTTTAAAGTAAATGTACCATCAGGCTGAAGCACTGGAGATGGGCCAACCCACCCCCAGTGGGAGGAAACCCCTGCCCCCCTATGACACAACTTCATTGATTCTAATGGAGCCAAGTCAGAGGGGCGGGGGGTTCATCTCACTGGGGGTGGGTTAGCCCGCCTCCAGTGCTTTAGCCCGGGCCTGATGGTACATTTACTTTAACTATATGGTAAAAATTACATTGTAACTGTATACCATGGGATATTCAATTTACAGAAATACTAAATCATACAGTTTTTTTTTTTTTTTTTTACTACTATACAAACAGCATGGCCTTTCTTACCTTTAGTCATAGCTCAACATACACCAATATAAGTTTCACAAGACAACCAAAGCTCAACATACGCCAAAATAAGGGTCCATTTACACAGAAAGATTATCAGTCAAAGATTTGAAGCCAAAGCCAGGAATGGATTTGAAAGGTGGAGAAATCTCAGGATTTCATTTATGACATGAATTCTATTTATAGTCTGTTTCTGGCTTTGGCTTCAAATCCTTGCAAATAATCTGTCAGATACTCTTTCTGTGTAAATGGACCCTTGTGCTGCGTTTACACAGAGATTTATCTGACCAATTTTGGAAGCCAAGGCCAGGAATGGATTTGAAAAGAGGAGAAATCTCAATCTTTCCTTCATGGCTTGTTCTCTTTTTATAGTCTGTTCCTCGTTTTGGCTTAAAAAATCTGTCAGTTAAATCTGTCTGTGTAAACGCAACATTAGGAATCCAAATTGGATTGAGTCAATTCGACGGAAGTGGTTGACTATGGACTTTGCTGGATGGCTAGTTGAACTTTTCCTACTTGAGTTTTTGTTTCTAGTCCTAAAATTAGGACATGTTTCTTTTTATGTTTTGTGTCTAAGATTGTAATATCTTTATATTACTTAAAAATTCTTGAACAGGAATAAATGTGACGTCATGTATATGCTATGTTGCCACTCATTTGCAGGGTCATTTAGGGGTCATTTAAGGGTTTTGTTACCATGTTGTGATATTGTATAACATTTTTATCATGACATTTGTAGATAAGATTTTTTTTCTCTCCTACTAGGTAACTTTAACATGTGATCACTTGCACTATAAAACAATGTACTAATTCTGTGGTATAGTATATAAGGATTATGAGTCACAATAATATCAGCATAGGAGACCTGAAGGCTTTTTCTTGGCTTCAGCTGCCATGGAAGCACAATGACATTATTAGAGGCATAACTGGGTGACACAAGGATTCTCTGGTCGCAATTTAATTTTAGCATGTGAAAAATTAAAAACCCAGTAAAGGACTTTTCCCTAATCTTCACTTCTGTCAACTAAATAACAGTATACAGTTGCACGAAAAAGTGAACCCATTGGAAGTACCTGGGTTTCTTCTCCTTAGGATAGAACATCAATCAGTTGAACAGGAGCTGAGCCGCAGTAATTTGGTGCCATCACTACAAAGTAAATAGAGCTAACTGCTTCTGGCCCATTTCGTTGTGTAGTATGGCTGCTGAGCAGCTGATCTGGTGATCTTAAGCCTGAGGATAGGCCATCAATTATATTAACCCAGAAAACCCTTTTAATAACCCCTCCAAAAGCTACACATGTCCTTACTTACCTTTCCTTATGGCTTAATATATCCCAAAATTAGTGTAATAAGATCACTAGCTTAGAAAAAAAAGGATGACTTTGAAATAATCTGTTGGTGCTTTGCAAATTAAATAAAGGCACAGAATTTCTATTTACGAATAAATCTGTCCTTCTCAAAAAGATGGTTAGTGTCAACCAAGCCCCCATGTTCATTTAGCATATTTCTCCTGAAGGGAAAAATATATCACAGAACTTCCTAGGGACCTCATATTTGCAAGAAAAATTAGTCATATTTTAATGGGGCTAGTCTGAGTTCAGGCATTCCTGAGTTTTTTACTTAGAATAAGTGACATGTAAGGTATTGCGGCATATTGATTTGATATATTCATGCAAAAAATGTTGCAGTTCACAGTGTAAACTATGATGCATATGGTGCGAATGTGCTCACATTACACACATTCAGCATTCATGGAAGGACCCCACAAAAAAACATTGCATCCCAAGACCACATTGCACAATGCTTCAGCAAAATGTTTCTATATGAGATGTAAGTGGAACTTTTAATTACAAATGCACAATGCTGTCTTTTAACCCTTAGAGGACTGGGCCAATTTAAATTTTTGCGTTTTCGTTTTTCCCTCCTTGTGCTTAAAAGGCCATAGCACTTGCATTTTTTCACCTAGAAACCCACATGAGCCCTTACTTTTTTGTGCCACTAATTGTAATTCGCAATGAGAGGCTGAATTTTTTCATAAAGGACACTGCGAAACCAGAAAAAAATTCAATGTGTGGGGAAATTGAAAAAAAACAACGCATTTCTTTTTTTGGGAGGGGGGTTCGTTTTTTCACCGTTCGCATAAAACTGAATTATTATATATGTTCCTCAAGTCGTTATGATTACAACGATATGTAACATGTATAACTTTTATTGTATCTGATGGCCTGTAAAAAATTCAAACCATTGTTAACAAATATATGTTCCTTAAAATCGCTTCATTCCCAGGCTTATAGCGCTTTTATCCTTTGATCTATGGGGCTGTGTGAGGTGTCATTTTTTGCGCCATGATGTGTTCTTTCTATTGGTACCTTCATTGCAGATATGCAACTTTTTGATCGCTTTTTATTACAATTTTCCTGGATTTGATGCAACCAAAAATGCGCAATTTTGCACTTTGGCATTTTTTGCGCTTACGCCATTTACCGTCCGAGATTAGTAATGTGATTAATTAATAATTCGGGCGATACCAAACATGTTTATTTATTTTTATTGATAACATGGGAAAAGGGGGTGGTTCAGACTTTTATTAGGGGAGGGGGCTTTTTACTAATAATAACACTTAATTTTTTACTTTTACACTTATACTAGAAGCCCCCCTGGGGAACTTCTAGCATAAGTACTCTGATCTCTCAATGAGATCTATGCTGCATAGATATGCAGCATAGATCGATGAGATATTCACATTGATTGCTTCCGGCTGCTGCAGCTAGAAGCAATTGGGTGCCGAGCCGGGATCATCGATATTACGGCGCTGAGCCCGGCTGCAGCAGGGAGTGTCCCGGAGGAGCGATCCACCCCACTAGACACCAGGGAACGGCTGCATCAAGTAATCGGATGCAGCTGTCAACTTTGACAGCTGCATCTGATTACTTTATTAGCGGGCACGGCGATCGGACCGTGCACACTAATAGTCACGGTCCTGGGCTATGAGCAGCACCCTGGACTGTGGCGGTTCAGAGCGCGCCCACCGCGCGGCCCCGCTCTGTACACATGTAGGCGGCCCTGGACTTACGGGTACGTCCAGGGTCGCTTAAGGGTAAAGGAAAAAGATCACTGATATCAGTCAGACTGGGGTGGGCAATTACTCAGTCAGGCCGTGACGTTGCAGCTAGGAGAGCCGGGTATGTGATGTACCCAGTTTCCAGCTGAATATGACATCCAGCAGCATGGGGTCAAAGTCACTCCAGAGCGGCATAACAGAGGCACAGGATTAGGCGAGTTTACTTGTTTATTATTTCCCTCACTCCCCTGTCTTCCTGTCATTCAGACTGTATGTTTAGACTGAGGAATTCACTTGGAAAAGTTCCTGAGGATTCTGTCGCTCGCCACCACTCACGGCCAGAGGCGGATGGCGAAATCCACCTGTGCATACAATTGAGTCTTTACCACAGGCGGAGATACGTGCATCCGAGAGTGGGGACGAGCAACGGAATCAGCCAGAACTTCTCTGCACAGATTCTTCTATGTGAACTCACCCTTAGGGTATGTCCATACTATGTAATCCTGGCGGATCACCCGCCGTGGATTCCGCCACTCGCGGCTGCGCACATCTTCACTGATCCCATAGGCATCAATCTATGTTTAGGGTACAAACACACACACACCGTATACGCAGCAGATACGCAGCAGATCTGCAGCAGATTTGATGGTGCAGATTTGATGCTGTGTTCAGTTATTTAGATCTAATCTGCTGCGTATATGTTGCGTATTTGCTGCGTATCGCAGCAGTAAATACTCTGCGTATACGGTGTGTGTGTTTATACCGTAAGGCAGATTCCGTGGTCCTCCCAAAGAATGAAAATTGATGTAGGGTCTGCGAGCGGGGGAGATATAACCTAATTCCACATGAATTCCTCTCAAATTCTGCCAGAGTTAAAAAGGCGAAGACTTTCAAGCAGAAAACTTTTCTCTTCAATTCCTCGCCTATTTCTCAGTGTGAACCCACCCTCAGGCAACAATGGATTCAAAGGTATAATAATATTATACATGGGAATGTGGGGGCAGCTGATTTGCAGGGGAGCTCAGTATCAGACTCTAAAGTAGAAAGTAGCAGGTGGGGCCCATATCAAGGTCATGTGTATGAATATTATCATATTAAAGATATCATGATATCATCTCTTGGCATCCTGTAAGAAATACCTGTGGGCATAAATATGGATAAGTACAAAGCAAGCATAAATGATCCTGTAACTGTAGCATATATTTTATTGTATGCATCTCTCAGCCTCTCTTTAATTGTTTTAACTTAAGAATTTGTATATTATCACTGTATCTGTTTACCCTGCCTCAGGCCCGCTTCTGCCATGAGGCAGAATGAGCCTTCCGCCTCAGGCGGCAGATTTTGCGGTCCGGCAGGGGGCGTCATTATGTCCCCCCTGCTGTCATTTTTGTTAAGTATCACTTAACAAAAATGACAGCGGACGCTCACCTGTCCCATCGCCTGCGCTCTCCGCTGTCTCCACATCCCGTCAGGTCCCGCGACGTCACCCTGCAGCTGTCATCAACCTCCAGGCTGTGGTGAGTGCCCGGGGTCGGTGGGGGACGCGCTGGGGTGATCGGTACCCGATCAACCCACTCACCACAGCCTGGAGGTCCATAACAGCTGCAGGGTGATGTCGCGGGACCTGACGGGATGTGGAAACAGTGGAGAGTGCGGGTGCCGGCTGCGGCGTGGGACAGGTGAGCGGCTGGTTGGGGGTTGGGGGGGGCGGGGGTGCGATGCCGGCCCAGAATCGGCCCTGCCCTGCCTTATTCACTAGATGCATTTAGGTACTTACTGTGATTTTTTTTGGGGGGGATCACAGAAACTAATTTTACCTCTTGTTAATATTTATTTATATAACTGTGTTTTATCTTAATGTATGAATGTATCATTGCATAAAAAGAATTAAAAACTGATTTAAATAATATGTGATTTATTCTCACAATCTGGCATCATTACTTCAGGAAAAGTGTGTTCTCAGGCTGTGAATAGGAAGCACATTTACGGAGATATACAGTTCGAAATTGTTCCTCAGCATTGTACAAATCCTATTTGCAGCTACAGGAAATGTAAATAGACGCCAATTCAGCAGATCATCGCTATGTGTTATAAAGTCAACGATCAGCTGATGACTATTTCACACTTGTTTGGCAGGGGCTGCACAGACTGCACAGACATCTCTAATCTACAGGATTCCTCTAGTGGAACCGCCTGAAAAATGGACATATCAATTCTTCTGGCGGAACATGGATCCACGGCAGAAGTTTCCATCTAAAAATTCCACCGCAGATCCGCCAGAAGAATTGGCATGTCAATTCTTTGGCGGATTCTGCTAGAGGACTCCTAAAGAAGTCAATAGGGCTTGAATTCTGCTTCAACTCCGCTCAAATTCTGTTCAAATTCTGCTCAATTTCCACTCAAATTCTGCTCGAATTCCACTTAAATTCTGCCAGAGTTGGATAGGCAAGTAATTTCAAGCAGAAAACTTTCCTCTTCAATTTCTCATAGAATCTGTGTGTTCTGTAGTGTGCATATACCCTACAGAGCATCTCCATGGGAGGGCTTGCGCCACCGCTCTCCGCTCAAAGAATTGACAAGTCAGCGGAGGAGACCGGAGGCGCGCAAGCCCTCCCATAGAGATGCGGTCTGACACTGAACAAGGCGGGGTTCCGTCCCATTTGCTCAGTGTGAACATACCCTAAGATGGAAAACCCCTTTAGGCTATGTTAACACTGCGTATGATTCCGGCCGTAGTGCGAACCGCGAATATACGCACGTAGTTTTGAGGTTGATGCATTCGCTTGAAAGTATACGATATACGCCCGCACAATGCACACTACGTATGAGCTTACGGCCGGATCGTATACGGCGCAGTGAAAAATGAACAAGACCATTGTTTAAGGATGGAAATGTTGAAACTCACGGCCGTGGATTTCCATGCGGTCCCGTACGGAGTACTTATTTCAGCCAAATTGAACTTGATTTTTCGATCCAAAAGGTTCTGTGTGGTTAACCGGGCTGGGCGAAGATTTCCAAGTAAATGACCTGCCTCAGTTTGCTTCGAAACAAGCTAAGGAAGCATAACTGTACTACGGGCGTATGTTCGCGGTTCGTACGCATCCGGCCGCATGTCTATTTTTCCCACGCCCATAGTTTCAGCCGCACATGTACGGTGGCGTACGAAATGCGGCCAGACTCATACGCAGTGTGAACATAGAGTTAGAGCAGGACTAAATTTCTATACTAAGAACATTGAAAAAGGATTCACTGAAACATTGTTGGGGTATAGTCTCAGGGCGCTGTTTTATTTCAGAAATGAAAATGATAATTATATACAGTATCTGAAAACCTCAGCAAGTAAGGGTTTAGGGGGTCTTTTAGGCTACAGATGTAGCCTGTGTAACTTGATCACAATGGCGCTTTAAACTAAACTTTCTAATTGACTGAACATACTGAACAGTAGCTCTCTGACACGATTGTTTCATCAGGGATCATGTTAACCCTGGCTACATCTGTATGTCCAGAACATGGCCGCCATCTTGACATCTTGAAAGCCTTAATATTAGATCAAGGGCATGTTTTTTTCAGTGGGAAGGTGGTCATGTAATTTATTAATGAAGACCAGAATTGTCTCGGAAGTCTATTGCTACAATCAGAATATCTCTTGCTATTAACTCACAGTTACTGTATGAACACAGAAAGTTGCTTTGTATTCAGCACCATGGACAACATGTTAAAGAGTCACTGTTAAAAATAACTTTTCATTTGTCATTAGGCCTGTCAAAAATAATTAATCACATCAGGTCTTACTACTGAAATCCCATTCCCATTTAAAAATGAGTGCTTTCTCTCTCTCTCTTTCTCTCTTTTACCATAATGACAGGTTAGCTATAATGTTCAGTGTTAACAAAAATTGCACCGTATTAAAATGTGTCAGAGTAAAGAGTACCATAGCGCTCTCCTAAATGCCCCACAATTCATATAACTGTGCCCCTGTTTAAAAGCAATACCATACAGATAATGGCCCACTGTATTTAGTGGCATAAAATTGTGCCATATTCTCTATTGCTATCCACATAAAGCAGTGGAAGGGGTAGTTCCCATCACCTTTTGGACTCCACATCAGACACCTAAAATAATTTAGACCCCTGTCAAATAATTCAGGCACAGCTGCCTAGGAAATCTGTCACTTATCACTCCATAAAACAGGCGATCTCTGCCTCTTTTAGATCTGTAAGAGGATCTGGGTTTTAGAGTGTCACTATTTTATTCATATAGAATTTCTGTATCCAGCTCATTACAAGACACCTATGAGCATGCTGAGTTGTAGGAGACAGTGTTCTGTTATAATATGATTACTGGTGAGAGTGATAGTATAACAATCAATTTAAAATGCCTTAGGGTTATACTGAAGAATTTCAAAGTTTGTATTTGAGTATATTATGTACTCTGAGCATGCTGGAAACAATAGTTAAAAAGGAAACTGCTTTGAAAGAAAGGACCTGCTGGGAAGTTATAAATAAAAGTAAGTAGTTTTAAAATTCCTGCTGGGAGGCATGGTTCCCCAGAAATCTATGTTAAGGGTATAACCTACAGTCAACACAGTAGGGATGCCAACTGCAAGTTTATGCATCACTGTCTACCGCCCTTCTCTATTGAAATGTATCATACTCCTGCCACCTTTCACTCAGCTTCTGATGGCTTCTGCCAGCCGCCTCATTGGCAGCCAGTATCTTCAAAGGTAAATATGTCTGGGACTACATAAATATGTTATTGTAATAACAACATTTTTGTACATAGACTAAAATGCTCATTGGATAGACAGTGGGAGCACTGACTATTTAGACAGGTGGCAAATATTAAAGCACTGGCCAAACATCACCAAATGGAGAAGACCAAACAAAAAAAAAATGCTTGGCTAAGTCAATTTCTAGTTTGTTAAAGTGTATTTCTGAACTGTATTCCCAATTAGAGCCTTTAATTAGAGATTGACATACTGGATTTGAGAAGAGGATGTTCTATTGCCTAGTACTAATGATTATGCCTGATTCAAAGTGAATAACTAATAGAACAATCTGTAGCTGATCAGCTGTTATCAACAGAGGAAGGTACATTGTAATGAGCGTGAGACAGTGTAATACATGGTTGCGTCTGTTTTTTCATCAGTTTTGGTTTTTATTTGTAGCCATTTAGGACTGCCATGGACAGCTTCACCGAAAGCGTTACTGATATGTGTGTTAGCCCCTGTTTGAAAAGACACCTATTTTAACTACTTAAAGGTACCTACCATTCCAAACACGTGGTAGCGTTGTATGGACCTGTGAGAAGCTCCTTAGGCTGTATTACAATGCAGTGCATTGCGCTTCTGGCAGATCTGTATAATGCTCGCTTTTAAAGCAGACAACAGAGCAGTGGGAATTTCCATTGACATAGCTGTAGTGGCTCATTCTTGTAGGACAAGTTGTTCTTTGAAGTGAAGCCCTTCGTTATCTCTGCAATCCGTTCATCAGCTGGCTGCCTTGTAACTCACTGCTGCTCCATGCCGCTCCTCCCCGGGTGCTGGGAAAACCTGGGTCCAGACCTGGAAAACTGGAAGAAGTTTGACTAATATGTACTGTTATGTAATCTGTGTAATGTCATCTGTTAGGGGATGTACAGCTCCTTTAGTGACAATGAGCCGACAGAGTCTCTTTGAGGACAAAAAATCTATTTGCTTTGGAGTGTCCTGACCCCTATAACTCTTTTATATTTCAGCTTACACAGCTGTGTGGGGGCTTTATTTTTGCGGGGTGTGCTAAAGGTTTGTTTTTTCCTAGGCTTGCTGCTTTCTTTTTTAATGCCTCCATTACATAATATGATGTCATAGGGTGTCAATTATGTTTTATTTATTATAAACTAAACAATAGAGACTAAGGATCTATATATGTAAGTAAGACCTTTAAAAGACCTTTAAATTGGCCATGTCACAGCAAACTAAATGTTAATGTTCTTGATCCAAGAGCTTTTTCAACTTTGCTGCATATTCTTCCATGCACATAGTGTAGGTCTGGGTACAGTTACCACCCACAGGAGTAATTAGGGGCATTTACTCTACGCAAATATTGTACACCACCTTTCTTGAGTAAATTACAGTACAAATCTATGCCAGCTGTAGGTTTCAAAGTGTGTGGCACACACATAATCATAGATGCTCCAAAATAATTAATAAAAGTGACTCCTCTTGCTCTACCTAAAGATCAGAATGTGAGCCACCAGTCTTAAGAAATTTCCTCCATGAAGACGAAGAGGAGCAATAAAATTTCAATTAAATAATTGGATCTTATTGTTCTTGCTGCTCAGAAACTGTGCTCATTATCCAAGAAAGCCTGTGCACCTTTTCTACAATAAATATATATTAAATTATTATATTCTCGGAAATTCAAGAAATGTTCTTTGCTTATCTGTGAATATTCACATTTGGGCAATATCCAGTGCTGTAATTAAAATTACAAAAAGATTGGAAAACATCAGTAAATAATGTGCAATTTAAAAAAAAAGAGTCCACAAATAATAAACAGCTTGAAATATATTTTATTTTATAGACAGAAATGAAACCTCTAGGCACAGTATTAGGCATTAAAAGAACACAGAGGCAATAGGTTAGTGTGTACTGTTCTGTACAAAAATACAGTCTGAATAAATTACAATGCTAGCTATAAGATTGGACTTCACTTACCAGTCAGTTCATTGCATGTTTAATATTATACAGTCACATGCTATTCCGTATATATCAGTTTAAACACATAATTCTTTCTATATTTTTTATTTGTACTTACAAAAAGTTAACATAGTTGTGCAAGAGTCTGAAGCAATATATGCAATGCTGGCACATAGACATGTTATGCCATAGAAACTGGAATTGTTAAAGGAGGCCTGATGGCATTCGCTAGACAAATTGACAATTTACTTTATAAAATTAATTAAGAATTTGATGGGCTTTAAATGCTAAAAAATGAATTTGTGTCAAAAACAAAAACAAGACCTATAAATATACCAACTGGAAAAGTTACAACAAAGCATAAAGCTGATCTAATGTAGAATATACAGTGACTGAATGGTCAAGATACAACAGTAGTTACAAGGGGGCCTACCCCCCCAAATTTTTTTGCATACAATCTAGATTTCTTCAATTTAAAACAAGGTTTCTACTTTTCAAAATAACTATTATCCCTCATCTTCTTTTATCAATATATCACATAGATTAAAACAAAGTTTGATAAACAAACTAACTTTAGTACAATATTACTTGAAAAACTAAGTAAATGTACAAGATATAATGAATAATTTATAAACATTTTTTTTTTTTATAAAAAATGATACATAGTAGTGCTATAAGCATTTAAGTGAACGATGCTGTGAAATGTTAATAACTAAATTGTAAAATTTTGAGTTATTCATAATAGATCTTTACTCTCTTGTGTAGTGGAGTTGAAAATAGCTGTAAGATAGTAAATAGTAAAGAAGACAATAAAACAAGTCTATGTAAGTAAACAATAAGCAGAAGATGGATTACAATAAGAACATATAAAAATATAAGATGTTACCCAGATGTGGGGTAAATTGACTGTGGTTCATTTCATTTAGCATTGTTAAATATAATAATTGTGAAGCTAAAAGAGGAAAGTAAGGAAACGAGAAATGGAGAAACAAGCTAAAGTATGTAATATATTTGCTACATCCTAAAAATCTGACACATTTTATACACATTTATCATCTTTACAACCCTTTTACACTTACAACTCTCAGAATTGCAATATATTTTTCCAGCATTCTTGGAAATGGGTCATAATTTCTCCATATATCTTGTAGTAAGAGTTATTTCCTTTGTTCTATCTCATATTATGTACTTGTCCCATATCTATAGATTTCTTAAAGCAGTTCATAACACAAGATTTATTTCTACAGCATTGCCATGTTCCTTCTCTAAAGTGCCTTTTACAGTAATACTAACATGACAAATATAGGTTAAACAGAGAATAAGTAATGCAAACTCAAATTTTAGGAATTAATTATGGTGTGTGAGACATTATTGCAAAACTTTTTTAGGATATAAACTCGCTTTAAAGTGTTTTTTTTTTAGAATTCACAAATATACTTTAAAGGGGCATTGGATTTATTAAGTTCTATAGAACAACTCAAAGACTGTAGATTGCACATATATATTACATGCATGAATCCACAGTATGTAACAAAACAGAGTTGTTGTTGTGACCCCAATATCTGCTCTTTTGGGGTCAAGTTTCTGCACGCAATGTTATCAGACATAAGCCAATCAACTAGCATAGCATTATTAAAGTATATGGACATCAAAGAGGATGGGTCTCCACTTGGGATTTATTTCTAGGAGGGGGTTAGAGAAGCTGAATCTGTGGCGATTAGTTAATTGTTGGAAAGCTTTTTCGGAGAGGGGATTTGACATCTGTAAGAATTCCTTTAATTTATTATTTATATCATTAAGGGTATGTTCACACAACACTTTTTTAGGTAAAAATATAGCTGTATCTAATTATTATGCTCTTTCTTTTTGACTGTGATTAGCAAAATATGGACGTATTTTCACCTTACAAGGATGGCCGTCAAAAAATACCAACTAAAAGTGCCAAACATTACATCAAATGTCCAAAAACTATACATATTAAATTGTAAGAATGAAAGTTATAAAATATATTGAAAAGGCTAGGTGCATACATTAACAGTTGGGTACATTTACTGCAAAAGTTAGAACTTTTAGTAAACATTACATGAACGCTATTTTGTAATTTTTATTCCCTTTTCTTTCCTCACACTGGAATAGACATTTGAGATTATAAAGAGTAGACAAAAAATCTATATTGACTAAGTTTATTATATTTTGTGTACATTCACTCTTCCTTTTATTTTCTCTAGATATTCTTCCCAAAAAAATAAACATTTCCAGATTCTACAGTATTTGGTTTTTTTTCTATAGGCCTAAAAACTTGATATAGTATTTTTCAATATCTATTAATTAGCATTAAAATAAAAACTAATTGTATGAAACTAGAGGCAGGTTTATGTGCTTTATCTCTTTTAATCTATATATTTATTTCTGTCATCTTTGTATTTCATAAGGAATGCACACTGTATAACAGCATGGATAAAATATCTAAAATATTCTGTGCTTATTTACTGCAGGGTACATGTAAAAGTACCCATGGGAGAAAAAAAAACAATATGTTTTACATAATACATTGGGTTTAACACTGTTAGTGAAATGTGTTCTCCAAAACATTAGCGTTTTTGCATATATAAACCTGATATACATCTGTTATGTGTACATGGGTTATTGGGGGTTTTTGTGTAGCAGTACTAGCCACTAAAGATGAGCGAACCTCAAGCATGCTCGAGTTTATCCGAACCCGATCGTTCGGCATTTGATTAGCGGTGACTGCTGAAGTTGGATAAAGACCTGAGGCTATGTGGAAAACATGGATATAGTCATTGGCTGTATCAATGTTTTACAGATAACCTTAGAGCTTTATCCAACTTCAGCAGCCCCCGCTAATCAAATGCCGAACGATCTGGTTCGGATGAACTCTAGCATGCTCGAGGTTTGCTCATCTCTACTAGCCACACATTTTAAATAGTAATAGTAATAATGAGTTTTATATGTGACTATATTCAATTATTATTAAAATTTGATATTTCTGTTAAGGAGTAAAATAACAAATTAAAGGCAAAATTAAAGAGATGTTTCCTCAGATTTGGATATTAGTAATTTAGTATATGGTTTTTTAGCGCTTTTGTAAACACAATGTAAACATAGACTAAAAAAGCATACAAACATCTGTAGTACAAGAAGTAGTAGAGAAAGAAAATCATCCCTATAATTTATCATAACTTGTATATTGCTTTCATTTTTTTCACTCACGGTATTCCTTAAAGGGGTATTGCCCTCTCAGCTAACATAGTTAATCATGTATGATTCACCAAGTTAAATATTTTTGCTATTACATTCATTTACCAAAGTTGCCTCCTTCTCCTGATATACTTGTCCTATCTCTTCCATTAGTAAAGCTTGAAAGAAACACAAGTTATTTTTTTGTTTGTTTTTTCCTTTTTTTTCTTTTGTAGAAAACTGCAGCTGCAGTTTATGTGACAAAGCCAGAAGTGGACTCAAATAGGATGGAAGATATAAAGGGAGGCCTTGTACTTTTCTGTTAGATGCTCTTCTGGTTTTGGCACAAAAACTGCAGTGGTAGTTTTCCAAAAGCTTGTTGTGTAAGTTATCAACCCCCATTCTGCTTTAAGAGCAGTGCTCTGACTGTGTTTATATTGCTATTATATATATAATCAGCCCGACCACTGCTTTTAAAACAAAATGGTGGTGTTAAATAAATGTATTGGCAAAAATATTTAACTTGATAAGCCTTCCAAGTATAACTACTTTAGTTGACATAGGAATACCTCTTTAAAGCATTATTTTCACTTAAAAAACATTTGACATGTCACAAGCACATGTGAAAGGTTTTGATCAGTGGGTCCTGTGTGTACAGACCCCCAGTGATTGCTGGCTAGAGCTGAGAGATGTGGTGGCCGATAGCTTGTACTTCTGTCTTATTGCAGGAGTTGAGATCAATAAACTTACTATAGAATGTAACTCCTGCAGCAAGATAGGGAAAGTAGAGAGCTGGGGAGTGAAGAGCACACTACTCCTGGACCTATCCAATGACTGATGGGGGGCTAAACTTAAAAACCCTGCTAATCAAAACTTCTGATGTGTGTCAAGTCAATAGTTGGTTAAAGTGACAGAAACACTTTAAATTCCACTTTAAAGTCCACTTTTAACATGTTTTGGCAGATCATTGAAATGTATCAGACATCATTGGTAGAGGTTCATTAAGCTTGGACCCTGCCTGTGTAACTCACCTTTTTTTGTGTATTAAACATCCTTTATACTGAAACACATTATTTTTTTGCAGTTCTCACACATACAGATGTGTCCACTCTTACCTTTTCCTAAATTTAGTTAAGGTTTCCAATTTCTAATGACACAAATTCCATAAAATATCATGACATCTCAACAGGCTAATACCCCCTATCACAACCACTGGGTAGCCATATAGATACAAAAACCATATACATCTCCTGACAGAACTTTTTTTTTATTAAGAAGATATTCTTCTAGTGGCATGTATTCTTTTTAGAAGATATTTTTGGCCAGGACAAATGTTATTTTAGGACACGTCTGTATATGTCACATGTTAGTATGTAATTTACTAAGAAACTATCAGAAAAGATGAAAATAACTTGAATTCAGTAGATGTTCCACTGATATAAACTCCATAGTTATGAGAAAACAGAAACCACAAACAGCTACGGTCTTACATAAGGACATATGTTAGCTGAGAAAGTAGTTAAATGAAAGGGGTCCTCTAAATATCTATGCCATATCTTATGTACAATGATTTTATTATACAGCAATTACAGTTAACTTAAGCATCAAACGAGTTTTTTTCTTTGAAGATCAGAAATCTTAATGCTAGAGGGTTACTCTGATTCTTTTAAATAAGTCATGGGAAAACCGAATAATATGTGTCTTGAAGCAACACATTTTTTATATATTGCTGTAGTTATAAACAACATAATAAACATGGTATTCTCACCTATTCATTCTCCCCAGGTGTCCTCCTTCAGTGTCTTTAGGCCCCCCACTGAATGCTGATGCAGATAATTTTGGGATGAACTCATCTCGGCAGTGACAGCCTGCTCAGGCAATTACTGTTGGAAAGGGGACAGTGTTGCAAACAGTGATTGGCTGAGCGGGCTGTCACTGCTGAGATGAGTGCCTCCACTTCCAAAAGGGGAACAGAGGGCACAGCAGGACGACACCGGAGGAGAAAGGTGGAGTAGGAATAGCCTGTTTAATAAGTTCTATGGAAGGGCAGCAATGTATAAATAGATGAATAGATGACGGACCGTAGAAGTGCTCTGTAGCGTGAAACAGTCTGTCACTTCCATCCTGTTGGCGTCTGCCCACTCGATGTCCGAACCCTGTCTGCATATGTTTATGTGAATAAAGGAATGTTTCTTCAGCTGAATGTTGAGTGCAGCTACTTTTTCTTCAATCATTGTGAATATAAATAGGTGATGTTGCAGGTGGACCCCCTTTAAAGTATCTAAATTGAATAATATGATTGCTGAACAATTATGGACATTTATTAAAATGTTCTTGCAATTAAATGCATGTTGCAGGGCATATAACCTGTTAGGTACTATAGAAATTACAGATTGGGATTCCCTGAAAGGACTCTCACTATTACTTGTCAAAGAATCATTTGGTGGATTTGGTCTGTCCACTTTAAAGGACAAGTGCCATGAAAAACTTTTTCCCAGTAATTGAAACACATTACAAAGTTATATAACTCTGTAATATGCTTCAATCACCTATCTGCCTCCCTTCCCTGTCTTTTCCCCCCTCCACCCCCCACCAGGAAGTGTCCTAAACTCACACAGACCTGATTACTGTTGTCACCGTCACCAGGCAGCTCCTTCTTGTAAGGATGAGTCATCAGCAGGAGGGCTGCTCTAGGTCCTGTTACACCAGCCTCCCCCTCCCCTCCTTGTCAGGTGACTCTGCTTGCTCAGCTTACCTTCTCTAGTGACATGACTCCTTCACTGAGTCCACGGCAGCAGGAGAGGGTATGAGGGGAGGGGGGAGCTGCCTATGTGCCGGAGTCAGTCTGAGGGAAGATAAGCATGACATGTAACAAGTGATGGCTTGCAGTTGTTCAGCCAATGGGAGCTGAGCAAGCCTGTCACCTGACAAGGCAGGGGAGGGGGGAGGCTAGTGTAACAGGAGAAGGAGCTGAGAGAAGAGCTTGGTGACGGTCTATGTGAGTCAGGACACTTCCTGGTGGGGGGTGGAGGGGGGAAAAGACAGGGAAGGGGGGCAGATAGGTGATTGAAGCATATTACAGAGTTATATAATTTTGTAATGTGCTTCAATTACTGGGAAAAAGTTTTTCATGGCACTTGTCCTTTAATTGTCCATTCATCTAAAATGCCTGATAAGTTTTCTTATAGAAGACACATAGACCAACCTGTTCATTGTAAAAATGGTTGTCCTAATGTGACAATCCCTTTAAGCATGTGTTTACACATAGCGAGTTCACACAGAATTCACACTGTGAGTTTCGCAGCAAATCCGCTGCAATACTCGACTTTCATTCTACTGCAAGAATGTAGTAATAAGCATATTTAACTAATTATCTGTGGGTAAAAATAATAAACAGCAAATGCTTACTTGCCTGCATTCCCCCGCTGCTATTGCTTTAGTCTCTAGGTCCCTGCACACTGTCGGCCTGCTCAACCAATCACTGGCTGCAGTGGGACAGCTCAGTGATTGCTGAGTAGGCCGAAGGGCTGAGCAGAAAAAACAAAATGTGTTGTGAGAATGCAGGGCCATAAACTGTAATGTTTTCTCTATGTAATTGTGAAATTTTGTATATAGTATCCTTTGTCTGTTTCACCCACCTGACACAGGTGTCAGGTTTGGAGTTGTAATGAGTTGTCTTTACAAGGAGGAGGACCTAGTGAACGTAATATTACCAAGTATCACAGTGGATTTGTTGTGAAACTCACAGAGTGAAATCAGCTGCAAACTCGCTAGGTGTGACTGCACCTTAAAGGGGCATTTTCAAATGGTGCCAAAATTTATTTATACAGATTTGTATATTATTTCAATTTGTAAATCAAAACTTCCAGTAGTTACAAGCTGTTGTATACCTCTGAGGAAGTTATGTAGATTTTTCCACTCCCACAACATGCTACTTCTGTCCATTCCGGGAATTGTCCAAAGCAGGAGCAAACCCTGTGAGCAGACCTCTTTGTTCTCTTGCCCTGGAGAGTTCCCAATATGGACAGAGGCTACAGCAGCCAGCATTGTGTTGGTTTGTAAATGACCTCTTCTGGGACATACAGCAGCTCATAAATACTGGAAGTACTTAAATTTAGAAATACTTTAAAAATCTGTATTATTTTATGGCTCCAGTTGATATGAAGATATATTTTCTTCCCTAGAACACGCCTGTAAGGTTAAATAAAGAACAGAGAATAAAGATTTCAGCTGCACATTGGGAAAAAAAAAACCTAACTCAATACACTACATAATTCTTGATTGTGGAAGTAATGGTAGACGCAGATGCCAATAGTTCCTTTTGAATCTTTGTGAATCTCCGAGTTTTTTTACACTTGTATCTAACACATGATAGATACATGATACGCAAATCAATTCTTAAGTCTAACTGTGAAATTGTATTTTTTAGCTGCATTTTCTATTAAAAATATCTTTCTTCAATCTGAATTGAGCAGATTATTAATGCATTAACATCATTAATAAGCTTTATGATATGTCAAGGTAAGGCTAGCTTTCTCATATAAGCACAAATTGGAATTTCGGATAATTATATATAATGTGCTCTGAATTCATCAATTCTGTATGCCAAATATTCCAAATATTGTCAAGAAAATGGTATATTAAAATATTGTACAACCCTACAGCTACAGTACATACAGTACCTTTCTTTAAAGATAGTTGCTTAAAAAGCTAATAGTCTTCTAGCTATCCTTGTAGGCTTAGCTTTAATCCTTCTATAGTATTCACAGTTCAAAAGAACCCCATATATCTATTTTTATTTTATTTTCATTGAAAGCAGATGTCTACTTTTTTTAATAACTGTGCAAAGGTGAATTTCAGCCACTAGTTACAAGCATGTTCCTTTACATGTGGAAAAATGTGGCCAAGCTGCGTGCTGTTAACCAGTGAACCCTTTATATTGCAGATAAGATAAGATTGTGTTTCCGTATTTTTAGCTTATTCTACCATCTGTAATTTCACAGCATTTGTTTTCTTTTAAACCGGGTTCAATAAAATGCTAACCTCAGCAGACGGACAGTAGTAAATTATTCTTGGATTTTCTTTTTTGTTCCAGCAAAAATTAGGCATCCATCTCAGTATTAATTTCATTATTCGATTTCTACATCAATTGCGCTTGTGTTGTTTCTTAACTATAACCAAACAAGTTAATATTGGAACACATTGCAGGTATTGGTATCACTCATTCAATCCTTTTGCTTTCTTTTCTCTTTTTTTTTTTTTTGCATTTTCTTTCTTTAGAATGAATGTAAAGCTGACTATATTATTGGCAGCCAAAAGGCAAAGGGAGATTAAATCAAATGATGCTCCACATGTCTTCTAGAAAAGGGAGATACAAAAACTTGAGTAAATCTATTGTTTCATTGTTTCCTCACACATTTAGTAGTAGTCCTCGTAGTTCTTCGGGTTCAAACAGTAAAGTATGGCTCCTCCAAATGAAAATATTGTTGCTCCCCATGCTAAGCCATAACCCCAGTTGAATTCGTGGTATATTTTTAGCGTAACAGTTTCAATGAATTTGATTGGATACAGCACTAGACCACATACTTGAAGGACCACTGAAAAACAAAGAGAAAAAGTAGTATGTTAGTGTTAGTACAAATATCATACTATGCAATGTGAAGGTAAATTGACTTTCAAATTTACTGGAGATGTAACTTTCACAATTTACTGGAAAATGGATGCTAAATGTTATATGGAATTCTTTAATCATCAACACAAAGGCCATGTTCACAAAACTTTTTTACTGCAAAATAACATCCATTAATATTTAGATGGTATCCATCAATAATGTTCATGAACATTATTTATGGTCGTCATTATCAAACAATGGGTGTTATTTTACCATTGTGTTAACATAGCCAAATAGCAATGCTCTCAATGAAGCCGGAATGGGATTGCACAGATTAATCTTCTATGTTTTTACAGGCTCCTGTAAATGTTGGCTCTAATGCACTATAAAAAATATATTTACTACAGACCTAATGGAACAACCTACAAGAAACGGTAGGCATAGCTGCTTTTATGTGAGCATCTATGTTGGCCAATCTTAGTGTGTATCTTAGTGTAATCTTAGTATACATCCTAATAAGCAATTGAGGGCATTTATTGACTGCACATATACCTAATCACTTTACCAGACTAATATTATTTTACAGTACTTTTAAGACTCAGACATACGTCAGTAATATATAGGATTTAAATATTTACACTACTGTTCTGACTAGTTGTGTTGTTTGCACAGTGATGGTTTGAACAGTGTGTGAACATAGCCTCTCTCTGTTAGAAAGACTTAAAGAGGCTTTGCCAAGCTTCTGAACTGCTGCAAGC
Organism: Dendropsophus ebraccatus; assembly: GCF_027789765.1. Classification (NCBI taxonomy): domain Eukaryota; kingdom Metazoa; phylum Chordata; class Amphibia; order Anura; family Hylidae; genus Dendropsophus; species Dendropsophus ebraccatus. The sequence goes on from NC_091458.1 coordinate 113,141,627, forward strand.
TGGAATATTCAAGCCTGCAACAGTTCCTGGGCTTGGGATGCCATCTTTAACACTTTACACCAGAGAAAAAAAAACATGTCCTGGAAGTACAGACAAATATTTGAAAGATACCATGCGTCTCTTTGCACTAAAAGCTATCTGACAGTTTGGAAAGTGATTCCCTTTAGGTATAAAGACTAGCACATGTTTATTTAATCATACAGCGGGACTCGGCGGGATGAGGTACGTATAAGGGGATCTAACTGGGGGTCGGGAGCCTGTCACCCCGGCACGGGGAGGTGACAGGTCTCCTTTAAGAATAACTTACATGTTCTACAGAAACATTCCCTTTGCTGAAACTCTTTAAAGGCAGTACCTATTCCAAGGAAAGGTCAGGTTGGTTTAAGCAGGTTTAGGCTATGTTGAAATAACGTACAACAACGGCCATTGTTGCAAAACCCCAGACATAATTCATGTTGATGATCATTAATAATGGCCGTTGTTTTACTTTTCTCTAAAGAACGACTGCCATTACTACACTGTGTAAACATAGCCTTAAAATAAAACTATATATTAATGTGACCATGTTAACAGCTAATCCATGATTAATAATTTAAAAAAATCGAACATCTATAGCAAAAAATTTAGTTTAAATCAACGCTCCATTTTTGTGGAGTTATACAAAATCATGCCACATCTTGATTTGGGGGCTCTAATGTTCTCTCCCACAGAGGAAAAGTTCCCAATGTCCACCAGAAAATAAATGTTGACACTGGGATAAATCTCTTGCATATCACAGATATGGCAGAAGGCAATCTGGTGGTGCTCAGTTTGTAAAAATTCACAATCCATGTAATCTGTGGTTCACACTATTTTTAAAGTGGAAAAAAAATAGGTTTCTTTTTTATTTTTATTTATTATTATTTTTTTTTAAATATATGTATATATATATATATATATATATATATATATATATATATATATATATATATATATATGTATGAACATAGCCCAAAACAGCTACAAAGGCACAGCAATCAATGACTTGAGAAAAAGTTTCCTTATTGATGCATAGACATGAAGAAAGTAGCATACAGCCATTTCACATCTACATGCATGTATATGAATTCTGATGCTTTTTAACACACACACACACACACACACACACACATTCATATATATATATATATATATATATATATATATATATATATATATATATATATATATATATATATATATATATATATATATCTAAAACTGGTCATGAGAATTGATAAGATACAAATACAAGATAGAGGTGGCTGTCTGCTAGCTGTGGCTAAACTGACCTTAATGGACTATGTTCACACAACGTTTATTTAGCTCCATTAAAAATGAAGTCCGTCTAAAATAACGGATGGTATTTAGCTGTCTGGCCTCCCCTTAGTGCAATGACTGGTGTTGGTACATTATTTTAGTTTGGGGTTACTAATTGCCCTTTGGATGAGGCTTAATTAAAAAGTCCATTGAATTCAAAAGTAAAAACAGAAAGAACGGTGAAAAAAGAAAAACTGTGTGTTTGCAAAAGACGTAAAAAAATAATGATCATGTTCATTATTTTGACGTCCGTCCATTTTTAAATACATTGTGTGCATTAGACATCCGTCTTCCTATTGACTTCAATGCATTATTATTGTAGTCAGTTCAATCGCAGCAAAAACGGATGTTTTTTTTTTAAATAGCGAAATTGGGCACCTTTTCTCTATTGTTGACGTTGTGTGAAAGGGCCTTGTCTGAGTGGCCATCCTGAGAGGTCAGTACAGTTTGGACTTCACTCATAAAAGAGGGACCAGGCCCAGAGTGAATTCCGTGTGTTGATATCCCATGAAAAAAACTGCATTGACATCCCATGAGGGACTTGAATGATTGAATCAATCTAAAGCCATTTCTAGCTGGACGTTCATTACTACTTTTCTACTTTTTATTGTTGGTATATGTCGGTGTTTATAAGAAAAAAGGCCATAGACTTTTCCCATCATGTCTTGACCAAGCCCTAGTAGAGGAAGCCTTGTCACAAATAGGTGTGTGACATCCAATTTGGCCCTTAAAAAAAGTTCACAATGGCTACCATGGCCATGCTGACTTACACAGCTCTGTAACTGACAATGCATTTTCTCCATAAATCCTACTTTTAGTAACACATGATTTTACAATGAGTGGCAGCAGTAAGGTGCAATACGAGCCCCTCTGCTGCCACCAATGTCTATGTCAGGGTTGTCCAAGCACTAATCCCCCACTATGATTCAGCTAACAAAAAAAAAAACTATATGATTTTTTTTTTTTTTTAAGTCTAAACATGAAGTAAAAACATACTGGAAAATGATGCTGTTTGCCTAAGGAAGCTGAACTTGTTGCCTAACTTGATAATGCTGAATGGATTAAAATAGATAAGCTGTGTCTCGCCTTGTATAGTGACATATGATTTTAATTTGATATGGCTTTCCAATAACTCACTTCCCAGCTTCTCTGCTTTATCTAAAGAAGCTTATTGGAGTTGTGAGTATTAAACTAATCTCCCAGTGTCCCACATCAGTTTTCACTTCTTGAGTGATCACCTCTAAAGCTCTACATATATTTAGAAGGGTTCATAAAAGTTCTCTAATGGAAATCATGCCTATAGCTATTTAAAGCATAACTGTGATTTTTAAAGATTGAAGCTGGGGATCTATTACTGTGATATAATGTGATTTGGATTATTGTCGGGGAACCCAGCTCAACAAAATGGATCACCACAGTCAACAATCTCGCAAAAAATAAACAAAAAAAGCTATTCCACATTTAAACCCAAGAACACATGTAAGCTGTGTGGAGGACATGATGTATTTCCACTCAGATGATATACTACATAGCACATTTCCAATTCATAGCACACAAGCTATTAGTAGGAGTGAGACCCAGTGTGATCAGTAACTTTTGACATGTAAAAAGTTAATCCTAATGACATTAACACTTTAACATCTTGTCTCATTCTTTTACTATTGGTTTACAACATGAATATACTATACTTAAATTTATTGACATTGATGACTTATACTGCAACCCAGCATGCTATATATGCAGGTTCAGAATGTTCGGTATGAGGTTTGTTTGTCATCATTTATTTTCTACGATCAACTGATATTATTTGAGAGGACACTAGCGGACAAAGATCTTCCATTGTCACAGAAGGTGTCCATGAAACCTTAAAGTGTACCTGTCATTATAAAAAAAAACTTTTGACATGCCACAGAGACATGTTAAAAGTCTGAGTGCTCAGACTCGTACCGATCGGGAGATAGAGCGGGGAGAGGACCGCAGCTGCAGAGCGTCCTCTCCCCGCTTTGAGTTAAAAAAAAAAAAAGAGCCCATTATAAAACGACTCTTAACTTCACAGCGGAGAGTGGATTCGCTGCAGCTGTAATCCTCTCTCCTCTATCTCACAGTCGGTACTTGTCTGAGCACTCAGACCTGGATGATCCAAACTTTTGACTTCACAGGTACCCTTTAAAAAACGCATCATGCAAGTAATATATTGTCTGTCCAATTCTGCAAATTGCATTTTTTAAAGCCATGATGTAGTCCAGGAGTGCCATACTGGGATGAAAAAAAACATGTAATAAAAGAAACAAAATCAAGTTATCACTTTCCAACTGTGAGGAACATTTTAAAATGTTAGTAATATAAATCTATCTAGGCTTGTGACTGTCACTGTGGGTTAAACTCACCATGAACAAGAACATTTTTACTTTGAACTGATAAGAACTGAACAACAAAAAGCTTTTTATGCAAAATCTATTAGAGAAAGCTTTGTATTAACACCTGCAAACACATTGAAGATGTACAATAATACAGCATCATTATGGACTCATTACAACACAATTTTCTTGCTTGTGGTTTTTTTTTTAACACTTTTTTTGTGCACTTCTACATTTCTCACTGCCTGCTACTTGGGGAGCTTTTTAGCATACTGCATTCTGTGATATTCTTCAGGTTCAATGTATGAATAGTATGCCCAAAGCTCCCACTAGCTTTCCTCTTCTCTATGTATAATCTCTGTATGTGTATCTCTGTATTTGCAGGGTATTTGGCACTTTTATCATGATAGAATTTTGGACCTATTAGATTTTACAAAAATAAATGTTGTTTATGAATAGAAGTTCACTTTAAACCCTACTGGGAACATAACTGACAATAACCATACTTTTACTTTCTCTAATTTACTTAAAAACAAACTACAGTTAATAATAATAATAATAATAATAATAATAATAATAATAATAATAATATTTTACACACACACACAAAATACACTATACTCACCTCAACCAGTCCTCTGTCGGTGCTATGGTCTGCCTTGGTGTCTCTCCGCTTACTTAATATGCCTGCTCTTCTAATGATGCTCAGAACACAATGCAGTTAAAGGGGTTATCCAACAACAAAAACATGGCCACTTTCTTCCAGGGACGGCCCTACTCTTGTCTCTAGTTTGGGTGGGGCTTTGCTGCTCAGTTCCATTGAAGTGAATGGAGCTTAATTGCAAACCACACCTGAACTGGAGACAAGAGTTGTGTTGTCTCTAAAAGAAAGTAGCCATGTTTTTGTAGCACTGGATAACCCCTTTAATCACAGAGATTGTAGTTGAGTCAAAACATCAGCAGCAGAACAGGAAGGGGCTCGTCATCAGGGTAAGTGAACTGATGCACCAGAGTGGTCTGGAGGAGCTCTGGCTGTAATATGCTTGTTAATTGAATAGACGATCACCTTTAAGAACCTTGGTTCTTAGGATATACAATTTAATTTCAGTTATTTTACATATAGTAAATGGGTAATAAACACTAGCACATTTGCCTTGCAATGCTGAGGTCCTGGTTTTGGCCTACTTTCAGACCTATGCAAGTTTGCAGATCTTCATACTATGCACCTCTACACTTTTCAGATAATCTTTAACTTCTGCACTTTTTGATCTACTGGACTACTACAACTCTTATGCTTACATATTATTTGCTGTCTCACTGAATGTATATAACAAATTTATATTTGACATAAAAAGTAGTAAATTCTTGCGCAATCGCTTCATTGTGCAAAAATTTTAGACTTCTAAAGTTTACACACTTCACACCTGTCCATTGGTACATACATTTTAAGTGCCAAGTCTACTTTAACTAATGCGACTCCAGTCTGAACCACACTTACATACTCAGGGGGATCAAAATGCGCCATTTGAGTGGGGGAAGTGGCGCAGTCATTTCTTCACTCTAAATTTTTGACCTGCATGTCCCAATTTAATAAATTCGATGAGGGAAAAAAAAACATTCTAAAGACAAAAGGTATAATATAGAACACTTCCCATTCAGAATAATTTTAATAAATTTCCTCCTCTGTGTATTAAAGGAATTGTCTGGTGTTTCCTTTTATTTTTAAATGTGGCCAGAACTGGCTAAGAAAAAAAAAATAACATATTTTCTTGATAGGGTATTTACTTTATTTGGTCTCTGTTGATGATCACTCATCATCTGTTCTTGATAAATGGAAGTACCCACTGGTCAATCACTGGTTAACCAGTGTATTGGGTATAAGCAGTGATGATTTCAGATTAATTTATTTAGGTGATTAGACAAGACACAAGTGCTGCAGACTGCATCTTATCAATTTAAGTAACACTGAGCTACTTGCATGATGACGTACTACTCATTCTTCTGCGCCAAAAAACGTTTTCTAAACCAAGGAAAGGAATATGGGGATATCGAGTAGACACAGCATATTGCTCTTAGAAAGGGTTTCTTTTTTTAGCCCAGTCCAGTAATTCACAGACAACCACATTAATGTTGATGTAAAGTAAGATTGGAAGATTTAGTTGAACCATAGCATTGATGCATCAAGATTTAGTTTGTAAATTCATTTAATTGTATTTGGCTTTGTCTAATTGGCAATTGTCTCATTTCAGTAAGAGCCCAGCACAAACAGATACTGTGATGGTATGAATCCAGGACAATTCAGGCATGCTAAAGGCCAATGTTAGTAATCCCTTCAAGAAAAATATCCAGACTGTTGCCACAATAGGCATTAGGCATTTTATACACAATTTCACTAGACAGATACATGCACAGATACACATTTGTTCAAAATGAATAAAACTGGATATTTGTTCACTCAGCTATATACTGTAGAACATTTTGACATTTGATTTCCTTAGAGAAAAGAGAAAAATAAGTAAGTAAAATAAAAAAAGAATTTTGCATTCTTTACACATCCAGTATATAAATATATGTATTTTACATGTGTGTCTAGTATACTAGTAGGTTTCAGATATTGTACAGAAGCCTTTTCTTTTGTGATGCCAAAATGGTGGCTGTAATGTACAAGAAAGGTCATACCGTATACATTTTTCATGGTGAGTTCTGAAAGCCCCCAAGGAGGTAGGCAAAGGGCTTTTACAGAAGGAAAACAAGGTCAAATTTTCTTAGATAAAGAAAAATTTTAAATGCTTTATAAATAATAATGAACCCCATACTTTCAATAGTCCTGAGTGTGTTGTATTTCCTTTTACTCTCAGAATGTTAATGACAACAAATACTTCTACACATCCCCTCTAAACAGTATCATACAGGACATAGATGTCCAACATAATTCCAATGTAAGACAACTTACTCATAGAGAACATAGTTTTATACATGACCCCAGATTCTGACACCTGAATCTGACCCCTGACATTGATACCTGACTCCGACAGTCAGAAATTAAACTAGAAGTAAGATAAAGGCTAGATAGCACATATATACTAACATATCTAATACTTCTGCTGACCCTGGACAGTAGAGTCAAAAATGAAATTCAGGGGAAAAAAAGTTTGTGATGTGAAGACTAGCTAACAAATACTGTGTATCAAAAGATATGCTCACATCTGTGTTTGAGGAGGCTCTCTTTAAGACAGAGTCTATTCTGTTGACAAAAACTAAGCCAAAGAACACCAATGGATATCGAGAGATTCCCCTGAATTTCTGATGCCCCTTTATTTACCAGTATTACATAGTAACATAGTAAATAAGGATGAAAGAAGACAAGAGTCCATCAGGTTCAACCTAGGGAAACCCTACTGTGTTGATCCAGGGAAGGCAAAAAACCCCACTAGGGAGACGACAACTACCCCACCACAGGGAGAAAACTCCCCCCCCCCCGAATCCAATGGCAACCAGAACAATCCCTGGATCAACGTATCACCGGAAATCTAATGCCCATAACTTGTTATATTATATTGTTCAAGAAAAGCATCCAGGCCTCCCTTGAACTTATTTAATGAATCAGCCATGACAACATCATGTGGCAGAGAGTTCCACAGTCTTACCGTTCGTACAGTAAAGAACCCGCGTCGATGCTGATGATGAAATCTTCTTTCCTCTAGACGTAGAGGATGCCCCCTTGTCATGGTTACAGACCTAGGAGTAAAAAGACAACTACAAAGATCTCTGTACTGTCCATTCATATATTTGTACATTGTGATCAGATCGCCCATAAGACGTCTTTTTTCTAGCGTAAATAACCCCAAGCGTGATAACCTGTCCTGGTACTGTAACCCACCCATTCCCTTAATGACCTTTGTTGCCCTCCTCTGCACCCGCTCCAGTTCAGCTGTGTCCTTCTTATATACCGGTGCCCAAAACTGTATACAGTATTCCATATGTGGTCTGACCTGTGATTTATAAAGAGGCAAAACTATGTTCTCATCTTTAGCATCTATACCTCTTTTGATGCATCCCATTATTTTATTAGCCTTGGCAGCTACTGCCTGGCACTGATCACTAAAGTTGAGTTTACTGTCCACCAATACCCCCAGGTCCTTTTCGGAAGTAGTTTTACCCAGTGTTTTATTATTTAGCACATAACTGTATTTATTATTTCTATGGCCCAAGTGCATAACCTTACATTTATCCACATTAAACTTCATTTGCCATTTCACCGCCCAAGCCTCTAGCTTCTCCAAATCCCTCTGTAATATGTTATTATCATCCTCTGTGGTGATTACTTTACCCAGTTTAGTATCATCTGCAAAAATGGAGATTCTGCTCTGTAGCCCCTCATAAAGATCATTAATAAAAATATTAAAAAGAAGTGGACCCAACACTGACCCCTGTGGTACCCCACTAGTAACTAAAACCCAATCTGAATATGTTCCATCAATGACCACCCTCTGTTTTCTATCACACAACCAGTTACTTACCCATTTGCATACATTTTCGCCGAGTCCCAGCATCCTCATTTTGTAGATCAACCTTTCATGCGGCACAGTATCAAATGCCTTTGAAAAGTCCAGATACACAACATCCACAGCCTCCCCCAGGTCCAGTCTATAACTTACCTCTTCATAGAAGCCGATCAGATTAGTCTGACAGGATCGATCCCTCATAAATCCATGCTGATGCTGCGTCACAAGATTGTTTTCATTAAGATACTCCAGTATAGCATCTCTTACAAACCCCTCAAATACTTTACCTACTATAGATGTTAGACTTACGGGCCTGTAGTTTCCAGGATCGCTCTTTGACCCCTTCTTGAATATTGGTACCACATTAGCTATGCGCCAGTCCTGTGGAACAATCCCTGTCGTAATAGAATCTTTAAATATTAGGAATAACGGTCTGTCTAACACAGTATTTAATTCTTGCAAAACTCTAGGATGGATACCTTCTGGGCCCGGTGACTTATGGATTTTAATGTTTTTAAGGCGTCTCCCCACTTCTTGTTGTGTTAGGCAGGTGAGATTTATGGGAGGATTTATATTATCCCTAGTCATGTCGTCTGTTATGGGATTCTCCTCTGTGAATACAGTAGAGAAGAATGTATTTAGTAGATTGGCCTTTTCCTCTTCCCCCTCCACCATTACACCCAGATTATTTTTGAGGGGACCAACATTTTCAGTTTTAAGTCTTTTGTTGTTTATATAAGTGAAGAACATTTTGGGATTTGTTTTACTTTCTGTGGCTATCCTTCTTTCTGTTGCTATTTTTGCTTCTTTTATTTGCTTTTTACACATTCTATTCTTCTGTCTATAGTTGCTCAATGCTTCCCCACTACCTTCTTGTTTTAGTAGTCTGAATACTTGTTTCTTATCATTTATTGCACCCCTTACAGCTCAAGTTAACCACATTGGATTTTTCTTATTTCTACTACGTTTATTCCCATATGGTATGTGTTGTTCACACGATTTACCCAGGATGCTCTTAAATATGTCCCATTTCTCTTGTGTACTTTTATTTCTGAAGGCATTGTCCCAGTCTATGTTCCCAAGGTCCTCTCTTAGTTTTTGGAAATTAGCCTTCCTGAAATTTAATGTTTTTGTAGCCCCTCTGCTAATTATTTTATTGAAGGATAATTGAAAACTTACTATATTATGGTCACTATTACCTAGGTGACCCCCCCACCTCTATTTTTGATATTCTGTCTGGCCTATTGGTTAAGATCAGGTCCAGAAGGGCCCCCCCTCTTGTTGGTTCCTGTACTAGTTGGGAAAGGTAATTATCTTTTACTATTTCCAAAAACACGTTTCCCTTCCTGGAGCTGCAGGTTTCTGCTTTCCAGTTTATATTTGGGTAGTTAAAGTCCCCCATAATAATGACTTAAAAAAAAAAAAAAAAAACACTTCTCCCTAAGCTAAAACTAAGCTAAACGGCCCACTGCACAAAGAACACCAATGGATATCGAGAGATTCCACTGACTTTCTGATGCCCCTTTATTTAGCAGTATTTCAGCCTTAAAAAAAAAAAAAAAAACACTTCTTCCCCCCCCCATCCCATGCAGGTCCTTCTAAATACACAAATTTAGCAGTGGAGCTCCACCGCAGATACCGTGATACTGCTGCTGACAGCCTATGGATGTATCCATATTTTCCAGGATTTCCTGCATCAGACCAGCAACCGGCATTCAAATGCTGAATGATTGGACTCAAGCATGCTAGAGTTTCACTCATCTGGTGCATGAGCTAATTAAACTGTACCTTAAAGTTATAGAATTGGAATATACCATTATATGGGCAGTTTATGAGGAAATACTAGTTGCATAGTAGTGTATATCTACCCCAGACTGAAAAGTGGTGAAAAGTAATAAAGCATATGGACTGGTGGAGTTTAAATGCTAGGGCTGCTCTTTAGTCTCATTGCTGCCCGGATACTATCAGTGTTGGTCAGTTAAATGTAATCATCACCCATCTCATAAGTCTATTATCGGTCTTTTTATAATAGCCCAGGATTCCTTTATCCCTGAGCTATGAATAGGACACTTTACTTTTTTATTAGTCTGCATGTATAGTAAGTGCATTATAGGGGGAGTTCCCCTTTAATTTGTTTGCTTATCAGTGATAAAATATCAGATGTGTTTTGGTGCTGCAATTATGCCAAGTGAAAATTTAAGGATTTGGTTGCTGAATAAATAATAAAAGATTTATATAGATGAGTTTCCTTGCTGAGAGCACCTGCAGTGCTTTATATCAAATGAAATTAATCAGTGGTACAGGAGACAAACATACACTTGTTCAAAGAATAATTGAAGACATTTTACCACCAGCTGCCTTATAAAAAAAATGCCTATTAAATGACATCATGTGTTTATATATTTCTATTTAAAGCTTTTAAAGGATTTGATGGATCACTTTTCAAAAAGAAGGAAGAATGAAGGCATGTATAGGGTTATATAGGATCTAAAAACGCACAACATGCACATACAGAAATATACATAACTTTAGTAAACATAGTTATATATTTTATGCAGTATATATACAATAAGGGGGATATTTATCAAACTGGTGTAAAGTAGAATTGTCTTAGTTGCCCCTAGCAACCGGATTCCACCTTTCATTTTTTAAAGAATCTGTGAGGAATGAAAGGTGGAATCTGATTTGTTTCTAGGGCAACTAAGACAATTCTACTTTACACCAGTTTGATAAATATCCCCCTAAATATATATATATATATATATATATATATATATATATATATATATATATATCAGTCCAACCCCTGCTTTCAGAGCAAAGCAGTACCGGCCAGATCAACTTCATTTCTTTAGAATCGGGATGCATGCACTTTACGGTGTGCCTGCATCCCAACTACCCATAGCCAACAATATAAAGTCCGTCCGGAGTTGCACTTTACATTGTCTGAACTGTTGTGCAGCTGCTTTTCAATGAATAGCGGCCACACAATACTGACGAGTCAGTTTTTTCTGCAGCCGCAAGGAATCCTGGCCGGACTGTATACTGTGTGTATACACTCCGACCAGGATTCCATTACAAACAATGTAATTGGCAATTTCATTAAATAACGCCCGTGGTTGCTAAACTGCAACTACGGCCGTTGTTTAATGAAATTATATGATATATTAAGGTTTTATATATATATATATATATATATATACATACATTACCCTTTCGTTACTCAGTGTTTACCCTCCCTAATTCTGGGATCTGTAGCCGGCAGCTCCAGCCCTTCCATGTATTATTTAATTTGGATAACTGGCATGCCATACTACATTATATTAAGTGTCCTAAACAACATATATAGCTTGCTGCACTTTCACTGTGGGGGTCCTTAAAATTGGGCCTGTGCTGACTAGCTTATATTTATACAAGCGGCGCATGCTACTGCTTTCTGTAATCACTGGAAATTATTGCTTTTGTATAGGTAAACAGGGTGCCAATGTAAGAATATTTCATCAAACAGAATCGCGGGTTAAGTAAAGTTCATGTATTTAATGTTAATGTTTTGTTTATCTGATTCTGATCCGATCTGGTTTACTAAACTAAAAAACGGTAAATTGTTGACTATGTTTATACCATTCAGCTAGGCACAATTTACTTAATATATAATTCATTACCTAACAATCCATGTCAGCAAGTCATTCAAGGACAAACTAGAATTTATTTATGTCGCATGAAATAAGAACATGGTACACTATGGGGTATTGTAACATTTTGTCTTTTTATCACTGAATTTCCCAAGAAACAGTTTACAAAAAACTCTGCAAAATGTCATTGTACTACAAAGAAAGAAGTTTAATAGCAAATTTGAAAGAAGCATTGCAATGCTAAACAATGCAAAAATATACAAAATCACTAAACTCTAATATAATAATGGAAATATAATGCAAATATAATTGAAAGTAGCTTGGTTGAAATGATATTCATTAATGTAAATTGACCATCAACGAAACTGAACACCAATATCTGCAATATTATAGGGAGCAGGATCTATAGTAATAATTTTTTTTCCCCTTATTTTCTTTCAAATAAAATAATAAATATGTACTGGACTATTAGGCTGTGTTTCTGCTGTTAATACCATGTCCCCATTTCTTTAACAATAGCCAAGTGATGTTGCCGATAATCCTGGAAAGAATGTGGGTAAGAACTAATGTGAGTACCTGACTACTGGACAAAGTCTGGTTTAGACATCTGAAAACGGGAAACATATTTACACCAGTCTTCCCTGGAGGCCTGAGGAAGGTCTAATAGCTTAGTGTCATCATCTCCTGACCACTGAAATATGAGCCATGGTGCACATGGTTACCGCACTAAGTTTAGCTATCCAATTTAGGCTGAATTTACACAAAAATATCATGAGGGCATTTCTAAGCATTTCTGTAGTACAACCTAAGGTCCCTATCCTGACTGCAGGTCTATTTACCCAAACTGACAGCTTACCTATGATAGATCCCTATAGCAGCCATAATACAAATACAGAAATGTGCCTATATTATGCCAATTTTTCTATAGCAGTATTGCAAATAAAAAATATCTACATTAAACTCAACTATACTGCAAACACAGAAATGTGCCTATATTATGTTTGTTAGAAACTTGCCTTACAGTGATCGGATATGTTCCCACATTGTTGTTTATTGGAAAAGAACGGACGCTGATTGCAATGAAATGAGTTCTTTTCTGCAGGGGCAGCATTGCACTCAATTCCATGCAATGCCGCCCACTGTGTTCCAACTTTGTTATTTTAATGTCCATTCTTTAGAATAGAACTAGAATATTAGCTGTCTACACACAATATAAAGTATGGCCGGCGGTCATACTTTACATTGTTGTCAATGGTTAATTGAATTGTGGGCACACCCAACGGTGCCTGCAATTCAATTGTAAAAAGATAATGTTCCTGCAGCCGATACAGCAGTATTGGCTGCAGAAACGTGCTGAACACTGCCTGGCATTGCTATGCAACGGACAGTGTTATACTAAATGTGAACATAGCCTTGCTGTTATTTAAGAAATACAGAAGCAAATACAAAAATAATAAACAGATATACAAGATACACTATACAAGATATATGCATGATGTAGATATTTTTAAATTGCAATACTGCTATACCATATAGCACACCATTTGATCAAATAGTGACTCCAGTTTGGATCTTGCACTCCACCCTTCCCCCATGGGTGATTAAAGCGGGGAAAAGCTGAATCCTAGGCGTATAAGTAGCCCAGGAGAGGTGTCCATCCTTTAGAAGTTTTAAGTTGAAAATAAGCCATAATATATTAATAAAAAAGAAAAAAAAAATCAATAAAAAACTTTTTCTGAGAGGTGATACAATTTTTTAATATAAAGGACTTTTTCTCATCACCATTTCTGACACAACATCCCTCTATATCAATCAGATAGTCTTTTCTTTCATAAGAAACTATCTTGTATACCTCATTTGTCAGTCACTGTATTTTCCTTTCTCTTTCTTATTTTTTACATTGTTTCATGCATATGTTAGAGTGTGTGCACAGAGGGTGGGCAATGGCACACACATTCATTTCATATGCTACAATATGGTGCGCCATACAGTACTATACTATGATGACATTCTGCCCTAGCACCAAAGAACATTTCTAATAGAACATGCCACACTCAAACAGATAATAATTTTGTTTATATATGAAATCGGAAAATACGGAGGTACAGTAGGTGTCCATAGGAGTTTAGGGGTGCTGTATGGTAAAGTAAATTAGCCCACCGTCTATAAAAGGAAAATGCAGTTTCCTCTTCTCATAGAACCTTTTTTTGGCAAGTGTGGCATCAATAGGAAACACAAGGCGGCTGTCACGGGTAGGTAGGGATCAGTACGGCCTTCCTCATACCCACAGCCTCTGTTCTTATCTACTTGCATGATCCACCCTAATTAAAGGGGTAATTGATTAAAGGGTCCAGTCCTCCAGTACTTATCAGTACTTAGAAGCTGTCCTGCTGCCATGTCAGGAACTGTCAGATTTTGCACTGCTCTGGACAGTTCCTGAAGCAGACAGATGTGACACCAGAGAGCACCATGTCAGACTGGAAAGAATACACCACCTACTGCAGGATATACAGCAGCTCATTAAATAAAAGTCTTTTAAATAGAAGTAAATTACAAATCTATATAACTTTCTGACACCAGTTGATTTAAAAGAAAACATTTTTTTAGCCGGATTACCCCTTTAACAACTGACGACTGGGTGACAGTTCCTACTTTGACCTACATGCTGGGGAGCCAGGGAATAAATAGACACAGGTTATGACAGATACAGAACTACACGATACATAGTACATAATAAAGTGTAACCAGACTAGCCAACCATCAAACCTTAGCAGAATAGTATGACTTAACAATCAAACAGAGCAGTTAAAACAAGCAAGGGTTAACCCCTTAATGATACATGACATACTAGTACGTCATAGTAAGGGGGTATAGAGTTGGTTCACAATGCACTTTTACCCGGCTTCCTGTGACATCATGAACTGGTGGGAGCTTAGCCAATCAGTGACTGCAGTGGTGTTCAGCCTCAGTCACTGACTGGCTGAGCAGGCATTCCTAAGCTGGGTCATGATGTCACAGAAGTGAGAGCTGCAGGAGGCCGCCAGGGTCCATGAACGGTAAGGCAGCAGGGGAACAGGTTTCCCCATCACCACAGCCAGCACTGGGTTTTTCATTTTCAACGGACTTCTCCTTTATTATAAATGCATTTTTTTTCCTTGGGCAACCAGACAGTGCCATTACCTGGTCCTTGTGGATTACAACAGCATATTAATATGATGGCTGGAATGTTGATGCGGGAAAGCCTGATATAATATACGGTCATATGTAAAGAAAACGGGGGGGGGGGGGGGGGGGGACAAGGACCAGCAGAATCAGTATAGTAATTATGTTAAGGTTTTCTTTCTGATACCTTGGAAAACCCATTTACCTAGGCAAACAAAAAAACTACAGCTTTGTTTGATATAAAATGCAGGAAAATATTTTACTAAATAAACCTCAGTTGATGTAACACTTTCTTGGGGATTAAGGTACAGCTCAGTGTAAACCTATTGTCCAGGCAGCAAGAAGCCATCCTGGATAAGAGTGATTAATTCTTGAAACGTCTAGAATGCAACTAGAAAAGAATTGATATTCTTTTGTGTGGAGTTAGGAAAAGGGTTATTTTTAGACCCAATATGTTAGGCATTGTTGCTTCAAGGGCTTGCACTTACACATTCATTCCTCTGTCTCAAGTGGTTAAGGGAGCCACAACAAGAGTAGAAAATATACGAATATAAAATGAGAAATGCTTTCAGCTACGGCAATGTCGCTTTCGTTAGGAAGGTATATACATCTCCATCATGCAGATATCTAGAGGATTTTTCTTTGATAGACCTGTGTAATGTAAGGTCGCCATTTAGATTGTAATAAGATTTGTTATAAAGCTACATTATCTTGCAAGAAGTTGTAAGAATACAGAAAACAAAATTCAATGTTAACAAATATTTTTAAATATGACTTTTTCAGACCTTTAATCTATTGTTTTTAAAAAGGAAACAAATTGTGATAGCAATTACAAGAAAATGGACTACTAATTTCATACCTAGACTGGTTCTAGCATGCACTTAACGCTTACATATGGTATGGTAAATGATCTCTCCATTGGTCATAATTAAAATCTTTGCTTACTTTTGTCTCTACAGCCTCTACACTATGATGTATCATCTCTAGTTTCTCACTACACTTGTACACACCCTACAGCCATGTTCACATGGCGTAAGAGATCAGGTGTTCCGTGACCCGGCTGGGTCAAGGAGCGGCCGGTCTCTGAAAAGATCACCCTGGCCAGTACTGCCCGCAGAGTTCTGTTGCGGGCGCATTCATGTGCGCCCACATCAGAACTCCCCACTGCACACTATGAAGCTTGCGGCCGCAGCTGCTCGCTCCACAGTGTGTACTGACATGTTAGTTGTTTGCGGTGCTGCTAGGGATCCCGGCCTGAGCGTATACTATAAGTTGTGTGAACATAGCCTACACTTGTACACAGAGTGCTTGCCTCACTCTTCTTCAGACTTTCTGAATAGTCCATCAGGTGTTTTCTTCCCCTGTCCCCTCTTTAGGGTGGGTTCACACACACCATATCCACAGCAGATTTCACACTGTGAATTCACAGCGAAATCCGCTGTGGATATCTTCCAAGTCACTTCAGTGAGATGAAATACTTGCAGCTCCCGGCGTCTCCAAGTGGTCAGACAATCAGAGCACTGTGGTAAGGTAGTGTACTGATTGGCCCAGCGACGGGAGACACTGGGAGCCCCTGAAGCAAGCTGGAGCGGGGACCCAATAATGTATGTACCTGGGCTGCAGGGGGTTAAGGGGGCTGACTTTTCCATACTCGCAGCAGGATAACAATCCCTTTACAATTTTGTCTTCTCATTGAAGTGACTGGGAAGGTGTCTGCAGCGGATTTTGCTGCAAACTTGCAGCGTGAAATCCGCTGTGGATACAGTACGTGTAAACCCACCCTTAAACTGGCATGTAGCTTATTCCCACTTTCTGCTGCTAAGGGTCCTATTAGACAAAGGGATATTTCTTTTCTTCTGAGTAACAATAAACTATCGCAAATGAGCGATTTTGAGAATGACCTAAAAGCCTTCACCATAACACATGGAATGATAGTGATTAATTACAATTGTTACTCCTTCTGATCAAACAATGTGTACATACACTGAAAGATTTGCAAACAATTAACAATCATTTTATGGTCAGCTCAAAAGATGTGACCAATGACACACAAACACATTTTTGTTAGTCGTTTGATCGTTTCCTGCATACACATAGAAAGATTATACCTTACATTTATAAGATATAACAATTTTTTGCACTACAATCCTTCTGTATAGGTAGTAAACTAATGAAGACTGTTTAGAAATGGGATTCATTCTGCAAACAGGAAACAAATCATTAAATAAAGTAAAAAAAAAATGGCAAAGGTGTCTTTAGAATTGAGTCCGCTATGAAAGTTTCATATATGTGCATGTTTTCCAAAGTTTAATGTAGTTTAGTTTATTCAACTTTGATATTCAAACAATAATACAGCTAGATAGGATAACCCTTGTCCTCCCTATAAAAACCAGAGTAAAGGGTCAATAAAATAACAGCGAGTTTAAGTTTAACAAACCCATGTATTTCCCTGACGGTCATTCATCTAAATGGAATGTGTTACCCCAGTTATAATGTTACATTCTGTACGGGAAATGTCTAATTGGCCACAATGTCCTATATCAAAGGATTTCATGTGATAAGACAATTTCCTTAATCAAATAAAGAAAAAAGATGATTATGTACCATTTATATAATTAACTACTTATATAACCTAAGGCTATGTTCACACGTAGTAAGACACCAGCCGTTGTCAGAGCAGATCATTCCGGCCGTTAGGATGATCTTTACTGCCGCTAAATTCAAATGCGGGCGCCAGAGCCGCACTCTCCATTGTGTGCACTGACAGGTTTTCTGCTGCTGCTATTCAATGAATAGCGGCCGCAGAAAACTGACATGTCAGTTTCTTGCAGCGCCGCTAGGGATCCCGGCTGGAGTGTATACTATGAGGGACATGTATCAACGCAAAACTGCATACTTTTTTGCGGAAAGGGGCGATTTGCGAATATTTTATTCACAAAACGTCCATTTGTGAATAAAATATTTGCAAATTGCCCCTTTCCCCCGAGTACGCCGGGGGGGGGGGGCAGGGAGGGGGCGTTACGGGGGAGCGGACTCAGAGTCTGCGCGATGTATCATTTTTAACACTTAAATATACGCCGAAAACCTACTCCACCTTTCAGTTGCCATAGGTTTTCGGCTGTGCGCACCGACGCGCACAGGATTTACGTAGAGGCAGTCCGGGATTCCCTCAGGTGCAGCACTACGTAAGTACTGTAGAAATCATGGCCATTGTTGCAAATCGGCAACATTGGCTGTGATTACTACGATGCTTACGTAGTGTGAACATAGCCTAACACTGTACAAAGTGATAAAAGAAACAGTTGTCCGAACTTTGGCAAGATGGTTACACGTTTTTAAGAAGGTTAATTAAAGTGATACAACCAATTTTAGCAATGCTTAATAAATAAATTTATATATTTAACCATGATACAAACTTACCTGCAGCGAAGAGCATGACAGCCACTGGTCTATAGAACCTCCTGCGAGAACCCACACAGATAGAGACTAAGCCAATAAGGAATGCAATAAGTATGATGGCAGCACCACCAAGTAGTAAGGCAAGCGTTGCAATCTGCCAGTCTAGAGAGAAGAGGAAAAATGTAAAATATGAGTACTTATGATAATAATATGTATAAGGCTATGTTCCCACTATGGGAATGAGCTGTCATTTAACTGCAAAAGGTGGCCCTCTTTTCATTATGACGGCTGCAAAAAATTGTTCATAAAATCCCATAGTGGGAACAAAGTCTATTACTGTTCTGCCATTTAACATTAGTTAATATTCTACTTTTTCAATAATCCTGAGTAGGGTGCATACTATATATATATATATATATATATATATATATATATATATATTTATATATATATTTATTTATTTGTGGGTCCAAATGGTTATTTTCAGTTATCTATATACAACTTCAACTGAATTGTTTGATTAAAACCTTTCAATACGTATGTAACTACATTATTACAACCACTTAAGAAAAAGACTGCTCTATCAACACCAGTCAATTCTCTTTGGTCATCCTTACATCTGGATGCAGATCTGCTCCACAATAAAAAGCCAACATTGGCATAGCGCTCGAAAGGTGGGCTCATCCCTCTCCTATATGGTTATCCATGCTCTATTTTTTTCTTGAAAGCAGAGACAACTACAGCAGAAGAGAGAATATGCCTATACATTTTTTGTCAAACACACTAAACGCTTTTACCTTTATTACCAGCTGTAAGGATTTTAACCCCTTAAGGTCAAAGCCAATTTTCGTTTTTGCACTTTTGCTTTTTTCACTTTATAGTTAAAAGGCCATAGCGCTTGCATTTTTTCATCTAGAGACCCACATGAGCCCTTATTTTTTGGGAAACCAATTGTAATTTGTAATGACAGGCATTATTTTTCCATTACATATGCTGCGAAACCGGGAAAAAAATATTTGCGCTGTCAAATAAAAAAATAAATAAATTGTTTTGATTTCGGGGAGTTTTGCATTTGCGCCGTTCATCCTATGGTAAAACTGACATCTATGTTCCTCACATCAGTACGATTACAATGATATGTAACATGTATAACTTTTATTTTATCTGATGGCTTTTAAAAAATTTAAAATCCTTAAAATCGCTCTATTCCCATGCTTATAGCGCTTTTATCCTTTGGTGTATGGGGCTGTATGAGGTGTCATTTTTTGCGCCATGATGTGTTCTTTCCATCGGTACCTTGATTGCCCATATAGGACTTTTTGATCACTTTTTATAAATTTTTTTCTTGATTTGATGCAACCAAAAATGCTCAATTTTGCACTTTTGCGCAATTTTCGCATTTTTTTGCGCTAACGCCGTTTACTGTGCGAGATCAGGAATGTGATAATTTAATAGTTCGGGCGATTACCCATGCGGCGATACCAAACATGTTTGTTTATTTGTTTATTTATTTATATTTATAAAATGGGAAAAGGGGGGTGGTTCAAACTTTTATTGGGGGAGGGGATTTTTTTACTAATAAAAAACACTTTTTTACTTTTATTTTTACTGTAACTGGAAGTCCCTCATAGAGATCAATGCTGTGTAAAAACACAACAAAGATCCATTAGATCGGTGATAGATTGCTTTGGCAATCTATTGCCGAGCTGGGATCAGCGCCATTGCAAAGCTGACTCCTGGCACGGATCTCATCTCCCCCCCCCCTCATGATCGCATCACGGGGGGGAGATCCGTCCCACCAGACACCAGGGACATGAGTGATAAAGCATTTCAATGCAGCTGTCAGGTTTGACAGCTGTATTGAAATGCTTAATTGACCGGCGCAGCAACGGGATCATGGCCAGGAGTGGTGCCATTCAAAGCGGGGACCCCTCTCTGAACTCCCCCCGCATCGCCATGACATACCAGATACGTCATGGGACGCTAAGGGATTAAAACTCTGCATAGACAGATGTAGTGAACAAAAATAATACTAGACAGTTGTCATTTCATGTCATATCCTCAGATAATTTAACTAGCATAAAAAAACAAATACAGATGCAATCTCCATAAGGGTATGTTCAGACTGAAGTTCCGGCGGATTCTGTCACTCGTCCCCGCTCTTAGCCGTGCGCAACGTGCCACAGACTCTATTCTATGCAGGGGCGGATTCCGCCATCCATCCAAAAAATGAACCACTCATTCCTTGGGCAGACAGCGGAATCGGCCAAACCATAGAATGAAGCCTATGGGACCAGTGGAGATGTGCGTGGCTGCAAGCTGTGAAATCCGCAGCGGGTGATCTGCCGGGATTCCGTAGTGTTGACATACCCTGAGACAGCAGGCTATGAGAGGGGAAGAGGAGCCAAAGGTGTAGCTAAAGCTACAGGTGCAGAGGTAGCAGTTATGCAAGAGGCAAAACATAGGAGTGGCCTTTTCAAGAGAATGACTATTATCCATAGCAGCTGTAGTAACTAAGCTACTGGGCCCCAAAGCATAATCATAGGTCCCCCAACTACCATGTGCCATTTATAATATTAAATTATTTTCATATGGCAAAGGACCCTTAGGGGTTCATCAAGCTTTGGCACCCAGACACAATTGCTACCTCAGCACTCCCTATGCCTATGCCCAAGTTTAGAAGCCATACTGTTCAGAACCCTGCCTTTCTAGGATATAATCAAATATATTATTGTTAATAAGAAATACCAATGCTTGTTCTTCAGCTGTCCTTTTTTTTTCATTCTAAAGCAATATCCAATAAACTAATATACTGATAAGCGAATATACCCAGTGTCTCTTAAAGTGTATAGTATATGCATTTATGCTATTGTTCCAAAGCCCCCGGGAACCCTCGCCACATACAGTAACACCAATTTGATGCCATCCAAAATTGTACTGAAAATTGGCCATTTATGGTGGAGTTAAAATCCCTTGCATTAAATAAGGTCTAGACAAGAGTGGTATGTTCAAAGAGGTGGTCTTTTGGAAAAGTTTATGCAATCAGTGCTATGATTTTAAAGCTACTTATAGCTACTTATAGCTGATGGCAACAACGGCCGTGGTTTTTGTGCAGCGGATAAGCCTATTAAGCAATGGGATCCTGGCCGGAGTGTATACACATAGTATACGCTCCGGCCGGGATCTGTGCGGCCCCGCAAATAACTGACATGTCAGTTTTCTGCGGAGGGAATTCAGTGAATTCCGGCCACAGAAAGCCCTGTCAGTTGACGCAGTGAAGCGAGCGGCTCCGGCATCAGAGCTCTGCGGCCGGAAAGATCACCCGGCCGGTACTTAAGTATTAGCCGAGATGATCCAGCCAGCCGGCCGGGGTCACGGAATGGCCTGTCTCATACATTGTGTGAACATAGCCTAAAGGTGAATTTTTGTTTAAAAATGCTGGTAAAAAATTTGAATAAATGAGAAAAAAAATGCTGAAGAACATTATAACAATAATATTAAAAGAATAAATATATGTGATTCGGAAAATTCAGATTTACTGTATAGGAACAAAACGCACAGTAATTACTGCAGTTTCAATTTCTAGTACGGTAGAGCAGAAAAATGTCAACTATTAGACCTTATTCCTGGGAAAGACTTTCCCATGTAAACTATGCCAATTTTCCTTTGAATAGAAGTAAATCAATTTTAAGCAGAGATGCATTCTGGTAGCCTCAGACGACTAGTGCATGCATGAATTATAACAGGCAGCAAACATAACAACAGAGACATTGTTTCTATTGAAATGTAACTCTGAGAAAGAAAAAAAATGTATATATCAGAAATGTGTTAAGGCTGTTTTCTCCAAATCCCCTGCTGAGAATGTGTACTGCATGGTTTTTTAAGAGATAGAATAAGTAATGAAGTCTGCTCTTAACTGAAATCAACACAACTGTAATTTAAAGTATAGTAGAAAACGTGTGAGAAAAAAAAACACCCTGGTGTTCAATGTACAAGTACGGGGTATGGAAACTCTTTCTAATCTACTGTTACTATAATAATGTGTTATTTTACTTAGATTTTTTTGAAAATGTGGGTCTCCATTGAATCACCTTTTGAACCAGTCTAACATAAATGACCACAATTAGACTAGGATATATGTATATGCTGAGCTTCCATTTACCGTTGGCTTATTAAACTTAAAGACAATCAATTTTGCACCCTATAACCAGTATAGGCATTGCTACCTTCAGAATACAGCACAAAAAAATTAAATAGCTTACTTTTAAGCTATTCATACTATAATATGTAAGTTCTTAGCTATTCATACTATAATATGTCAGCTCTTCATACTATAATATGTAAGTTGATGATACTTGAGCTTAGCTGTCAGGCCAAGTCAGGATTCACACAGATGACACAGAGACAAGTGCAGTCCTGACGCTGTCCCACACCCACTGTCTCAATGTGTCTTAGGCAACAAGGGACAACTTGGAGGAGTTCCCTACGCTAATGTAGGTGGAACAGGATACAAGACAAATATGAGACAAGCTTAACCCTTAGACGACCCAGGGCGTATAGGTACGCCATGGAAGTCTGTCCCCAGACGACCTAGGGCGTAACTGTACGCCCTGGGTGTTTCTAAAGCTATGAAGCGCGCTCCGGAGCGGAGCGCGCTTCATAGCAGGTGGGGGCCGGCTGCAATCAGCAGCCGGGACCTCACCGGTAATGACACGCTGCAGCGATCGCGCTGCCGCGTGTCATTAACTCCTTAAACGCCGCGATCGCGGCGCGACCGCGGCGTTTAAGTGTAAGTGACAGGGGGAGTCCCCTGTCACTTACCGATCGGGACCCCCGCAGTGTGACTGCGGGGGTCCCGATCGGTAAAACGGGCCGCCGGAGGTCTCTCACCTGCCTCCGTGCGGTCCGATCGGCGCTCTGGTCACTGAGCCTGCACAGGCAGGCTCAATGAGCAGAGCGCCGATAACACTGATCAATGCTATGCCTATGGCATAGCATTCATCAGTGTAAAAATCCAAGTAGTGAATGTAAAAGTCCCCCAAAGGGACTTCAAATGTGTAAAAAAAAAAAGTTAAAAACACTAACACACTACCCCAAAACCCCTCCCCCAATAAAAGTCTAAATCACCCCCCTTTCCCATTATATAAATAAAACATATAAAAATAAATAAATAGATAAACATATAATATACCGTAGCGTGCGTAATTGTCCGATCTATTAAAATATAACAAGCGTCATTGCGAACGCTAAACGGCGTACACGAAAAGAGGGAAAAAAGTGCGCGGATTACAGATTTTATGTTACATTATATATATAAAAAAATTAATAAAAAGTGATCAAAACGTCCGATCTTCACAAATATGGTATTAATAA
Source organism: Dendropsophus ebraccatus (assembly GCF_027789765.1). Lineage (NCBI taxonomy): Eukaryota > Metazoa > Chordata > Amphibia > Anura > Hylidae > Dendropsophus > Dendropsophus ebraccatus. Next base: position 113,165,393 of record NC_091458.1, read on the forward strand.
AAACTAGAGATCATGGCGGAAAAAATGACACCCCATACAGCCCCGTAGGTGAAAAAATAAAACCGTTATAAGCGTCACAATAGTCCCATTTTATTTATAATTAATTGTCAAAAAAAAGGATTTCATTTAAAAAAAATATATAACATTAGAGAATCTGCGTAAACCTGCATATGGTTGTGTTCGTACTGACCTATAGAGTAATGGTATCATGTCGCTTTTACCATATAGTGCATTACGTAGACACAGGAACCCCCCAAACATTACCATATTGCATTCTTTTTTGCGATTTCACCAATTTATATCTTCATAAATAATATATTTGGAATTCCATCATACATGTTATGGTAAAATGAATGACGCCATTACAAAGTACAACTATTCCTGTAACAAATAAGCCCTTACATGGCCTGTAGATAAAAAACTGAAAGTGCTGGAGCTCTTAGAAGGGGAGGAGGGAAAAACGGAAACACTAAGATCAAAATTTGCGCGGTCCACTGGGTCATTTTGGGCCTGGTCCTCAAAGGGTTAAGACAAATACAAGACAATGACAAAAAATACATAATGTCGTGTGGTCAGCAGGCTAGGGTCAAACCAAGAGAGGCAAATACTAGTACAAAGTTGTTAGGCAATAAACAGAGTCAATGAGGCTATAATACCAGTTAACTAGAATACAACCAACTAGGCCAAGGAAGAGTCAATCCATGTTCACACTAGGAATATAGAGAAATATACTGGCTGCGTCGCCTGTGGCAAAGGATGCATGGGATGCCTCCCCACTGCTCCAGCCCTCTTATGCTGCCGGGGTGAATCCCAAAGAGGAGCAGCAGTTGTAGGAACGCAGGGACAGAAGTAACCAGCCCAGCGGCTGCTTGCATCAGTATTACAAGAAACATGAGGCTATAGAAAGGGTAAGAAAATATTGTCTCACATAAAATTGATCAATACAAAACAACCACAACTGGAAATAAAAATCTATTTTTATATACTATGGAGTTGTATAAACAGCAATTGTCTAACATACAATAAATTTAAAATGTATCCATTGGCAGGCAGGAGTGATTTGATCACAAAATTGGTGATCTGCTGCAAATTCATCAACTGTTCTCCCTTAAAGCGACTCTGTACCCACAATCTGTCCCCCCCAAACCGCTTGAACCTTCAGATAGCTGCTTTTAATCCAAGATCTGTCCTGGGGTCCGTTCGGCAGGGGATGCAGTTATTGTCATAAAAACAACTTTTAATCCTGCAGTGCTGTGTCTAACAGCCGGGGCTTACATTTGTATGTGCATTAGGCTGGCACCACCTCTCCGTCCTTCCTCACCACCCTCCTCATCATTAGGAATGATCCAGGAACATTTACTGCTGTTTAAGCTTTACACAGGTGTATTAACGATCCAGCCCTTGTCCATTATACACACAGGTGGGGAATAGGAAGCAATCTGCCTGGAACATTCCTAATGATGAGGAGGGTGGGGAGGAAGGACAGAGAGGGTGTGCCAACCTAATACATATACTAATGTAAGCCCCGGCCATTAGACACAGCGCTGCAGGATTTTAAGTTGTTTTTATGACAATATCTGCATCCCCTGCCGAACTGACCCCAGGACAGATCTTGGATTAAAAGCAGCTATCTGAAGGTTCAAGTGGTTTGGGGGGTCAGATTATGGGTACAGAGTCGCTTTAACCCTTTGAGGACCAGGCCCAAAATGACCCAGTGAACCGCGAAAATTTTGATCTTTGCGCTTTCGTTTTTCCCTCCTCCCCTTCTAAGAGCTCTAGCATTTTCAGTTTTCTATCTACAAGGCCATATAAGTGCTTATTTGTTACAGGAATAGTTGTACTTTGTAATGTCGTCTTCATTCTACCATAACATGTATGACGGAATCCCAAATATATTATTTATGAAGATATAAATAGGTGAAATCGTAAAAAAAGAATGCAATATGGTAACGTTTGGGGGGTTCCTGTGTCTACGTAATGCACTATATGGTAACAGCGACATGACACTATTATTCTATAGGTCAGCCCGAACACAACCATATGCAGGTTACACAGATTCTCTAATGTTATATATTTTTTTAATTAAATCCTTTTTTTTGGCAAATAAATATTAATAAAATGGGCCTATTGTGACGCTTATAACGGCTTTATTTTTTCACCTACAGGGCTGTATGGGGTGTCATTTTTTCCACCATGATCTCTAGTTTTTATAAATACCATATTTGTGAAGATCTGACGTTTTGATCACTTTTTATAAATTTTTTTTTATATATAATGTAACATAAAATCGGTAATCCACGCACTTTTTCCCTCTTTTCATCTACGCCGTTCACCATTCGCAATGACGCTTGTTATATTTTAATAGATCGGACAATTACGCACGCTACAGTATATTATATGTTTATTTATTTATTTTTATATGTTTTATTTATATAATGGGAAAACTTTTATTGGGGAAGGGGTTTTGGGGTAGTGTAATAGTGATTTTTACTTTTTTCTTTTACACATTTTAAGTCCCTTTGGAGGACTTGTACATTCATAACTTAGATTTTTATACTGATCATTGCTATGCCATAGGCATAGCATTGATCAGTGTTATCGGCTCTCTGCTGATTGAGCCTGCCTGTGCAGGCTCAGTGACCAGAGCACCGATCGGGCCTCACGGAGGCAGGTGAGAGACCTCCAGCGGTCCGTTTTATCGATCGGGACCCGATCGGTAAGTGACAGGGTACTCCCCCTGTCCCTTACACTTAAACGCCACGGCCGGCGTTTAAGGAGTTAATGTCACACTGCAACGTGTCATTAACGGTGAGGTGCCGGCTGCTGGTTGCATCCGGCCCCCACTTGCTATGAAGCTTTATAGCTCAGGACGTACCGATACGTCCAGGGTCGTCTGGGGACCGACCTCCAGGATGTACGGGTACGTCCTAAGTCGCCTAGGGGTTAAAGAGTCACTGTCGTGAAATTTTCTTTAGCAGAAATCAACAGTCCAGGCGATTTTAAGAAACTTTGTAATTTTGTTTATTAGGCAAATATGCAATTATCTGAATTTAAAAAGCCTTTTACGAGGTCCCCCCTCCTCTCCTTTCTGTCATCCACTGCTCAGAATCAGGAAATCTCAATCAGATGCATCCTGTCTGTTCTATGAAGAGGAGAGGGGGAAAGAGACGGAAGAGAAATTTCGGCAGCAAAAAACAGAAAACAAAGGATTACTCAGCAGGGGAGCTATTCCGAGTGCTATTCAGGGGTCATAGAGGTCAGTGGTGACATCAGAGGAGAGAGCACAGAATGTAATGTAGCTTTTAATTAACTCTTTGTTGTCCTGTTTTGGTGTCTCTTTTCCCTCTCTCCATAGGAGAACAATGAAGACAGGGGGAGAGCTTCAAACTGCTTTTTCATGATAAAAAAAATCATTTTTCAGCTCATAAACCCAATTACAAAGTTTCTTAAAATCACCTGGACTATTCGGGACAGTGACTCTTTAACCCCTAGACGACCCAGGACGTAGGGTTACGTCATGGAAGTCTGTCACCAGACGACCCTGGACCTAACTGTACGTCCTGGGTGGTTCTCCCGCTATGAAGCGCGTTCCGGAACGGAGCGCGCTTCATAGGAGGTGGAAGCCAGCTGCAGTGAGCAGCCGGGACCTCACCGGTAATGACACGCTGCAGCGATCGCGCTGCCGCGTGTCATTAACCCCTTAAACGCCGCGATCGCGGCGCGACCGCGGCGTTTAAGTGTAAGTGACAGGGGGGAGTCCCCTGTCACTTACCTATCGGGACCCCCGCAGTGTGACTGCGGGGGTCCCGATCGTTGAAACGGACCGCCGGAGGTCTCTCACCTGCCTCCGTGCGGTCTGATCGGCGATCTGCTGCACTAAGCCTGCACAGGCAGGCTCAATGAGCAGAGCACCGATAACACTGATCAATGCTATGCCTATGGCATAGCAATCATCAGTGTAGAAATCAAACAAGTGAATGTAAAAGTCCCCCAAAGGGACTTCAAATGTATATAAAAAAAAGTTCAAAACACTATTACACTACCCCAAAACCCCTCCCCCAATAAAAGTTGAAATCACCCCCCTTTGCCATTATATAAATAAAACATATAAAAATAAATAAATAGATAAACATATCATATACCATAGCGTGCGTAATTGTCCGATCTATTAAAATATAACAAGCGTCATTGTGATCGGTAAACGGCGTACACGAAAAGAGGGAAAAAAGTGCACGGATTACCGATTTTATGTTACATTATATATTAAAAAAAAATCAATAAAAAGTGATCAAAACGTCCGATCTTCACAAATATGGTATTAATAAAAACTAGAGATCATGGCGGAAAAAATTACTCCCCATACAGCCCCGTAGGTGAAAAAATAAAACTGTTATAAGTGTCACAATAGGCCCATTTTATTAATATTTAATTGCCAAAAAAAAGTATTTCATAAAAAAAATATATATATAACATTAGAGAATCTGTGTAACCTGCATATGGTTGTGTTCGGACTGACCTATAGAGTAATAGTATCATGTCGTTTTTACCATATGGTGCATTATGTAGACACAGGAACCCCCCAAACGTTACCATATGGCATTCTTTTTTACGATTTCACCAATTTATATCTTCATAAATAATATATTTGGAATTCCATCATACATGTTATAGTAAAATGAATGACGCCATTAAAAAGTACAACTATTCCTGTAAAAAACAAGCAATTACATGGCCTGTAGATAGAAAACTGAGAGTGCTAGAGCTCTTAGAAGGGGAGGAGGGAAAAACGAAAACACTAAGATCAAAATTTGCGCGGTCCACTGGGTCATTTTGGGCCTGGTCCTCAAAGCAAAATAAAAACATACAATATTAAAATAACCCCAAATCTGCTGGAAATCTATTTGCACACAGCTTCCCTGTCATATTATGTGGCTTGTGGTAGTAGTGTTTGTGATCATGAATATACTGTATATTAGGGAACTTATGCACACACAAGGTTTGGTTTTACCTCTTTTTTAATATTACAAAATGTAATGAAGAAATACACCAAAATACCTTGGCAACGTGAACCAGAGGTCACTGTCTATAGACTTCTAAGCCCTAAATGTGTGCAAAGCCTATCCAAAAACAGAGCTTGCATATCTTTTTTTTGTATTAAACATTAGATGAAATTGGACACATCCAGTTAATTTGGTAAAGACAAGTCTAAATTTTAGTAAATAGCCCCTCAAATAGAACGTGTCAATTTAGGCTATGTTCACATGGCGGTTTTTTTTCTGGACATTATTTTATACGTAAAATAGCGGTTATTGTTTTGAGTATCAAATAACGTCCATTAAGCATGTTTCAACGAGCGTGCACAGACAGCTGCTGGAACATTTCTCCAGTTAGGAGGACTGATTGCCCTTCAGGTGGGTCTTAATACACTGTGTGCATTGGGCAGCTGTCAGTCAATTGACTTCAATGCATTCCACTGATGTCAATTAAAATAAAAAAGAAGTGTTTTCACAACCTGCCACCTTGTTTTATTTGTGCACCTATTCGCTACTGACACCCAGAAGGGTGTGTGTAAAGTGGATGGCAGCCAAACCTCATTTTAACACAGAAGCGATCACTAGAGTCGTAACTAAGCATGTACGACCCCTCAAGGTGAATGTGCATTTGTGTCTACCTAAATTACCTGGTGACCATATAATAGGTTTTGCACATGCAGAGCTGTTTGTTCTCTTTTATACATCTCCCTGAGGAATGCAACATAAATTCATGAGAAAATGTAATGGCCATATTGCTCCTTTGGGAATTCTGGGAAAAAAGGATATCCAAAATAGCTCTCAAACAACCTTGGGAAGATGGTTTACAATTCAAATGAGTGTTTTACTCCAACTAAGGATCTTAGAACATTGCCTAGGGGTATATTCCAAGTCAAAAATTTCTCTGAAAGGAAAGAATGCCCATCTGCAGACAGTTGTTTCAGGGTTATTGATCCTCGGCAGTACAAAGCACAAGGTGCTGGCTGGATATGAGGGGCCTATTCTTATGGGAGCTAAATTGTTGTGAGATTCTTACCTTCTCAATGGAGTACGTCAACTGTAAAGACTGGTCACCTAATGCGTAGGCATGTGGGCTTCCGCATGGCGGGCATGAGGTGTGGCCTCCCCCGCTCCTGATATATCATGATTTATACCTGCTAGCACGGCAAAAATTTACAACTGCTCAGGAGCAGACATACGTTCCTGCGCCTGCCTTGCAGTTAGCTCGCCAGGTTTACCTATGAAGCGCACATCACTTAGTAAATCTGGCCAGGACAAGGGGACGGGGCTTTATCTAAGACTGGCATACTAATACACTAGTGTTGATAAATGCCCCCCAAAGTCAGTTGAATATCCTGCCATTAAATTAGAAAGAAATTAATATGTTACCAAAGACTAGCACAAAGAAAAAGTAAATAATGTGAACTTGCATTTTAACACAGAAAATTATGTAGTCACTGCATTAAGAGCACAAGGAAAGACCATCATGCAAGATCTAAATAGAAGCGAGTAATTGGAACTAAATGTTCACTATAAATATCCAGATGGGTCCATATTTATCACATATTCTCATTAGTAACAGTAATAATTAGCTGGAAGAGGAGTTGTGTGTTTGTCACATGGAATATTAAGGTCCCTTTTCAAAGCAATCGTGTAACAAGCTCTCAAGTCATTCAGGTCACAATAAAGCGAAGCAACATAAGGTGTGTTGACATTCGGTGCCTAAAAAATGTAAATTCTAAATAGCACATAGCATATGATACGATGACCCAAGAAATGATAAATATATAATGAAAAAAATGAGCCCTGCTGGGTAAAGAAGATATAATAAAAATAGATTAAGACACACTGTCTATGAACTAGACCACTCTACAGTAAGATTTAATTCCTGAAGACTTAAGAAAGTGAAATATACATGAAGCAAGCCATTGTATGAATGCAAGAAGCCTTTATTGTATTGGGTTTGTGTGAGCCCAAAGTTTCTGAAAATTCACTAATTTCTAACAGATCTCTAGAGACTATATTGCCATATAGATTTTCTGCAAGAAAAAAAGAAAAAAAACGCTTGTTTATTCAAATAATTTCAATGGACTTGCCATAGGTAAGCCTTAGTTAGAATATATTTTTGCTGGTTTCCTGATGAACCTCAGTGACCTAGCATAAACATGGTGGGAAGAGGGCTGTAGTTAGTCCGATAATGAGGAATATATGGATAAATGCTGGTGCAGCTTTCACAAAGTATTTTTCTGGAGAAATGGAGAATTTTATACTGCTGGGTATAGGTTTAAAAAAAAAAAATTATATGTACCTACCTTGGTTTCCCACAGTTTCCATCTCAGTCTTTAGTCGGCTGCACAGGCAGGTCATGCTCTGGCATTTCATCTTGGAAGCAAGTGCAAGAAGTGAGTAGTATAAGGCTATGTTCACACAATGTTTTTTAATCTCAGTTTAAAATGACGTCCGTCATTTTGAGTCTACAATAACGGACATTATTTAGCAGCGTGACCTCCCCTTAGTGCACTGACGGGTGTTTGTCCATTATTCTATTTTGGGGTTACTTATTGGACTTTGGATGCCGTTTAATTGAAAAGTCCATTGAATTTAATAGTAAAAACGGAGACAGAACGGTGACAAAAGTAAACTACTGTGTGTGAACTACAAATAAAAAACGTATTTGCAAAAGACGTCTGAAAATAATGTTCATGTTCATTATTTTTACGTCCGCGGCAAAAACATCCGTTATTCAATACGCAGTGTGCATTGGACGTCTGTCTTCCCATTGACTTCAATGCATTGCATTGCAGTCAGTTAAATTTCGGCAAAAACGGACGTTATTTTAAGTATGAAAATCGGCCGCCTTTTTAATATTTTTGGCGTTGTGTGAACATAGCCTTAGATCGGTGACAAAAGAAAAGCGGTGTATGAACTACTAATAAAAACGTCCGCTGTTTGCAAAAGACGTCTGAAAATAATGATTATGTTCATTATTTTGACGTCCGTGGCAAAAACGTCCGTTATTCAATACACTGTGTGCATTGAACATCTGTGTTCCCATTGACTTTAACCCCTTGCCTCCGCAGCCTGTTTTGGCCTTAATGACTAGGGCCTATTTTTCAAATCTGACCTGTCTCTCTTTATGTAGTGATAACTCTGCGGTGCTTTTAACTATCACGGTTATTATGAGATTGTTTTTTCGTGACATATTCCTCTATATGTTAGTGGTATACTTTTGATGATACACTCAGTAGTTTTTTTGTAAAAAACACAACATTTGGGCAAAAATTTGAAAAATTTATATTTCTTCATATTCAAAATTTTCTTTTTCTGAGAAAAATGGTCATATCACATTAACTAATTATTATTGCAACATCAACAACATGTCTGCTTTATGGTGACGTAATTTGGTAAACATCCTTTTACTTTTTCGGATGTTAGGGAGCTTTGAAATTTTGCAGCGCTTTTTTTTTATTTTCAGGAAAACTTCTAATTCTGATTTTATTAGGGACCAGTTCAGTTCTGAAGTGGATTTGTGGGGCCTGTATGTTAGTTACCCTCATAAATCCCTCCACTGTAAAAACTGCACCCCTCAAAGTATTCAAAGTGACATTTCATAAGTTTATTAACCCTTTAGGTGTTTCACAAAAATTTAAGCAAGTTGGAGGGGAAATTTTTTTTTTTTGGCAGATATTCCATTTTAATCCATTTTTCCTCTAACACAGCAAATACTAACTGAGAAATGGAACTCAGTATTTATTCCCCATGTTTCAATGTTTCTAGAAATCCCCCATATGTGGCCACAGTGCTTCACCTGACTCAACCACAAGGTGCAGACATGACAGAGACCTGGTGAATTTTGGGGCCTGGTTTTATTTCAGGGTTATTTTGGCCATTATACCAAGTCACAGAGGCCTTGTGGTGCCAACATATTTGTGTAAGACAAGTTGACGTTTCCATCGGTACCATTCGGAGGGACATGTGACACCCTGATGAATATTTATTTAATTTTTTATGAGGTGGTATGAATAAAAAAGACAATTTAGCAGCTGTTTTTCATGATTTTTTTGTACGCCGTTTACTATATGTCACATATGACATGTTATCTTTATTCGTCTGGTTGGTATGATTACAGTGATATCCATGTTATATAGCTTTTATTATAGTTTATAACATTTATACTATAAATACTGTTTGTGTCTTGCCTATTGTAAAAGCAGCAATATTTAAATTTTTTTGCTAATTAAGTTATATAAGGGATTTTTTTTTTTGCGGAATAAGCTGACAAATTTAGTGGTACACCTTTTGGGTACATCTGTCGTATTGATAACTTTTTTCTATATTTTTTAGGGGGCAGGATTAACAAAAAATTGTCATTTTGATTAATTTTTTATTTTTTTTAATGCCGTTGATTGAGCGGTATAATTAATGTAACGGGTTAATAGACGGGGTCATTACGAATGCAGAAATACCAAATATATGTATCGTATTCATAGGGGATCATTTGTAAAGGGGGATGGGGAATGTGTATATTTATTCATGCATTTATTTATTTTTTATTTATTTATGTTTTAATTTATTTTAATTAATTAATTATGTATGTATTTATTTAATTATTTATTTATGTATTTATTTTTGTGTGTGTTTTTATTTTTTCTCCACTTTTACAGGTATATATAATGCATTACAGCACATGTGGAGGCCGCAGAGGGATACAGGAGGGGGAGGGAGACAGGAGGAGGCTGACAGCAGCGGCGGCGGGAGAAGGCAATGTGCCGCAGCCTCCTCTCGCTGCTCGATCGATCACACGGCTTCGGGAGGGGGGCGGCACAGGGACCGGAGCGACGGGAGGTGAGGAGGGGGCCGCAGAGGGAGACAGGAGGGGGAGGAGGCTGAAAGCAGCGGCGGCGGGAGGAGGCAATGTGCCGCAGCCTCCTCCTGCCGCCCGATCGATCACACGGCTCCGGGAGGGGGCGGCACAAGGACCGGAGCGACGGGAGGTTAGGAGAGGGCCTGGAGGAGGCTGACAGCAGCGGTGGTGAGGGGAGGCAATGTGCAGCAGCCTCCTCCCGCTGGAAGCCTCGTCAGAAAGCAGCAGATTTCCCCATAGACGCTGCGGTCGCAACGACCACGGCGTCTATGGGGTTAACTGCTGCGGGGAAGCACAGCTCCTCTTCGGGCAGTGGCGGCTGGAGGAGGCTGTGTGATACAGCCTCGTCCCGCCGCCGGATCTCATCTAGGGACAGTGGGGGGAGGCAGGGAAAGCATGTCCAGGGACGTCTCATGATGCGTTCTGGCACTGATTTTCATGACGTCCCTGGACGTCATATTGGGGGAGAGGGTTAATGCATTGCCATTGCAGTCAGTTAAATCGCGGCAAAAACTGACTTTTTTCATTATCAAAATCGGCCGTCTTTCATCTATTTTCGATGTTGTGTGAACATAGCCAGTTTCAAACTTCTCACGTGGGTGTGTTTCACTTCCAGTAATACATCCTAGATGTGAGGACTTTGGGGGAGATTTATCAAGCTGCTGTAAAGTAGAATTGTCTTATTTCAAAACAACAGCTGTTCTTTTAAAACAACGGTCGTTATTTGCCATTAAATGGCAGCCATCCACTAAATTTCACCAGTGTGTGAACATAGCCTTTCTGTGTTTTCAATCCACTCCTGGTTTTGGTTAAAAAATACTGATCAAAGTACTGATCAAAAATACTGTGTTGGAGAACATACCCTCAGAGTGGAGTCGAAGTTATGCCTTAGCCAGCCTGAGGCTACTGTATGTCCACACAGAGTAAAATAAAAGAAAGATAGAGCCGTAAATTTGACTAAAAATAAAACAATGGGTGAACAGGTGAAAAATTTACGGTCGTAAATACTTATGGCTGTTATTCTATACTGCGTGTGCAAACTAAACTTTGGTGAACTCAGGGATCCCCAAATCCCCACTACTGTAAAGCAAATACAAGATGTGAGATATAAACAGTTCAGGTTCAAATTTGCTGGTTTTATTCTGTAATTTTGTACATAGTTGCCCAAAGGACATTTGCTGATAACTGTAATACTGTATCGGTATATAATGTCAGTTAGGAAGGGGAAAATGATACTATAATGTAGAGTTTGACGGCAGTCATATTTAACTGGCTTTTAAACAAAGGTTAACTTTTCAGATAAGAGCATTTAACAAAATTATGATAGCATAATGTGTCTATAAAGAGGAGGGCATATGCCAACTTTTCATGTTATTTGTAATTTAATGGAATACGATCCTCTTGAGCCTATGCTAATGTTCAATGTCCTAGACGGATATTATGTGAAGTCTTGTCCATAATTCTGTTCATTCATTTTTTATTCAGCCTCACATCTGTCTCCTTTATATTGCAGAACATAAAATGAATAAGAAAATAGCTGCACATTTCGTGTACCCTAAAGCTTTTCTTTGCAGAATGCAGTTTGGGAAGATTTCAATAATTGGTTTACGTGCTGTTGATTAGATTTTATTTTATTGCTTTTGGGATTGTGTTTCCACGTCATAAACTGAAACAGATGATGTAGGCATTGCTGCTTTCTGTGCCGCGCAAACAATACGGCAATGAGGGAGACGGAATAAAGTGTGCGCATTGAGGCCGTTCTAAAACAAACATAGGAAATAGACGGAACTATTCAACAATCGGCATCTGGAAGACCGAAACACATAAAAATATTTTCAACATTTAACTCGCCTTTGTGGTGGATGAAAAGGCTTTTCTATAGAACATGGGCCAAATTCAAAGCATTATTAAAGTATCACCTTTGAATGAAGGTCTAGGCAGGTTTTATATCTCAAACTTGGCAAAATGAACTATAGCCGGTGAAAGGGATGCAATTACAGAGGTACAATTGCGCAGTGCTTTTTGTTATGTAACAGCGTGATCTCATTATCTACCTGCTGGAATGCCCAGTGGACAGGAGTAAGTGGCTGGAATTACAATGTCATTCCTACAAGTGATAAGAGAAGAGAAAGGTGCATTAGAGAGGGGTATTATTAACTCCTGTATCACTACACAATTCAGGAGGCTACAGTGTAGTTGATCTCAGCTATACAGCTGTGCATTGGAAAGCATTACAATCTTTTATTAGAAGGTTTATATAGCCTGTCGTATAATCAGTCTAAAAATCTAAGTTGAAACTATAAGTAGGAATAAAAATATCACCGTGGGGCAGAGGCGGATGGTTGTAAAGCGCCTTCTTATGCATATGAGCATCTGAAAAGTAAAAAAAAAAAGAAAAGAAAAAAAATGATTTATTCAAAGTAATAGGCAAACCCATCTTGATGTTTTTGCTGTTATTCCGTGCAATCTTTTTTTTACAGAACAATGTAGAGAAATGGGTCCTTTAATGTTCCCATTAATTTTAATAGGCTTTTTTATGGCAACTTTTCCATCAGCTTCATGGAAAAGCTTTTCTTTGGTGTACAGATCTACAAGTCTACCAGTAATAAAAAAAGAAGCATTGTATTACCGTATTTTCCGGGGTTCATCTTATACGCTGGAATATGTTAACCCCTGCCTTACCTCTGCAGGGTTTACTAGCTGGAGCCCTGCTGCGGTCAAGCAGGGGTTAATTAAAGCAGAATTCAGGAACCCCCCCACCGCCCGACTCCCCCTGGCTGCAGGGCCCCCAGTGACTTATCGGTCATCTGTTCCTGGCAGCTGTGTGTCTCCCATCATGCTCCCAGCACAGACACTGTGATGCAGTGATAGTTCAGGGGACTTCCGGCGCCTCTGCCATTCTCCCGAAGCTCTCCCAGCAGCTGAGCGTCTTTGAGCTTCTCCGACGCTTGGCTGCCCAGGAGAGTTTTGGGACCTCCAGCGCAGGGAGTGTCTCTGCATCACTCTGCTTGTGCCAGGAACATGACAGGAGACGAACGGCTGCTGGGAACAGGTGACATGTGAGTTAAATTGAATATTTTTTATAGAGGTCACTGCATAAGGTGGGGATGCGGACATTTTTGAGTTCCCCAAGTATATGCGGCCACCACTCTTGGCGTATAAGACGACCCCCGACTTCTGGGCAGACTTTTCAGGGTTAAAAAGTCATCTTATACCTTGGAAAATATGGTACACTATTTTAGAAATCTCAAACATAGGCAACTCTTGGGCTAGCCTATTTACAACCCACCATAACCGACATATTTATCAAACAAGGTAAAAAAGATAACTTGGAGGATCTAGTGGTATGTCATAGCACCAAGTTAATTTGATAAAGTCAGGTTATGGTCACACTGAGTTAATCCGCTGCTCACTCCCACTCACGGCCACGCGTATCTCCGTCAATGCCATAGACTCCATTCTACGGTCCGGCGAATTCCACCATCCATCCAAAGAATGAACCAGTGAACTGCCCGGATTCCGTACTGTCAACATACCCTCAGACAGTGTCCTATAACTCTTGGGTTCATGGGCAAGACAAAGCACAGTATAATAAGTTGTCCCTGGCTAAAGAAGATAATGTATTGGGGCATCTATGGTGGAGAAGATGTATATTGCTTTGTACATTAGGCAAAAGTGAATTTCTCTTAATTTTATATTTAGTGTTGCTAGTTAGACCTTAAAGAAGTTTGTGAGGTCATCTGTGGCCAAGTCTGCTGACCATGTTTGCAGAAAGGTGGGGAGGACTATTAAACTTATTTAGCCATTCTGCTTACGCTATGTTGCGGACCCAAGCTGTTTCAAAGCTTCACATCTGATTGTACTGCCATAATTGTTACTAAAGTTTCCCAGGGAAGAAATTGCCCAGAAGTTATGTCAAGAAGCTGACCAACTTTTATGATCTGTCAACTCTTCCAAAGCATGAAACACAGATTGCCCTTACCCTGGGGGAAAAGGGGGGAGTACTATAGCAGGAAGTGTTTGGATAAGCAGAAGAGAAAGCCGTATAGCTTTCTGACCGCTTTACAAGTGAACACAACACTGTTTTTTTTACAGAGCAAGAAGTTATGACAGTTTGTCGTGAAAGGCCGATAGTAGCCATGGTTTAGTTAGAGCAACTTCGATGGATAGATGGGAAAAATGTGACGTGGGCAATATCCAATCTCTGGCATGTCTAAAAAAAGCAGCAAAATTCCATGGATATGGCAACTACATGAGGTGCATAAGTCTTACCAATCGAAAATTTTTATTTGGTAATTCTCATCATGGTTTTTATATTTACTGATATAGATTCTCTGCCATTCTATGAGACCAGTTCTCTTTTATCTCAATTACAGAGGCCATTTTTAGTAACTCTTTGCCTTCTGATCTGTTGAACTCACTGGTCACTTGGTTGCATTTGTTTAATCAAGATTATGCTAGTTATTATTCTTTAGTGCACAATCCAATGGCAGTGCAGCACATTTATATTACGCAATTCCCTTCATGCTCAGTTTCCCATGTCCTTGGCAGCCAGATTGTGGTTTTCTACTTATTTTTTCAACTTTTAAATATAAAATCCTGTCTTTATCAATTAGTGTTCAACAAACACTGAATAGCAACCATTTGGGATCCAAACCTTGTATTATGTGATTAATGTGCTCACTAGACTGTCCAAGGTCTATACTATTATAAGTACTGAGGTCAGACACTCATTAAACTAATATTACTGAACTGTAAAGTATATCCCAAAAAACTCACTTTCATTGTCTCATCAATCAAAATCCATCAGTTTTCTTCAAACCAATAATCACAGTAACTGAGCGAATCTAGTTCTATATATATATATATATATATATATATATATATATATATATATATATATATATATATTACACTACTGTTAGGATCCGGACAGCAGGACAAGACAAACAGTGAGCCCTAAGCTCAGCCCCGCCCACTGTCCTCTACCTATTTGCCACAATCCGCCCTAAAATGGCGGCGAGCAACTGGGCGGCAGTCCCTGCGCTGGCTAGGTGGGACACAAGGACAAGACAGACAGACAAAACACAATAACGAATGGTCAACAGTCCGGGTCACAACAAACGGGCAGCAAAAGTACAAAATCACAATCCGAAGGCAAAGTCAATATACAGGCAGTATGGTCAGGGGCAGGCAGCAAACAAGAATGGTCAGAAAGGCAAAGCAGGGTCAGAATCAACAGAGCAAGAATAGAAACACAGAACCAGGCAGAGACAAGCTCAATATCCGGCAATGAGTGCACAGACTGGGGTAGTTATATAGGAGGCCAGGATTCTGATCCAGAATGTAATTGGACCATCCCCCTGATCTCCAAGCACAGACACCTGAGAACAAGACAGATCCACTGGCAGGATGACCTGTCAGTCACAGCAGAACCCAAACACAGATTAACCATGACATGGCCAGACAGAATTCAGCAGGTGAAGTCGGGTGTGTCTCCCAACAAAGGTGAGCAAATAACCAGTGTTCACACACTACAAAACAAAACACAGAAACAGAATGCAAGAAAATCAGCACCTTCTCGGCCGCACAGCATGAGCAGAGGGACGCATGACGCTCCGCAAAGATACCATCCTGACAGTACCCCCCCTTTTATGAGGGGCCTCAGGACCCTCACCAGACGAACCAGACCTGGGAGGAAACGGACCTCTTACAATACATGTCTCAACATCGCTAGAGATCTCATCGTCCGTCTCCCATTCATCAGAATCAGACTCCAAGTGATGGACAACTGGTCTCCTGACAGATCTCCCATCACCGCTCAAATCGGTACCAGACACAGAGCCAATTTCAGCATTACATGAAGACACAGATATGGCACAATCACCAGGATATACAGAGCCAACTTCCACCTTACACAAATCAGCAGACTTGGTATCCTCGGCGGGACACACACTAACTACACCCACCTGGGCGCCCAGATGACCCTCCTGGTAGTCACCTGGACGCTGATGATCTGGCCTCGAGGGACGCTTGGCACAAAAGCTGATGTAGTGTCCACTTTCGCCACAATAAAAACAGAGTCCATTCCTTCTTCTGTGTTGTTTGCGGGCCAGGGATCTTTTAATTTTGCCCAGTGCTGAAGGTTCCTCTATGGTGACCAGAGGACGAGACATAGAAGGCAAAGGTTTAGAGGGGACAGAGGAAGGAACATCAATGACACAGGGGTGGTCATGGCTTAGTCTTAGCGTGCAATCAATTGTAATTGCCAGGGAAATGGCCTCTTCAAGGGAGCTAGGGGTGGGGTGACTAACCCAAGCTTCTTTGAATGTCAAAGATGTGTTTAGGTCCCCTGAACACTTGTCAGGCTCCTTGAGCGTGACCACTGGGGTGGCAGGTGTGGTAGCTGGTAGCTGCTGGGCCAATAGCTGGACCTGCTTGGCCAGCTCAGAAACTAGGGTAGCAAGACCCTCAAAGCGGGCAGATAACTCCTGTGCCGAGTCCATTACTGGCCACAGGTAAGGAGTAAAAAAAATATTGTATGGCCGGATATTCTGTTAGGATCCGGACAGCAGGACAAGACAAACAGTGAGCCCTAAGCTCAGCCCCGCCCACTGTCCTCTACCTATTTGCCACAATCCGCCCTAAAATGGCGGCGAGCAACTGGGCGGCAGTCCCTGCGCTGGCTAGGTGGGACACAAGGACAAGACAGACAGACAAAACACAATAACGAATGGTCAACAGTCCGGGTCACAACAAACGGGCAGCAAAAGTACAAAATCACAATCCGAAGGCAAAGTCAATATACAGGCAGTATGGTCAGGGGCAGGCAGCAAACAAGAATGGTCAGAAAGGCAAAGCAGGGTCAGAATCAACAGAGCAAGAATAGAAACACAGAACCAGGCAGAGACAAGCTCAATATCCGGCAATGAGTGCACAGACTGGGGTAGTTATATAGGATGCCAGGATTCTGATCCAGAATGTAATTGGACCATCCCCCTGATCTCCAAGCACAGACACCTGAGAACAAGACAGATCCACTGGCAGGATGACCTGTCAGTCACAGCAGAACCCAAACACAGATTAACCATGACATGGCCAGACAGAATTCAGCAGGTGAAGTCGGGTGTGTCTCCCAACAAAGGTGAGCAAATAACCAGTGTTCACACACTACAAAACAAAACACAGAAACAGAATGCAAGAAAATCAGCACCTTCTCGGCCGCACAGCATGAGCAGAGGGACGCATGACGCTCCGCAAAGATACCATCCTGACAACTACCGTTCAAAAGTTTGGGGTCACCCAAACAATTTTGTGTTTTCCATGAAAAGTCACACTTATTACCACCATACGTTGTGAAATGAATAGAAAATAGAGTCAAGACATTGACAAGGTTAGAAATAATGATTTGTATTTGAAATAACATTGTTTTTACATCAAACTTTGTTTTCGTCAAAGAATCCACCTTTTGCAGCAATTACAGCATTGCACACCTTTGGCATTCTAGCTGTTAATCTGTGGAGGTAAGCTGGAAAAATTGCACCCCACGCTTCTAGAAGCAGCTCCCACAAGTTGAATTGGTTGGATGGGCACTTCTGGCGTACCATACGGTCAAGCTGCTCCCACAACAGCTCAATGGAGTTCAGATCTGGTGACTGGCCACTCCATTACCGATAGAATACCAGCTGCCTGCTTCTGCTGTAAATAGTTCTTGCACAATTTGGAGGTGTCTTTAGGGTCATTGTCCTGTTGTAGGATGAAATTGGCTCCAATCAAGCGCTGTCCACTGGGTATGGCATGGCGTTGCAAAATTGAGTGATAGCCTTCCTTATTCAGAATCCCTTTTACCCTGTACAAATCTCCCACCTTACCAGCACCAAAGCAACCCCAGACCATCACATTACCTCCACCATGCTTAACAGATGGCGTCAGGCATTCTTCCAGCATCTTTTCATTTGTTCTGCGTCTCTCACAACACTTTTTTCCAGTCTTCCTCTGTGCAAAGTCTGTGTTCTTTTGCCCATCTTAATCTTTTTCTTTTATTGGCCAGTCTCAGATATGGCTTTTTCTTTGCCACGCTGCCCTGAAGCCCAAAATCCCGCAGCCGACTCTTCACTGCAGATGTTGACACTGGTGTTTTGCGTGTACTATTTAATGAAGATGCCAGTTGGGGACCTGTGAGGCGTCTGTTTCTCAAACTAGAGACTCTAATGTGCTTATCTTCTTGCTTAGTTGTGCAACGCGGCCTCCCACTTCTTTTTCTACTCTGGTTAGAGCCTGTTTGTGCTGTCCTCTGAAGGGAGTAGTACACACCGTTGTAGGAAATCTTCAATTTCTTAGCAATTTCTCGCATGGAATAGCCTTAATTTCTAAGAACAAGAATAGACTGTGGAGTTTCAGATGAAAGTTCTCTTTTTCTTGCCATTTTGAGCGTTTAATTGACCCCACAAATGTGATGCTCCAGAAACACAATCTGCTCAAAGGAAGGTCAGTTTTGTAGCTTCTGTAACGAGCTAGACTGTTTTCAGATGTGTGAACATGATTGCACAAGGGTTTTCTAATCATCAATTAGCCTTCTGAGCCAATGAGCAAACACATTGTACCATTAGAACACTGGAGTGATAGTTGCTGTAAATGAGCCTCTATACACCTATGTAGATATTGCACCAAAAACCTGACATTTGCAGCTAGAATAGTCATTTACCACATTAGCAATGTATAGAGTGTATTTGTTTAAGGTTAGGACTAGTTTAAAGTTATCTTCATTGAAAAGTACAGTGCTTTTTCTTCAAAAATAAGGACATTTCAATGTGACCACAAACTTTTGAACGGTAGTATATATATATATATATATATATATATATATATATAGAGAGAGAGAGAGAGAGAGAGAGAGAGAAGGGGGAATAAATATTGTTTAAATATATTTAAAGAGGACCTGTCACCCCACGTGCCAGGGTGACAGGCTCCCGACCCCCAGTTAGATCCCCTTATACGTACCTCATCCTGCCGAGTCCCGCTGCCACAGCCATTCCCAGGATGGAGATATCCCGGTCAGAAGCCAGCGCGTGCGCTCTGGAGAGGTCCGGCGTCCATAGAGAATGAATGGAGCCGGACTTATCTCTGCAGCGCGCGCACGGCTCTATTCATTCTCTATGGACGCCGGACCTCTCTCCAGAGCACGCGCGCCGGCTTCTGACTGGGATATCTCCGTCCCGGGGACCGCTCCAGCAGCAGGACTCGGCGGGATGAGGTACATATAAGGGGATCTAACTGGGGGTCGGGAGCCTGTCACCTCGGCTATATCTAATCTAAAGTCAGAAATTCATAGATGATCAACATATTTTTATTTTATATCTTTATAGAAGGTCCTTTTAATACACAGTTGTAATCCCATGCTTCCTTTACAAGGCCAAGGAAGGAGTTGCAGCGACTCTGTACCCACAATCTGACTCCCCAAACTGCTTGTACCGTCAGACAGCTGCTTTTAATACAAGATCTGCCTTGAGATCTGATCGGTAGGTGATGCAGTTATGAATAGCAGGTGATGAATAGGAAAAATCCTGCCTAGGGAATTCCTAATGATGAGGAGGGTGAGGAGGCATGAGGGGCATCGCAATCCTAGGGCATAGATACTCTAGGTCACACCAGTTTGACACAGGGCTGCAAGTTTAAAAGTTGTTTTCGAGGACAATAACTACATCACCTGCCGAACGGACCCCAGGACAGATCTTGGATTAAAAGCAGCTATCTGAAGGTACAAGCGGTTTCGGGGTGGGGGGTCAGATCGTGTGTAAAGAGTCACTTTAACCCCTTAACGACATTGGTCATAAGTGTACGCCCCTGCAGGGTGGGTTTTAACACAAACGGGCGTACACTTACGCCCGATGTTTCCCCGATCGCTGTGTGTTCACACACAGCGATCGGGGAAGATGGCCTGCTATCATGTATAGCAGGCCATCCCTGCTTGTCGGCATGGGGGGTGATTTAACTCCCCCTCCCTGTGCCGACGATAAATGCTATATGCTGATCAATACAGATCAGCATATAGCAGCTAAATTCAGCTTTCCGGGTCAACGGTGACCTGGAAAGCAATGGCGATTGGTGCTGCCCGAGAAAGCACCAATCTCCATCACTGTCCTGGGGAAAGATGGCGCTGATGCCACCCCCACGATCGCCTTGATAGGCCGGCCAGTACCGGCCGGCCCATCACGCCGATCAAACTGTTAAAAAACAGTGTCCCCGGGTTCTGCACCCCTCAGCTAGGTAGCTGAGGGGTGCAGAACAGGTGTGTATAGTGTAGGTGCACTATACTCACCTGATCTTGGCGTCCGGAGCGACGATCTGCGGTCCATGGTGTCCTCGCATCTTCGTCGGGTCGCTTCCGGGTTTCGTCGGGTCTCGGGCCTCGGAAGCTTTGGGTTAAAAAGTTTTTTGTTTAGGGGCGTTTTTTTTCCCCTATATCCTACCGCCACTGGCTGCTGATAAGTGCCGCACATAAGTGCGGCATTTATCAGCAGCTCCTGTAAAAAAAAACCATAAAAAACACTACATTACACTACACTACATCAAATAAAGTTTTACACTACACTACATTACACATTTACATACCCCATATACCAATCCCCGTATAAAGATGTCCCCCAGGGTGTTTTCTGTGGCAGATGCATACGTTATTATTGCCTCCGACACCGAAACAGCCAGTGAGGATGAATGGGGGGGATCCTTTTTCCCTCCATTCATCCTCATCATCCAGTGATGTGTCTGGGGGTTGCGTAGCGTACGCTGCCCCCCAGACACGTCTTTTCCGCCAGTACCGTCCCAATAAGAGATGACGGTATGGCGTGAAATTCTACAAATTCTACAAACTCTGTGAGCGTACCTCAGGGTACACTTACAGATTTAGGGTTCGAGCACACTGCGGAATGGCGAAGGATAACCCTTTGTGCATTCCGCAGCTGGCACCCGCCAGTGAACTGATGCAGGCTTGCGTCTCCACCTGTTTTATAGACTCCATTGTATGCACGTGCGGATTCCGTCGTCCGTCCAAAGAATGAACACGTTCATTCTTTGGACAGAGGGCGGAATGCGCCCGAGCATAGAATGGAGTGTGACACGAGCGGAGACGTGCGCCTCCATCAGTCCGCCGGAGGGTGCCAGCTGCAGAATGCACAAAGGGTTATGCTTCTCCATTCCGCAGTGTGCACGTACCCTTACAGTGTATGAAGGAAGGGACACCCGAATGCAGCCCCCAGATGCCCCCCCTATCCTCGGAATTAGTGGGAAGGTTGTTCGGGAACTGATCTTCCCACTGCTGGATAAAGGTTACCACCTGTACGGGGATAACTTTTATACCAGCACTCCCCTCTTCCGGACCCTCGCTGCCCGAGCTACTGTAGCTTGCGGCACAATCCAAAAATATCTGAAGCAGTAATACCAGCCCTAATATTTAGCAGCCATGGAGCAGACCCAGCGCTTCTGGAAATAAGGGACCCCGTATCGCACCAGGGCAACATTTTCCAGGTGACGTCCCCCACAATGGAAAACAGGAGACCCTAGAAGAAGTGCAGAGTGTGGCGTAACAGGGGGATCAGGAAGGACACCATTTTCCAGTGTGACACCTTCAAGGCGTTCCACACGTCATCGGAGTTCTACATTGTCTAAATTCTGTCCCTTATTCCTATTTTAGGGGTCACGTTGATCCAGGGATTATTCTGATTGCCATTATGGAGTCAGGAAGAAATTTTTTCCCAGTGATGAGGCTACTGTGGTCTGCCTTATGAGGGTTTTTTTGCCTTCCTCTGGATCAACACAGGCTGAATTTGATGGACTCCTGTCCTTTTCAACCTTATAAACTAATAATTGGCCTAATACCCCCAAATAAATTAGAATTGTCCCTTTTCCCCAGCTAAATAGATATGGCCACCATTCCCATTAGAGGATGCCATGATGCAATTACAAAGCCTCTGTGCTGCCAGGACAGTAGAAACCCCCCACAAGTGACCACATTCTGGAAACCACACCCCATAAGGAATCTAACAAGGGGGGAAGTGGGGATATGGCTCCCTGGTGATGGGCACATTTGTGCCGTAAAAATAAAAAAATTGTATTTTTTATTTTCACGGCACATGTTCTACATATGTGCCCGTTACCAGTGGGGTCCATATGCTCACTGCACCCCTTGTTAGATTCCTTATGGGGGGTAGTTTACAGAATGGGGTCACTTGTGGGGGGTTTCTACTGTCCTGGCAGCACAGGAGCTTTGCAATTGCGACATGGCCTCCATCCTCCATTCCAGACTCTAAATGGCGCTCTGTCCCTTTGATTGCTTGCCCTGTGCCCATATGGCACATTATGTCCACATGTGGGGTATTTTCGTACTCAGGGGAAATTACCCTACACATTTTGCATTCATTTTCTTTTTTACCCCTTGTGGAAATGGAAAAAATCAAGGCTAGACCAACATTTAGTGTAAAAAATGTTTAATTTTTACACTAAATCATTGATCTTGTCTTGACTTTTTCATTTTCACAAGGGGTTAGAAGATAAAAAAAAAAATGTGTAGAGCAATTTCCCCTGAGTACAGAAATACCCCACATGTTGACTTAAGGCGACATGCGGGTGCAGGGTAAGCCTCCAAAGGGAAGGAGCGCCATTTGGCTTTTGGAGGCTGGATTTGGCTGGAATGGATTTCGAAGGCCTTGTTGCATTTGAAAGGCCTCTGTGTTGCCAAGACAGTTGAACCCCCCCCCCACAAGTGACCCCATTATGGAAACTACACCCCTCACGGAATGTAACAAGGGGTGTAGTGAGCATATGGACCCCACTGGTGACGGGCACAAATGTGGAACAATGTGGCGTGAAAATGAAATATTACATATTTTACACTATAATGTTGGGTTAGCCTTAAATTTTTCATTTTCACAAGGGGTTAAAAGAGAAAAAAAAACACACAAAATGTAAATACCGTAAATACCCCACATGTGGACATAAAGCGCCATGTGGGCGCAGGGCAAGCCTCCGAAGGGAAGGAGCACCATTTGGATTTTGAAGGCTGGATTTGGCCAGAATGGATGATGAACGCTATGTCGCATTTACAGAGCCATGGTGCTGCCAAAACACTGGAAACCCCCCACAAGTGACCCCATTCTGGAAACTACACCCCTCATGAAATCTAACAAGGGGTACAGTGAGGATAGGGACCCCTTGATGACGGGCACATTTGTGACGTGAAAGTGAAAAAAATGAAAGTTTTCACTTTCACGTCACATTGTTCCACATTTGTGACCAGTGGGGTCCATATGCTCACTGCACCCCTTGTTAGATTCCTTGAGGGGTGTAGTTTCCAGAATAGGGTCACTTGTGGGGGGTTTCCAGTGTCTTGGCAACACGAGGGCTCTGTAAATGCGACATGGCCCTTGAAATCCATTCCAGTGAAATCCAGCTTCCAAAAGATAAATGGCGCTCCTTCCTTTTGGAGGCTCGTCCTGCGCCCGCTTGGTACTTTATGTCAACATGTGGGGTATTTCTGTACTCGAGAGAAACTGTGCTACACGTTTGGTGTTTTTTTTCTTTTATCCCCTTGTAAAAATGAAAAATGAAGGCTAGAACAACGTTTTAGTGTAAAAAATAGAATTTTTCCTTTTTTACGCCACATTGTACTGAAAATCTGTGAAGCACCTGTGGGGTCCAAATGCTCACTGCACCCCTTGTTACATTCCTTGAGGAGTGTAGTTTTTTAAATGGTGTCCCTTTAGGAGTGTTTTTAATGTTTTGGCACCCCAGAGCCTCTGCCAACCTTAAGTGGTACAATCAAAAATGACCAAATAAAACAGAGGCATTGAAATTCACTAGGCGCTCCTTTATATCTGAGGCTTGTGGTTGCGTCAAACAACGCAATAGGGCCACATATGGGGTATTTCTATAAACTTCAGAAACGGGGCAATCAATATTGGGGTGCATTTCTCTGGTAATAGGTTTATAATTATGAAAGATATTGGATTACAAGAAAATCTCTGCACAGAAAATTAAAATTTTCTAATGTTTTACACACTTAGCTTTTATTAAAGTTAAAAACTTTCTGGATGTGCTTTTGCAGAGTTTGGGGGGTGCAGTTGCTGAAATGGGGTGCTTTGTGGGGCTTTATAACATACATAAAATACACTTTACTGGGTTCACACTACGTATATTTCAGTCAGTATTGTGGTCCTCATATTGCAACCAAAACCAGGAGTGGATTAAAAACACAGTAAACCTGAACAGGTCCCTAAAAATATCTGATTTTGAAATTTAACAGAAAATTTGGAAAATTGCTGCTAATGTTTTAAGCTTTCTATTGTCTAAAAAAAAAAAAATCTAAGATAGTTTAATAAATGCTGCCAACATAAAGTAGACATGGTGCTAATGCTATTTAATATATAATTTATGTGGCATAACCATTTTCTGTATAAGCAGAAAAGTTTCAAAGTTGGAAAAATTAATTTTTTTCACAATTTTTCACGTTATTTTGTTTTTTTTTCATAAAGATTCGTTATAAGTATCGACTCCAATTTACCAGAAATGTAAAGTACCATATGTCACGAGAAAACAATCTCAGAATCAGCTGGATAGGTAAAAGCATCCCGAAGTTATTAATGAATAAAGTGACACTGGTCATATTCATAAAATTTGTCTCTGTCCTTAAGGCCATTTCAGGCTCTGTCCTTAAGGGGTTAAATAATAAAGGTTATTTGTTTGCTTTTCCTTCCAAATTTTGTGTACAGCATGTCATAGTCCTCTCAAGCTTTCAACTTCAAGTCATTAAACCACACATAATTTATGTTTGTTCCTATTCACAGTTAACTCCCTAGAAATAAAAGAATGGATACTTAAAAACACAACCTCATTAATCCGTGTTCCTCTTGAGCAGAGACATAAGTGTACCATTAGAGAAGCCATGACTATCATAAGACCTATTATTAATTGTCTATATGTTATAACATATAGTCCATACAACTAACATATCAGTTGATTAACCTATTATTTAAAAGTAGCTTTTATCTGTAGAAATACACCCTTGTATTTTTTATTATTCTATCGTATGTATTTCCTTGCTTTTCTTGTATGGTAGTGTTAAAATGTACCAAAATAGTTCAATCAATAAAGAGTGTTTAATAATATATATGGATTTTCAATATTTTCCTGGAAAACATTGGGTCTTTTCAATCACGTGGATGTTACTTTGGTGTGCACCAGTTACCCAAACATTGTTGCAAAGTACACCTCTTTATGCAAGAATTCCCTAATGGTAATGGTCTATTTAGCATGATAAATTACTGTCCAGCAAAAGGAGACCTACACAATGATAGGCAGGTGTTTTTAATGTTGTGGCTAATCTCTATCTATCTGTTTATCTATAAACATCTCTTTGAGTAAACACAAACAAACTGAATTGGTTCTAGCGTTTGTAAGGTATAGATCAGGGAGAAAAATTCGTACACATTCTAATAATTGGCTGTCACTGTTCTCCATATTAATTTAATTGACTGGACAACATTCAAGGACACTAACAGTAAATGCTGTTATGTTATACTATTGATTCTTACATAAATACATTCAGGGTTGTGAAAAATATGTTGCCTACAGTTATTGGCTGATGTTATAGATTCTAGGAGCAGCCTTACACGACTCCTGCATCTCAGGAGCATTTATAGAAAAGTGGAAAAATAAACAGTTTACTTGCAGGGTAGATAACTATAGATGGCATTAGCTTTGTTTTTTTATTAGAGAGATATTTATCATACTAGATATAATTAGTGCTTTTCTATTAACCTCTTTAATGCGAGTCTGTACTCACAATTTGACCGCTCCAAACCACTTGTACCTTCAGATAGTGGCTTTTAATCCAAGATCTCTCCTGGGGTCCGTTCCGCAGGTGAAGCAGTTATTGACCTAAAAAACAACTTTTAAACTGGCAGCCCTGTGCCCAACGGCCAGGGCTTAGATTGTGTATGCATTAGGCTGGCATACCCTCTCTGTCCCTCCTCCCCGCCCTCCCCATCATTAGGAATGCTCCAGGAAGATTGTCTCCTATTCATCAGCTGTGTGAATACTGAACATGGGCTGGATCGTTAAGGCACCTGTGCAATGTTCAGACAGAAGAAAATGTTCCAGTGGCATTCCTAATGATGAAGAGGGTGGGGAGGAGGGAGGGAAGGGTGGTGCAAAGTTAGGGCACAGATACTCCCGTTGGGCACGGGGATGCAAGTTTAAAAGTAGTTTTTTAGGACAATAACTGCATCACCTGCCGAACGGACCGCAGGACAGATCTTGGGTTAAAAGCAGCTATCTGAAGGTAAAAGTGGTTTGGGGGAGTCAAATTGTGAATACAGAGTCGCTTTAAGGAAGTATTCCCATCTGAGCTCGATAGGGGATAACAAGCTGATCACTGTATATCTGACCTCTAGAACCCCCACAATCAATGGAGCACTCAGCGCACCTGCAAAGGCTGTATTGGGCTCCTGATTGCTTTTGAGTTTAGGGGATTAGGGTAAAATTAATATGAGGGTAAACATAGTGACTGTACTTATAAAAGATTCACACAAGATGTGTTTGCTGGCACTGTCCCCAGTTTTAGGAAACCAAGCTTGGACCTCACCGTGACTCTCCCTTGGTTTGTGTAACTCTACCGTAGGTGGTGCTCAGCTTGAGAAAACAATCCAGTAAAGTCTTTGCACAAAAGGATAAGATGAAGTGCGGCAGCTCACCAAAATCGGTTAAAAGATGCTTTATTTGGACATAGAAGGCATCAATAGCAGGTACTATCCACAAATAAACAGAGCGACGGCCGTTTCACGTATAAAACGCTTCTTCTCGGCTCACAGAAGGCGAGAAGAAGCGTTTTATATGTGAAACAGCCGTCGCTCTGTTTATTTGTGGATAGTACCTGCTATTGATGCCTTCTATGTCCAAATAAAGCATCTTTTAACCGATTTTGGTGAGCTGCCGCACTTCATCTTATCCTTTTGTGCAAAGTACTTATAAAAGATTTGTAACTAACCAGCAGCACAACAAAGTGTTGCAAATAACCAGGACATATACAGTAAAATGTTTCTTCATTGACAAAATGTATGATACATTGGCTATGTTCACACTATGGGGGACATTTATTAAAGGACAAGTGCCATGAAAAACTTTTTCCCAGTAATTGAAGCACATTACAAAGTTATATAACTCAGTAATATGCTTCAATCACCTATCTGCCTCCCTTCCCTGTCTTTTCCCCCCTCCACCCCCCACCAGGAAGTGTCCCGACTCACACAGACCTGATTACTGTCGTCACCGTCACCAAACTCTTCTCTCAGCTCCTTCTCCTGTTACACTAGCCTCCCCCTCCCCTGCCTTATCAGGTGACAGGCTTGCTCAGCTCCCATTGGCTGAACAACTGCAAGCCATCACTTGTCACATGTCATGCTTATCTTCCCTCTGAATGACTCCGGCACATAGGCAGCCCCCCCCCCCCTCACCTCATACCCTCTCTCCTGCTGCTGAGGACTTAGTGAAGGAGTCATGTCACTAGAGAAGATAAGCTGAGGAAGCAGAGTCACCTGACAAGGAGGGGAGGGGGAGGCTGGCATGACAGGACCTAGAGCAGCCCTCCTGCTGATGACTCATCCTCACAAGAAGGAGCTGCCTGGTGACGGTGACGACAGTAATCAGGTCTGTGTGAGTCAGGACACTTCCTGGTGGGGGGTGGAGGGGGGAAAAGACAGGGAAGGGAGGCAGATAGGTGATTGAAGCACATTACAGAGTTATATAACTTTGTAATGTGCTTCAATTACTGGGAAAAAGGTTTTCATGGCACTTATCCTTTAAGTCTGGCGTTTTTTATGCCGGACTTAAAAATGTCCCCGCGTCTCCAGCGCTACGGGATTTATGTAGAGGCGGATTGCCTCTACATAAATCCCGTGTGCTCTGGTGCGCACCGCAGAAAACCTACGCCAGCTGAGGACTGAAGTAGGTTTTCGGCGTATCTTTGACGGAACAGATGGTGAATCGCGCGGACTCTGAGTCCGCGCCCTCCGTTCCGCCCCCTTTACACCCCCTCTCAGCCATTTGCGAATAAAATAATGCGCAAATCGGCACTTTCCGCCGAAAATCATCCGTACGCCGGATGATACATGTCCCCCTATGTCTTTTCCATCATTAAGTCCATCATTATAAAGTCAAAATGACAACTGTCATTTTGCTGTTCGGCCGCCCATCAGTGCAATGATGACTGCTGCTGGTACATTATTCTAGTTCAGGTGGATTAATTGCCCTTTATGTGTGTCTTTAATTGAAAAATCTATTGAATTCAATAGTAAAAAACGGTGAAAGAATGGTAAAGGAAGAAAAACTGTGTGTGAACAACTAAAAAAATAACATCCGGTATTTGCAAAAGATGCCTGTCATTATTCTGATGACTGCACAGACAATATCGGTCATTTTATACACTGTGTGCATTGGACATCTATCGTTCCATTGACATCAATGCATTGCATTGCAGCCAATAACATTGGGGCAATAACGGATGTCTTTTTAAATAGAAAAGGTGGCCACCTTTTCCCTTTTTTTAAAATTGTGTGAACATAACCATAGAAATAGTACCGTACACTATGAAATGGTTATGAAAAAAAAAAAAAACATGCAAATAATTTATCATTTCCAATTTACTTGTACATTGTGAGATTCTGACAACCCCCGCTGAAGTGATTATGTAATACTTAGTATAACAAATGTGCCTTCATGTTATTTCAAATATTTGATTTGAAGCTGGAGACCTAAACTTTCTACATCAATTTACTAACTGCTTTGAGCCAACATAATGATGAATGAACTGAAATTATTTTATTCCTGGAATTGGTTTTCTGCAGGTATAAATCAGCATTGCTCCAATCATAGTTTACTGAATATGTAGGATTCTGCAAACTTATGCAAACGATTCAATGGCAGATAACATATAAGATTGGAATCAAATAAAAGATTGATGTAATAAAAAATATAAAAATGAATATAACATAACATAAATGTTGATTTATTTCATTTTTCAAGTCAACACAAAGCAGGATTATTTTCTCCACGTATTGTATTATATCTAACAGATTGTTTTTGGTTTTCCCTGTAGCTAGCCCTCTTTAACCTCTTTAATGGGAGGGGCCACTTTCTTTACTTTACTTACTGGTAGACTTATGAGCCTAGATATATTCTCCTACAATTGACCAAAAACCACAGCCTGTCTTTGGCTGTATCAACACAAATAGAGACACTTTTTAATCAACAACCATAATCTTTATTAATCAATTTCAATAACATACATTATTAGAGTGCGTTCACACGTACAGGATCTTCAGCAGATTTGATGGCGCAGATTTGAAGCTGCAGATTCAAAGCAAATCAATTCTGGCCATGAAATCTGCTGTGGATCTGCTGCAGATTCAAATCTGCGCCCTCAAATTTGCTGCAGATCTGCTCCAGATCCTGTACGTGTGAACGCACCCTATGCTAAGTTTACACTAGGCGATTATTGGCCCGATCGTACGATTACGATTTCGAAGTAACGATTTTTTTTTATAACGATCAGCGTTTAGACGGTACGATATATCGTACGGAAAAATCGTTTTGCAATCGTGCACCCGCAGCCCGGCCTGCCCGTAGCCTGCCCCCCCCCCGCTTAACCGCAGCCCCTGTGCCACCCCGATCGCCACCCCCGCCGCTCCGATCGCCACCCCCGCCGCTCCGATCGCCACCCCCGCCACCCCTCCGGTCGCCCCCCCCGCCGCACCGATCGCCCCCCCCCCCCGGCGCTCCGATCACCCCCCCCGCCCCGGCCATGAGCATATGTTACCTGCTCCGCGCAGCAGGTCTTCGGACATCCCCGGCTCCCCTCTTCAGCGCACTGATTGGCTGAAGAGATGAGCCGGGAATTTCAAACCGCTCCTCTTCAGCCAATCAGTGCTCCTCTTCAGCACTGATTGGCTGAAGGGGAGCCGTTTGAAATTCCAGACTCATCTCTTCAGCCAATCAATGCAAGGCAGCACTGATTGGCTGAAGGGGAGCCGTTTGAAATTCCCGACTCCCCTCTTCAGCCAATCAGTGCTGCCGTGCATTGATTGGCTGAAGAGGGGAGACGGGAATTTCAAACGGCTCCCCTTCAGCCAATCAGTGCTGCCTTGCATTGATTGGCTGAAGAGATGAGCCGGGAATTTCAAACGGCTCCCCTTCAGCCAATCAGTGCTGAAGAGGAGCACTGATTGGCTGAAGAGGAGCGGTTTGAAATTCCTGGCTCATCTCTTCAGCCAATCAGTGCGCTGAAGAGGGGAGCCGGGGATGTCCGAAGACCTGCTGAGCGTAGGAGGTAACGTATGCTCTTAGCCGCGGCGGGGGGGGGCAATCGGAGCGGCGGCGGGGGGGCGATCGGAGCGTCGGCGGAGGGGGGGGCGATCGGGGCGGCGGGGGTGGCGATGGGGGGGGGGGGCGATCGGAACGGTGGCGGGGGAGGCGATCGGGTCGGCGGGGGTGTCTATCAGAGCGGCGGCAGCGGGGGTGGCGATCGAGCCGGCGCAGGGGGCTGCAGATGAGCGGGGGGCCGGGCTGCGAGCGGGGGGCCGGGTGGCGGGCGGGGCTGCAGGCGGCCGTAGGCCAGACTATCGCGCGACGACTGTTTACACGGAACGATCGGCGAATTTTTTTCGATTAGCGAACGATGATTTATGAACATGTTAAAAGATCAAAATGAACGATTTTTCGATCGTTCACCATGTTTACACGTACGATTATCGTTCGAATTCGGTCGTTATCGCGAAAATTCGTCCGATAATCGTTTCGTGTAAACGTAGCATAAGGGTGCTAATTCACACGACCGATGCGCAGCAGATCAGCAGCAGATTTGATGGTGCAGATTTGATGCTGTGTTCAGTTATTTACATCAAATCTGCTGCGTATCTGCTGTGTATCCACTGAGTATCCGCAGCAAAAAATTCACTGCCATATGGTGTGTGTGAAGCTACCGTGTGCTGTTCACACATACGGGATCTGCAGCAGATTTGATGGTGCAGATTTGAAGCTGCAGATTTTAAGCAAATCAATTCTAGGCCATCAAATTTGCTGCAGATCTGCAGATTCAAATCTGCGCCATTAAATCTGCTGCAGATCTGCTGCAGATCCTGTACGTGTGAACGCACCCTTAGGGTACGTTCACACTTACCGGATCCGCAGTTTATTTTCTGGCAGATTTCATGTAAATAACAGAACACAGCATCAAATCTGCACCATCAAATCTGCACCATCAAATCTGCTGCGGATCTGCTGCAGATCTGCTGCGGATCCTGTAGGTGTGAACGCACCCTTAAGAAGTTAAAAACTGCAGCCACGCACACAGGACTGGCCAACACATAGGATAAATCACAATAATGAGTAACAAAATGGTCTGATAAATATTGCACCATGCCCTGAACCTTCACCATGGCCAAAAGGAGGTAAGCGAAGAAGTAATCATAATACCTGTAGTATGGAGAGCAGGCACACATCCACACTACAGGTATCATGGGGGTTGCTGCACTTAGCATCCGGTCACTTCCAGTGCCAAGTCTTCAGTCTATATTTAGGGCACATAGGGTCATCTAGTGACCAATACAGGAGATTCCTCTTTACTACCTCCCAATAGAAATATAAAATGTAACTTTTATTATTTAAATTATACCACACATCAAAGCACTCAAAGGCTTGAACTGTGTAATAATAATGTATGCTGTATCACTCCCACTCGTAGGACAGAAGTCCCATATTTTGTTTAGTTAGGTGATCACACACTGAGGCTATGCTGCAGATATACCATTAGACTTAAATGCCAGCTTGCTAACCCTATCTTAGGCTCGCTTAACATGTTTAAGCACACTATCTCTCACTGTGAGAGGTCCGTCCAATGAAACTTGCAAATGTGGACACTTCATATTCCTTGTTCATGAACTGACTCCTCAAGCAACCAATAACCACCTGGTTATCGCCATCCAATCAGAAGAGCAAGGGGTATGTACCAATCAAGGAACAACGCATCAGATGGATCAACTCCAGACTTTTTCCCAGTAATTGAAACACATTATAAAGTCATATAACTTTGTAATATGCTTCCATCACCTATCTGCCCCCCTTCCCTGTCTTTTCCCCCCTCAACCTCCCACCAGGAAGTGAAGTAAACTCATTCTTACCTAATGACTGTTGACCCCAGGCTGCTCTGTGGAAGCCATTTTGTGACATTGACATCATCAAGAGGGAGGCGGGTCTAAGCCCTGTTAGGCCAGACCCCCTTTGTCAGATGACACAGGTTGCTCAGCTCTGATTGGCTGAAAAAAATGTAAGCATCTAACAGTTTTACAGAGTCAGTTAGACATCACAGGAGAAAAGGTGCATCATGGGTAAGCCATGAAGCCACCAACTGGAGTTTCAGGGACCTGCAAACAGAGGGAAATTCAAACGGAGACAGACTCTGGATGGTAAATGTAAAAACTATGTTTATGATTGATTGTTTTTTTTTTTTTTTTATCAGCGCCAGAGTACCCCTTTAATGTTTGGAAGAAAACCATTTAAGGTGAGTATTAGTGGAAAAAGAAGACTTTTAAGGACCACTTGAGCCCTATACCAGGATCAGTTTCAAATCATAGGATGGATGATCTCAAACAAAGGAGCAATGTAAGTATAACAATTTATTTACATATGAAAACATTGCTGGCTTTATATATAAATGACAAAAAGATGAAACCCAGGAACTATCAATTTCTGTGATTGTGCCAAGCTTTTTAGTGAGAGGAACAGGAATTTCTACGTTTTTGGTAAACAGAACAAACCTATTTAAGGCTATGTTCACACAACATTATTTTTGAGTAAAGAACAGATACTGATTGCAATGGAATTAGCCTCCGTTCTTTACTGCAGGGGCTGTATTGCACTAAAGTCAATGCAATGCCGTCCGGTGTATGCACACATCGTTATTTTAACGTCCGTTCTTTAGAAAGGGCGTGACAATAATGTACATGCTTATTATTTTTGGTGCTATGCACCAAAAATCGCCCAGTAATAATAGCTGTTCACACAATGTAAAGTCGGCCAGTGGCCGCTCTTTACATTGAAGTGAATGGCGAATTGATTTGCGGGCACACCCGAAGGTGTCCACAAATCAATTGCAAAAAAAGAACATTCCTGCAGGAACGTGCAGAATGCAGTCTGGCAGCCAGCGGTTTAACAGCGTCTGCAAAGGTAAAGGTAGTGTAAACATATATGTAATATATGTGTCAAGTGTTATTTAATAGGTATCCTTTCTTCCCAAGCAGCTTGGGGGCCCTTTAAAAAAATAAACAATTTTCCTTTTTATTAAAAATAAACCTTGGTGTTTATATAACAACAACAAAAAAAAGTTTTATATGCTGACTTGTGTTTTTTGCAAACCATTTATCATTTGTGCTTAGAATAATAATGCTTGATCTTGTGCTGAAATATTTTCTATCAAGATAACAAGTACCCTGAAGGGTCATACAGTCTTTGACTGGGTGCTTTGTTTGCAACAGTTCGCTGCAGCTTGTCACAATAACATTATTAGCTGGAAAGAAATGCCAGCCAAAAATTAGACAGCGAATACAATGAGTGACATTGTGCTACTAAGCGATGCATTGTTTATAATGACTTGCTATCAACAAGAAACAGTCAATGAAGTTGTGAGACCAGGGCAATTCTTTTTTTCAATTCTGTAGTGAATATTTTTAAATAGGAGTGCAAAGAAAAAAAATTACTTAGTTACCCATTGTTCCCCAACATATAACTCATAGTCCATCCGCAAAACCCATCTCTGACCCCAAATACTGAAACAGTAGGTTCATAATGTATCTCAGTGTCTACCTATGTGGTTCTTAAAACATTTGTAAGGTAATAGAAACATTTTTAACTGCTTAAGAGCATGATAAAATTGGGCTTTGTGGACACAGGCAATTCTCATTTTTGCATCTTCCGCATTTAACTCTGTGCCTGTTGCCTATGACTGTTATATTCACTGTTATATTGTCATGTTAAATAGACAATCTGATCTGATAGCTTCATGTTATGGAGCAGGCATCTCAGACTCTTGTCATTACTTTTGGCCCACCAAGGAAATCAATTGATTTCCTAGAGCTAGTACACTGATAGGACATTACATCATATTATAATATTGTTAGGAATATGACTTTGTGCTCCTCGGTCCGTGCCGGGCGGTCGAGGAAGCGCTGAGTTTGTCTGTGTTTTTCTTTTTACTCTGTCTGAATTGTGTTGTATTTGCCAGCCACACCCGCTTTTCCTGGCAGACTCCTGGCAGTGCAGGGGTTACTGCTCTGCTTGATCTTCTCAGCTGAACTTGCTGCTGGGATCAGGGCTGGTCCAATCATCTGCTGGACTTAGTCTCTGATCTCAGATAAAAAGCAGCAAGTTTCTCCCTTCCCTGCTGACTATTAGAGTTCACTCGCCTGCTCAGCTCCCTGTTTAGTTACACTGATCTCTGTATTCTGGACCTTCTGCATTTGACCTCGACTATTCTCCTGTTTGCTGTTTTTGTACTTCGCCGCTCGACTGTTGCTGACCTGGTTTGTCTGACACCTCTTATTGTGTTTTGTTTGTCTGTCCGTGCTCTGTGTGTCGCACTTATTCAGTGTAGGGACCGACTCCGTGGTTGTCCGGGCCGTTTAGGGCCGTCCGTGGCAATTAGGCAGGGTCAGTGGGTGGGGTCAGCTCAGGGCTCACTGTCCGTGTCTTGTCAGACTGCCTTTGCCATACTGACCATAACAGAATAGTCAGCCTAATAATTTTTTGGGGTAACCTAGCATTATGGACGCCATGAAGACTCTGGTGAACCAGATGCAAGGTCTGAACACGCTGGTTCAGAACCTTGCTGAGCGCGTCCAGGAACAAGAGACTGCACCCCGACAGGTGACCATGACCACCCCTCTACCTCCGGAACCTCCGGTGCAGCTCCCTGAAAAGTTTAAGGGAGACAGGAAGCATTTCCGAACATTTAGAGAGGGGTGCAAGTTGTTTTTTCGTTTGTGCCCCCACTCCTCTGGAGATGAGGACCAAAGGGTGGGCATTATTATGTCCCTCTTGCAGGGTCCTCCTCAGGAGTGGGCTTTTTCATTACCCTCTGGATCCATGGAGTTGACCTCCGTGGATCAATTTTTTTCTGCCCTAGGACTCCTGTATGACGATCCAGACCTAGCAGCGGAAGCAGAACGCCAACTGACTTCCATGAAACAGGGAAAGAGACCTTTGGAGGAGTACTGTGCGGAATTCAGACAGTGGTGTGTGTCATCTGGCTGGAATGACCCCGCACTGCGGTGCCAGTTCCGGATGGGGTTGTCGGACCAGCTTAAAGACCTATTAGTGGTATACCCTACCCCCGACACCTTAGAAGAAACAATGACTTTGGCGATTAGGGTTGACAGGCGACTCAGAGACAGACATAGGGAGAAAGGAACTTCTGAGTCTTCTAGTTCTCTTCCTGTTATTGACTGTGTTTCTCAGCCTCCTCCTTCTGTTCCTCTGTCACAAGAAGAGCCCATGCAGCTTGGAGCCTCAGATACCAAGACCCGACGAGCCTTCCGCCTGCAACACAACCTCTGCCTATACTGTGGTAAACTCGGTCATCGTGTGAGGTCCTGTCCTGCTAGACCTGACCAGCCGGCTGAAAGACTCCAGCGCCTGAGTGACCATCGAGGGGGTCATTCAGGTGCACAGGTATCCCTTGAACATAAAAATAAATTATTGGTACCTATCTCACTTTGTTTGGGGCACAAATTGGTCTCGGGTTTTGCTCATGTGGATTCTGGGGCCTCCGCCAATTTCATTAGCTCCGGTTTTTGGTCACGTTTAGAGGCATGTCCGCTTTTGCTCAATAATCCGCTGACCATCACTGGTGCGGATTCTACCCCTTTGGCCAGGGGTAGAATCTGCTATATCACTCCGACTATGAAGGTGCAGGTTGGGTCAATTCACCAAGAAATGCTTGACTTTTTAATCATGGGCAATTTATCTACTGATGTTATTCTGGGTTTACCTTGGTTGAGTAAACATAATCCTGTTTTTGATTGGTCCACTCGTGAATTGGTAAAATGGGGATCTGAGTGCTCTCCTCATTGTATTTCGCTGAATGCCGCAGATGTCTTCCCCAAGGAGGGGGAGATCCCGGAGTTTATTTCCGATTTCTCAGATGTGTTTGACGAGAAGGCTGTTGATGTGTTGCCACCTCATAGGCCATATGATTGCTCCATTGATTTGATCCCTGGTACTAAATACCCTAAAGGTAGAATTTTTAATTTGTCTAGGCCTGAGAGGGAGGCTATGCGAGAGTACATTCAGGAAAGCCTTCGCAAGGGTCACATTTGTCCCTCCAGCTCTCCCATGGGTGCAGGGTTCTTTTTTGTTGGTAAAAAGGATGGTGGTCTTAGACCGTGTATTGATTACCGAGAACTAAATAAGATCACTATCAAAAACCAGCACCCCCTTCCTCTTATTCCAGATCTCTTTAATCAGATTGTGGGTGCTCAGTGGTTCTCCAAGATAGATCTTCGTGGGGCCTACAATCTGATCAGAATAAGGGAGGGGGATGAGTGGAAGACCGCCTTCAATACCCCTGAGGGACATTTTGAGTATCGGGTGATGCCATTTGGTCTGAGTAATGCCCCTGCAGTATTCCAGCATTTTGTGAATGACATATTCAGGGAACATCTGGGGAAATTCTTGGTGGTGTATTTGGATGATATCCTAATCTTTTCGCCGGATTGGTCTTCCCACGTAAACCATGTTCGCACTGTTATGCATTTGCTTAGAAATAATAACTTGTTTGCCAAACTGTCCAAATGCCAATTCGGAATCCAGAAGGTCTCTTTTCTGGGGTACATAATTTCTCCAACTCTTTTAGTATGGATCCTGTCAAAGTGGCAGCCATTGAGAAATGGGAACGTCCCACTAACCTTAAGGCATTGCAAAGATTCTTGGGATTTGCCAACTATTACAGAAAATTTATTAAGGGATTTTCCATAATTGCTAAACCCCTTACTGACCTGACCAGAAAAGGGGCTGACCTGGATAACTGGACTCCCAAGGCTATAGAGGCATTTGGACAGTTAAAAAGATGTTTCTCCAAGGCACCCGTGCTCATCCAGCCTGATCTGGAGCAACCTTTTGTTATTGAAGTTGATGCTTCAGAGGTGGGGGTTGGTGCGGTTCTTTCTCAGGGCCCTGAGAGTCTCACCAACTTCCGACCTATAGCTTACTTCTCCAGGAAATTTTCCCCAGCAGAAGGAAATTACGATATTGGTAACAGGGAACTGCTTGCCATCAAGTGGGCATTCGATGAATGGAGGCATTTCCTTGAAGGAGCTAAACACAAGGTCAGGGTACTAACTGACCACAAAAACTTATTGTACCTAGACAAGGCCAAACGCCTAACCCCTCGACAGGCGAGGTGGGCGTTGTTCTTTACTCGTTTTGATTTTGAGATAACCTATCGTCCAGGTTCTAAAAATGTCAAAGCTGATGCCCTATCGCGGAGTTTTGATGCCAGTAATGTCCCCAAAGGTGAACCAGAAAATATACTTGCGCCCGGGGTGGTCCTTGCCATCCTCCAACCTGATCTTGTCGCTCAGGTGGTAGAGTCTCAGTCCCTTGCCCCTGAAAATACTCCGGAGGGAAAACTCTTTGTACCCCCCAATCTCCGGCTTAGAGTCTTGGAAGAAACCCATTGTTCTGTTCTGGCTGGTCACCCGGGAATTGCTGGTACCAAGTATCTCCTCTCAAGGCAATATTGGTGGCCTTCTTGGTTCCAAGATGTAAAATTTTTTGTTGAAGCTTGTGAAGTCTGTGCTAGGTCCAAGGTCCCTCGTAGGTTACCAGAGGGCCTCCTCCACCCTCTTCCTATACCTAGGAGACCATGGACCCACCTCGCTATGGACTTCATCACAGATTTGCCATTGTCCAAAGGGAAAACAGTGATCTGGGTGGTGGTGGACAGATTCTCCAAAATGTGCCACCTTATTCCGTTGAAAAAACTCCCCAATGCTTGTACTTTGGCCACTCTGTTCATAAACCATATCCTAAGGTTACATGGGGTTCCTGAAAACATTGTCTCTGATAGGGGAGTGCAATTTGTCTCCAAATTCTGGAGAGAACTATGTGGTCGTTTGGGGATTTCGTTGTCTTTTTCGTCTGCCTTTCACCCCCAGTCTAATGGGCAAACGGAGAGGGTAAACCAATCCTTAGAACAATTTCTTAGATGTTTTGTATCATGTTCTCAGGATAAATGGAAAAACTATTTGCCTCTAGCAGAGTTCGCGCTTAATAATAGAGAGAGTCAGTCTACCAAAATGTCGCCTTTCTTTTGCAATTATGGGTATAATCCCAGGTATTCGTCGGCTCACTCTCCAGAGTCTGTAAATCCTTCAGCTGAAGTTATCTATCAAAGACTGTGCACAGTCTGGGCCCAGGCTCTTGTGAGCCTGACTAAGGCCCAGAGGTTGTCTAGCATACAAGCTAATAAAAGACGTATATCTGGCCATGAATATCAGGTAGGGGACAAGGTGTGGCTCTCCACGAGAAATCTTAAGCTCAGAGTCCCTTCTGGGAAATTAGCACCTAAATACATTGGTCCTTATCTAATTACAGAAATCATTAATCCTGTGTCCTTCCGCCTACAGTTACCCAATAATATGAGGATTCACAATGTCTTTCATAAATCATTGTTAAAAAAATATGTAGTTCCTGTGCTTCCAGCAGTCCTCCCTGCTCCTCTGGTCATCCAAGGTGAGCTGGAGTTTGAGGTGGACAAGATTTTGGACTCTCGCCAAGTTCAAAATTCCATCCAATATCTTGTCCAGTGGAAAGGATTTGGTCCCGAGGAAAATACTTGGGTTGCCAGTAAGGACATACATGCCTCACGCCTTATCCGGCAGTTTCATGCCCGTAACCCCTCTAAGCCTGGTCCTTTGAGTGAGGGTCCAGTGGCCCCTCATAAGAGGGGGGGTACTGTTAGGAATATGACTTTGCGCTCCTCGGTCCGTGCCGGGCGGTCGAGGAAGCGCTGAGTTTGTCTGTGTTTTTCTTTTTACTCTGTCTGAATTGTGTTGTATTTGCCAGCCACACCCGCTTTTCCTGGCAGACTCCTGGCAGTGCAGGGGTTACTGCTCTGCTTGATCTTCTCAGCTGAACTTGCTGCTGGGATCAGGGCTGGTCCAATCATCTGCTGGACTTAGTCTCTGATCTCAGATAAAAAGCAGCAAGTTTCTCCCTTCCCTGCTGACTATTAGAGTTCACTCGCCTGCTCAGCTCCCTGTTTAGTTACACTGATCTCTGTATTCTGGACCTTCTGCATTTGACCTCGACTATTCTCCTGTTTGCTGTTTTTGTACTTCGCCGCTCGACTGTTGCTGACCTGGTTTGTCTGACACCTCTTATTGTGTTTTGTTTGTCTGTCCGTGCTCTGTGTGTCGCACCTATTCAGTGTAGGGACCGACTCTGTGGTTGTCCGGGCCGTTTAGGGCCGTCCGTGGCAATTAGGCGGGGTCAGTGGGTGGGGTCAGCTCAGGGCTCACTGTCCGTGTCTTGTCAGACTGCCTTTGCCATACTGACCATAACAAATATGGTCAGTCTGGACCAGCCATATTATAATTCTCTTGGCCATAGGCAGTTTCAGGTCCATTGTGGGCACACTAATGGAATAATTACTGTGGGACACTATTTGGGAGGCTGACTACTATATGGGGCATTGTTGGAGAGGCTGACTCCTATGTGGGCCACTGTTGGAGAGGCTGATTACTATGTGGGGCTCTATCAGGGAGGCCGATTACTATGTGCGGCACTGTTGGAGAGGCTGATTACTATGTGGGGCTCCATCGGGGAGGCTAATTACTATGTGCAGCACTGTTGGAGAGGCTGATTACTATGAGAGGCTCCATTGGGGAGGCTGACTTCTATGTGGGGTACCATTGGGGAAGCTGAATACGATATAGAGAACTGTTGGAGAGGCTGACTACTATGTGGGACACATAGTATTAAATGTTGGACACATATAATTTATATATCTACTGATTCGGTGCTAAGGAGTCCAGCAGTGACTGACAGCTATTGTTTTGCTTGTTGTTTAGCGATTGGACCGTGCCCGCTAATAGCCGCGGTCCCGGGCTACGAGCGGCACCCGGGACCGCGGCGGTTCAGAGCGCGGCTGCAGCGCGGCCCTGGCCATACGGGTACGTCCAGGGTCGCCTTATGGTTAAATACATTACAGACCATGCACATAGAACAACTGATTGTTGCAAATACATTTGATATGTCTGAGGAATTTATCAAAACTATCACCACCAGATAAACACAGCCAAACATCAATCCAAATTTCATTTTTGCCCTAAGTTATGGATTTAAAAAAATGTAAAAAAAAAAAAATAATAATAATTAAGATTTTGTAATAGAAGTAAATTACAAATCTCTGGCATTTTCTGTCACAGTCTCGATAGAAGAAAAAACTTTTCGCTGGACTACCACTTTAATTTTTAAAAATGAAATGAAAAACAATTCCCCTACACAAAATGCATGTTATTATTAAACAAAATTAAAACAATGTATTTTTATTAATTTTATTTACAATGCCAGTTATGGTTCGCTAATCACACCTTACAAAAACAGGAAGAAAAATAAATAATAGAAACGTACTCTAAGGGCCCTATTCCACGGGACGATTATCGTTCAGATTATCGTTAAATCGTTCGAATCTGAACGATAATCGTTCGGTTGAAATGCAGTTAACGATTAACGACCGAACGAGAAATCGTTGATCTTTTAATAAGACCTGGACCTATTTTTATCGTTGCTCGTTCGCAAATCGTTCGCATTGAATAAGACATCGTTCGGTCGTTCTCAATAGATACGAACGCAATAGCGAATAAATAGCGAAGAGAACTATCGCAATTACGATCATAAGTAACGATTATCGTTCCATGGAAATGAGTGAACGTTTTCAGGTCTTTCGCAATAGCGGTCGTTTGAGATCGTTAATCGTTAACGATTATCCAAACGATAATCGTCCCGTGGAATAGGGCCCTAAGGCTATGTTTACACAATGGCAAAAAATGAGAAAAGGCGCTTTCTATTCAAAAAGACGTCCGTTTTTGGCCCTATTTTAATTTGCAATGCATTGAAGTCAATGGGATGACGGCATCTAATGCACATAGTATATTAAATAATGGGCGTTGTCATCATGGACGTCAAAATAATAATGTCAATTTTTTTGAACGTCTTTTGCAAACAGCGGACATTATTTCTTAGTTGTTCCCACAGTTTTTCTTTGTTCACCATTCTTTTACTGTTTTTACTATTTAATATAATTGACTTTTCAATTAAAGGCACACCCAAAGGCCAAATAATAAGTCCAAACTAGAACAATGTACCAAAAGCTGTCACTGCCCTGACGTGCAGCCAAACAGCGAAATGTTAGACGTAATGTTTAACCTCAAAATGACATCATGTTGTGTGAACATAGTCTAAAAGTGTACAAATAGAAACTACACATCATCATTAAACGTTGGTATGGTGTTATTTTGCCAACAGAGTAAAATAAAACAAAAAATCATATGTCATCCATTATAACTATAATAATCTGTAAAAAAAAGTTAACTATTCTTTTTGACCAAACTGTAAACGCAGTTGAAAAACCATGGTAAAATTGCTATTTTTGTTTAAATTTCTCCAAAATAATAGTGAACATCATTTAATACAATGTATGTCACCAACATTTTTTCTATAGCTTGTCCCACAAAGTACAAATCGTTAAAAATGTAATAAAAAAAAAAAGTTATGATGCTACACATAGAGTTGAGCAAAAAAAACTTTCTAGTTCTTGAGGGTACTATTAGCTACTAACTAATGCTAAGTTTACACACTGTTGTTGTATTTAAAAGAATGGACGCTGATTGCATTGAAATCAGCGTCCGTTTTTTTCTGCAGCGTTGGCATTAAATTCAATGTAATTCTGCCCACTCTGTTCCCACTTCATTATTTTAACGTCCCTTAGAGTCGGGAGAAGACTGCGCTAAGCGCAGTCCTCTCCTGGCTCTCTATGACATGTCGAAAGTTTAGTAAAATGACATTGACACTTTAAATAGTTTGACCTCAAACAAGAGCTAAATTATTTTACTCATGCACACTTTTTTTGTATTTTTTCCTTGAAAAAAAGGAAACTTGAAGCATTTTCCTCATACCTAGAGTATGCAAG
This sequence comes from Dendropsophus ebraccatus, assembly GCF_027789765.1. Classification (NCBI taxonomy): domain Eukaryota; kingdom Metazoa; phylum Chordata; class Amphibia; order Anura; family Hylidae; genus Dendropsophus; species Dendropsophus ebraccatus. Next base: position 113,207,577 of record NC_091458.1, read on the forward strand.
ATTGTAGAATAAAAACACCTTAAGGCCACAACATATATTTTCGTAAAAGTACGGGCGTTGTTGCCGATTGCAACAATGGCCGTGATTAATACGAAAATATACATTACACTGACGTCTATGCAAACCCGGCAAACATAGTATACGCTCCGGCTGGGATCTCTAGCAGCTCTGCAAAAAACTGTCACTTTTCTGCGGCCGCTATTCATTGAGTAGCGGCTGAAGAGAACCTGTCAGTGCACACAATGGAACGAGCGGCTCCGGACGCACGCTCCATTGTGTGCAGTGGGGAGTTCTGATGCTGGCGCACACTGATGCTCCCGCAGTACTGGCCGGGATGAGCTTATCTGACACAGAGCGTCCGGTGTCATACAATGTGTGAACATAGCCTAAATTTTGTGACACATTTAGTTTCTCGACCCGCTAGATTTCTTATGAGTCTGTTTGCCCTCAATGTACTTGGCAGGTTTTTCCATGTGACAAAACTAAAACCTAACCTTGCCTCCACACAAGTAGTGGATTTGCAGATCCAATATGCGCAGAAACAGTGAGGATTCGACTATATCGGTATTCACAAATTTTGGTGACATTAATATATGTAGTGAAACAAGATACAGATAAAGGAAACTATTAAAAAAAAAATAGTAAATGAGGGCCCGATTCAAAAAAACATCTTATGTCCTACATGACTAATGCCACATTTATTATGGGTATTAAGGTGGCCATACACCTCCAATAACTGACAGACGAACGATTGTTCGGCCATCCCTTATCTCTACTGCCCATTGCCTGTCCTCAACACACACAAAAATGTTCGGCGAAGCCAGGCATTCCTGCATTCTCTATGCGGAGGGGGAAGGGTCGTGGTTTTCGTAAAAAGTAACATGGCCTAAGAGGCCACAAACCTGCGCTTTACATTTCTAGCTGGGTTCACACTACGTATGTTTCAGTCAGTATTGTGGTCCTCATATTGCAACCAAAACCAGGAGTGGATTGAAAACACAGAAAGGCTCTGTTCACACAATGTTGAAATTGAGTGGATGGCCGCCGTTTAATGGCAAATATTTGCTGTTATTTTAAAACAACGGCTGTTATATTGAAATAATGGCAGTTATTTACTGTTATATGGCGGCCATCCACTCCATTTCACTATTGTGTGAACAGAGCCTTTCTGTGTTTTTAATCCACTCCTGGTTTTGGTTGCAATATGAGGACCACAATACTGACTGAAATATACGTAGTGTAAACTAAGTTGGTCTAAACATAAACTAGACAATCAGCACACACACTTTCACACTAGATTCATCAATCTGCCTGATATGCTTTGATAAATCGGGTATATTTGAAGACTGTTTAGGTTTGCACTAAGAATTCTACAATTTTATTAACTCTGCGCCCTCTGCGCTACTTAATTGTTGTTCTACCTTGAAATTAACCGAATGTGACTTTTATACAGTACTGTAGATATAAAAAGTTTTACCTTAATTGTTTCTTTAAATAGTTTAAAGCAGTGTCAGCCTACGCAGGTACTGTATTACCATCATTAATTTTCCCTAAAGAAATACAAGAAACACAAGTAATACAATTGCTTAAAAAGCATGTAAACGTCCTAAAATTGGTTGTTTCTAATTATCAAGGCATGAAATTACTACTTTCCTCAAAGGATCATTTTCTGCACTTAGTCACTAACTGATTTTAAAGATGGGTGAGCAATGAATGCTAATCTTCTGCAGCGTTTTGCCTTGCATTTAACTTTATTAATTCATTTTATGGTATATTTAAATGAACTGCGGTGCCATGATGTAAGCTTTTAATTTATATATTTTAATCTATTTCTCTTACTGCAATGTTATGCAGTCATTTAGAATTTACTACCCATTAAATTATAATTTTATTTTATATTTATTTTCCAAAACCAGATTTAATTGAACACAAATAAATTATACAGTTGAAGTGTATGTGTTGATAAATAAAATACCAGGAAATTAAAAATTAAAAGGCTTTAGGCATGTGAAATTAAATACAAAGCATAAAAATTGTATTCATATCATAAACAAAAAACTAGATGCAAACACCACTGTACCTCTAGCTTTACAGACTAGTTAAAGACAATGAGGAAAAGTAGATGTTTAGGTATTTTCTAATTATAAAGCAGTATTCCTCAGTATTGGCCCATGAGGCTGTATGTGTAAGGTCATCAATGCTTGATGGGGTTTACAAGTGGTATGTTTTGTGTAATTTGTTTTTTGGACTCACTGGGACATTAGTTGTATGGTCTTATTTGTCCTAGCTTACCCTTATCCAGTATTAGAACATTATATTAAAATAAAACTGGAAAAAAAAATGTCAATGGTGGTTCAGTGTCCTGATCATAGTAAAAGCAGCCTAAGGATCGTTTTACACAGCTAGATCGGTGATCACTTACTGAGCCTATTACATTGCTAAATAATCATGAGCAAGGGCTACACGGACATCATTAGTGATGTCTGTGCAGTCCTTGCCTTAAGTGTAAAATGATACACTTTATACATATCTTTCTATGCTCCCAGTGTTCTTCCAGCTTCTGCCTGCTCTTTGCAGCCACCGCTGGAACTGTTGAGCCGGCCTCTGAAGGGACAAACCGTTTAGCCAATCACTAGGAAGAAGCTAGAAGAATAACAGGATCATGGATAGGTATGAATAATGTTTATTATTTTTTTTACACATTCATCAGCCGTCGGCTGCACATCACACAAGTAGCAATGCTTGGTTGATTAGCTGATGATTGTTTCTTCGGCTGATCGTTGTCTTTATTACACAAAGCGTAGCACAATGTCTTGAATATCCCCCTTATAAAAATTTACCTCTGCTCTCAACTATAAACCTCTCTGACAGGCTGGTTAAAAACCAAGAAGTTTCCCCCCCCCCTCATAAGTAGTAATGTAAATGTGTTTAATTGGTTCCAGCATCCACCAACCGCTAAGTGCTGCACCTGGATGTTTTATTAAAAAATAATGTAAATACATGTAAAACAAAACAGTGCACACACAGTCACTCACACCCTAATCTTTATGGGACAGGCACATGTGTCAGCAGGAGGAGCCAGCCAATGCAGAAATATAGTACAAGGGAGGACTGGAGGTGAAAGCTCAAGCTGGTGGCAAACAGGGAACACAAAGCAGTGCGGCCACACAGTGATGCCAACAGCACCTGCACTGCATCAGGGCCTCTTTGTACGATCTGTGGTGTGTTGTAGAGCAGTTTTACACAAGACTCTAAGACTGGGGGCCGAAAAAGTGTTTGAGAACCGAGTAAGTGTTTGGGTTCTGAAGCAAACGTTACTTGCAAATACTGTTTGAGAACCAAACTGTTCAAGTTTAGAGCAGTTTGAGAATCAATGAACCACTATACTTTCTTTGTTACAGACATTAATATGAGAGAATCTGCACACTCTGTATGGCTATGTTCACACAACGTTTTTTCAGCTCCGTTTAAAATGAAGTCTGTTATTTTGAGTCTAAAATAATGGACATTATTTAGCTGTCTGGCCTCCCCTTAGTGCAATGACTGGTGTTTGTACATTATTCTAGTTTGGGATTACTAATTGGACTTTGGGTGTGTCTTAATTGAAAAGTCCATTGAATTTAATTGTAAAAAAAGGAGAAAGAAAGGTGACAAAAGAAAAACAGTGTGTGAACAGCTAATAAAAACCGTCCGTTGTTTGCAAAAGATGTCCGAAAATAATGATCATGTTCATTATTTTGACGTCCTATTCTTTTATGGGATCCCGGCCGGAGCGTATAAGCATCGTATACGCTCCGGCCGGGATCCCATACGGGGCCGCAAATAACTGACATGTCAGTTTTCTGCGGCCGCAATTCAGTGAATTGAGGCAGCAGAAAGACCTTTCAGTTCACATAATGAAGCGAGCGGCTCCGGCTGCTTGCTTCATTGTGTTCTATGGGAGGTTCTGATGCGGGCGCGCGCTAAGGCGCCCGCATTAGAACACTGCGGCCGGAAAGATCATCCGGCCGGTACTTAAGTACAGGCCGAGATGATCTGGGCAGAGACTGGCCGTTCCATGACCCGGCCGGGTCATGGAACGACCGGTCTCACACGTTGTGTGAACATAGCCTAAAAGTGTTACTATTATCTTTAGCGGGTGATAGGATATGCTCTCAAAATCCTGTCCCCATGCTCCTGATGCAGGCATGAGCTGGAGATGGATTTCTTCCGGCAGCGCCATTGTACACAATGCAGTCACCTGCATTGCCGGAATAATTCCCACTACTTTCATATGTGAATCATAACCAAAGAGTTGAGTGTCCATTTGGAAAGTAAAATCAGAGAAAAGATTTCTCAGATTCTTGTTATGTCATTTTGAAGTTACAATATCTCAATAACAGGATTTGTTTTATATAGAAAAGCAACTGGTCTAGTAAAGTTCAGGAAACTCCTTTATACAGTATAGGCAAAACATGTGTCTACAGTATGTGCTCGACCAATTGTGCCTCTGTAAAGTAACATAAGACTTTTTAGGGCAAAATAGACTGATGGACTATCCACAAGATAGCTATACCACTACACAGAGAATGAAGACAACAGCTTCTGGCCGCACTCACTGTGCAGTGTGGGCGCCGAACAGCTAATCGGTGCCAGGTGTTGGCAGCCTGCCAATCCTACTTCTCCCCGGAAAACCTCTTTAAAATGAGGAGGATCTTTTAAAAAAAAAAACCCTACTTTATCTGCCGGAAACAGAAGAAATCCATCCATGCAATGTGTACAATTGACCCATTTTTATATTAATTTTCCTCGTTCTTCAAGTATATTTCCATTATTGTTTCATAATTATTGTTCCTCTTTACACCTTTTTTCTGTTACACATGAATGGTTACACAATCAATGACAGCGGCAGGGTAGGTGATAATGAGGATTTTTTTTTATAGCCTAGCCACTTTTAAATATAAAAAAGAAATTGCCAGACATGCTGTTTAATATAGGAATAATAATAACCTACTAACTATAGTATATATACTAATGCAAGAAATGAAGAACGACTGACCTTTCTTGACCTGTCTGGTTTAGTTAATACTCCTTAGGATAAAAAAAATCCTTATTGTTCAGCATTGTTTCATTCATCTGCTATTCTTACTAGAAATTTAAGAATAAATAACCAACAAGGTGTTAACATTTGAGGGCCTGTCCCTACCCTGAGACAGTGAATTTCGACTGGACAGTGTCAGACAGTGTATGGACATCCCAATTTATATCACCTTTATATAATTTAGCTACTAGCCTTACATTTCCATTAGGTATAACAGATGCTTAGCACAACAGATGCTTAGCATAAATGTTACTTGTAGTACTATCAACTTTCTAGGTAGGAGGCAACAAGTGAAAATCTGATGAAGTAAGGTCCAAGTATTCTAGTCCCTGGTGATCAACTGGTTTCTCCTGCTGCAAAAGACATCTAGCATGCTGATGCTTTACTAGAATGGGTGCACATGCTGTAATACCCTAGTAATGCTATGATATATCCATATTATCTAATATGACATATGCCCAGGGGTTGTCCATTATACATTACAGTTCATTGTTGAGTCTAGGCCTATAAAATGTACTCAGGGCATATAGGATCCTGCTATACTGTGCTCTTTGTAAAGAGGATCTGTAGTTAAACCCTCAAACATGAGATGTAGCTATTATTAAATAGCTTAGGGTGCTTAGGATTATACAACTTTTTACAGTTTCTCTTACAATACAGTTAAAAGTGCGGAGGTGCATGAGCGTGATTATAAAGTCAAAGGATATGTATTCTTTTTAAAATTGACCTTAAACAGGTGAGTTACGTGCAAGGTCAAGTATGAGATATTGTAGCTACTTACTTATTTACTTACAATATTTGATGGTCATGTTGTGCTTATCTTTTTTTTTTTTTCAAACAGAAATTTATTGAAAAGGTCAGTCAAGTACAGAGCATGTAACAAGTAGGAACACGCAGTTCCCATTCGAAATTTAGATTCAGAATAAACATTGAAAGTGACCTCATTTTTAAATGTTATGCTATAATGAAATATTATTACAAAGACTTTAAATTGTTAGAGACATGGTATGCTTCAATTATTATAGGCTGAGGTGACCAGAAGAAATAAAACTAGTGTATAACTACAAACAAATGAAAATTGGTAGCAAGGGAGGTACCACAGATCACTACAGTTCTTATTGTGTTAAAATGGCTACGTAGAATACAAAAGGTGTGGAATTAATAGCAGGCTCTCAACACAGTATGACATATGATCTAAGTGGGTGAGGAAGTTTGCAGAAATTGTTTGTAGAAAACTTTCCAGGGTTCCCATAGACTGAGGAATTTCTCGTGAGTGCGAGATTCCCAGCTACATAACTCCTCTAATCTGCTGGACCTTCTCGATCCACTCAGTAAAGGTGGGCGGAGTTTTATCCCTCCAGTGAATGGGAATGAGGAGCTTTGCTGCAGTAAGTAATAGAGTTGGTAAATGGTTTTTGGCTGGTGAGAATATAAGGCTAGGGACCCAAAGGAGGATAAGTGAAGAGTCTAAAGGAACATTACTGCCACATATTAAGGATATATGTTAAATAATTGCTTCCCAAAAATTTTTTAGCTTTGGGCAGGAAAGCCAGATATGGGAAAGTGTACCTGAGCATGAATTGCATCTCCAGCAGGTGTCCGATTTTAGAATATTCATTTTTTTTTTAGAAGATAAGGTGTCCTGTACCATCTTGTGAGTAATTTATAAGAATTCTCTTGGATCTTGACATATCTGGAGAAGCCATGTGAGTTTTTGAAAATATGTGAGACTGTGGACTGGGGGAGCGTAATATTAAGCTCTTTTTCCCAGGCCACTATAAATGATGGTGTAGTATCAGCCTCTTTAGTGAACAGACCTTTATATAATTTAGAGACTAAGCCTTTCGAAGGTTGTTCATGCCTTTGGGCCTGTTACCTTCGTTCATGAAAGGATCTAAAACCCCCCTGTTGCCCCCTTGGTCTAATAAAATTACACTAACTTATCTACAGACATCTCAAATCATCTAGAGAAATACCGAATCCAGAAGTCCTACTTGGGACAACACTCCTTAAAACGTCAGACTTTAACAAAAAGAAATATTTACAAGCGAGTGTCAGAGGTTTCTAAATGACTTCTCTTCTTATAGAGATGCCTCATGGTTTGAAAGCTACCTGAGTATATTGTGCTTATCTAATTTATTCTGTACATACAAATGTAATAAACAGCAAATGGCCTACATCATGGTGCATTAAGGGAAGAGTTATGATGACTTTGAAACAAAGGTTACAAAGTGAAAAGCTACCAGAACCTTATGTGTTTGCTGGGAATTATTGTTAGGTGTAATACTATAGCAGGCATGGTTATAAAAATGCTAACCTTCTGATTTCTCAAAACCATTCCCTCTGCTCTCCCTTTTCGTCTTGTATTATTATTCATGGGGAGCTCATAGGATTTAAGGCATATTGTTTCGATACTAAAAGATCCAATAAATTCTTAAAACTTTAAGGAGAACACGTGTTTTGTAGATCACAAAGTATCACAGAAAATTTTTAAAGCAAAATTACATTCTTTCAAATGAGGTGGACATTGATGTGGGTATTTTAAACAATAGATGTGTCCGCAAATATTTGAGCAATTTAGGCCTTCTTAAAATATGTCAGTGTACAACTTGAGGGTGGAGGTGCCAAACTTTAATTAACTAATTCATTGAAAATTCCTTAGCTAAGTTGTACATGTACCATAATATGGATTTTCCCTTTCTAGTAAAAGTAAGTAACAGTGGAGAACTTAGGAAATAACAGATTCAATGGTTTATAATGGGGATATTTCTGTGACTTGTGACTTCAGTATTACCACTGGATATCTTCTCAAATTGAACAGATGAACACTGCACACAATTAGAGATGAACAAACTTCAAATTTAAGTCCAGGTTTACAACTTCTCCAAACCGGAACACTCAGCATTTAACTCCCCGCATCTGGAAAAGCTGGTTGCTGCCTTGAAGCTGCCAGGAAAACATGGATATAGACTATGACCCGTGTATCCATGTTTTCCAGCACTCCTAAGAGTTGCAGCCAACTTTAGATTTAGATTGTAAGCCCCACTGGGGAAAGGGACTGATGTAAGAGATATCAATCTCTCTAGAGTGGTGCTGATTATGTTGACACTATATGAAATAATAATGATGATGATCTTCTTCTTCTTCTTCTTCTTCTTCTTATTATTATTATTATTATTATTATTATTATTATTTTTAAAGGGTTTTAAAACGATTATACATTTTAGGAACCTGAACACTGTAGAAGCTGCTTTGATTGTATTTAATAGCTAAGCAATAGTTACTTCAATTTGATTTCAACGGAAAACTACCATAAACCTATCACATTGGCCACCTAGCTACTAGGCTTTTTCTAGCACTAGCCCAGATTTACTTTTGCAAATGTTCCATATACTGTATCTGAGCATTCTGAGCAAAAACATACATTTATGAATTTCAGACACTTAGGGGGGAGGTTTATCAAACTGGTGTAAAGTAGAACTGTCTTAGTTGTCCCTAGCAACTGATCTGATTCCACCTTTCATTTTTCACAGAGTCTGTAAGGAATAAAATGTGGAATCTGATTGGTTGCTAGGGGCAACTAAGACAATTCTATTTTGCACCAGTTTGATAAATCTCCCCCTTGGTCTTGTCCACCAAAAGGCTATGTTCACACACAGTAATTTTTCAGTAAAGAACAGATGATGGTTGCAATTGAATCAACGTCTGTTCTTTACTGCTGAAGTCAATGCAATGCCCTTCGCTGTATTCACACATCGTTATGTTAAAGCTAAATGTTACCATTAAAATAATACCTACCTATTATTTATTGATGCTGTTCAGTGAACAGTGTCCAGAAACAGTAGCTGTTCACACAATGTACTGTAATGTACGGCGGCTGCACTGCATTGAAGTGAATGCTAATTGATTTGCGGGCACACCCAATGGTGCCCGCAAATCAATAGTAAAAAAGAACGCTTCTGCAGCCAATACAGAGGAATGTCCAGAATGAAGACTGGCGGCTGGCAGTTTAACAGCGTCCATTGCTATAAAATGGATGCTTTTGGTATTAAAAAAAAAAGTTAAAAGGCCTAGATGCCCTTAGAGTCATGGCCATAAGTTTTGAGGCTGACACATACTGTAGTTTGTTTTTCACAGTTTGCTACTTCAGTTTATATAGCGGCAATTTGCATTACCTCTAGATTGCCATGAAGAGTGATCAGATGGATTGTAATAAATCACAAAGTTATTCCTTGCCATCAAAATTAACGTAATCACAAAAATAACAATTTCCCATGAATTGAATCCCTGCCACAAAATGCCCTGCTAACATCATTTCAGTGATTTTCTTGTTAGCTCTGGGGAAAGTGTTAATGAGGAGAAGGCAGCTGATATCACTCCGTCATGCTGACTGAACTATAAGAGCAGACTGGATGCTTTAAAAGGGCAATGGTGCTTACAATCATTGTCTTCTTCTGTTAACCTTGGTAACCACCAAGGAAACATGTGCCGTTACTGCTTTGTATCAAATGGGCTTTAGAGGTGAGAACACTTCTGTTTTTAAGATTTCCCCTAAGGGTAAATTCACACGGGCGTCTCTCATAAAAAAAACGCAGCTAATCCGCAGCTAATCCGCAATACATTTATTATTCTTATTATTATTAATACGTGTATTGCGGATTAGCTGCAGATTAGCTGCGTTTTTTTTATGCGAGACGCCCGTGTGAATTTACCCTAAATCATCAATTTTTCAGATCAACAACTTCAAGAAGAGAAGAGAAGTTGCTGTGAATAAGGCTTCAGGGGCCCCAAGAAGTCCTGCAAGTGGCAGGACATTCTCTCAAAGAGGGTTTACCTACAAAATTGGTGCAACACCTTTGCACAGCTTGCTTAGAAATGGCAGCAGGCATCTTACACAATGGGAAGAAGGCTTTAGCAAGCTGGTCTAGTATCAAGAAGGGCAGCGAAGAAACCATTTCTTTCCAAGAAAAACAATGCTCTCAAATTTGTGCACTAAACACAAATTGTTGCGCAAATAAGCTGTTTCTCAAAAATCTGAAACAATTCAACACCAAAACATACTGTACACAAAAAAAACAAATGCTGTAGTTCAGTATAATATAGAAACCTATAAGACTAAAAGATTTCAAAACACTGAAGCAGTTAACTTTGTGAAAACCAATATCTCAAAATCTCAGATTTGAAAACACTGAAGCAGCAAACTTTGTGAAGACCAAAATCTGTTTGAAAATGTCTGCTCATGACTGTAGATGCTCTCTGGTGGAGAACTATTGCACCCTGTGCAGATGTCTGTTCTTTGTGGCATTTTAATAAAGCTGCTAAAGTGGTGAATGACACATTCTTTGTTTCTATACAGATGTTGGAGCTACTCTGCATACTTATTTTCCATGGAGCATTGCATGGCCTATGTAGGTCTCCATATTACCGATTGGTGGTCTACCCTTGGTCCCATAGGCCTCACAGCTAGTCAACCCTGCTCTAAACCAGAATCACATTACTCACAGTTTTATGGACTATTACAGGGTTGTAATTGCCACTAGGCACTCGTGGTTCGATGCCTAGAGTAGAACCCTGCTTTACAATTCTTCTATTTTTTTATCACTTTTTTTTTACAATTGGGGTAAGGGGGGCAACATTGAGCTGTCATGCATGTATTATATGTATAACGGCTCACTACAGTGCAGGACTACTGAGAGGCATAGGAGAAAGATCACTACTGGGGGGTAAAGCGGGGCACATCATTATTATTTGGGCAAAGGAAGAGAGTCATCATTGCTGGGTGGACAGAAAAGGGGGATCATCACTACCGAGGGCACAGAAGGGGGATCATTACTACTAGGAGCAGAGAAGGGGGGGATCATCACTACTAGGGGCACAGGAGGAGGGTTCATCACTAGTGGGGGGACACAGGAGGGGGATTATCACCACTATGGGGCACAAAAGGATATTACTACTTGAAGGAGGGTGCTGGAAACATGTCTAAAATGTTTGCCCAATAGTTTCTGTGGGGACAAGTTAAGGCTAAAACAAGTCTTCATGTTGGCCTGGACCAAATGGAGAAAGGAGAAAGTGAACAACTCTGATATGAGAAGACGTCTCCTGTGAGTCACTGGATGTAACTGCACTGTAATCCCTATGCTGTCACTATGTGGGTGTAATGGGTGGTTTTCATTCAGTAGCAGTAATGGTGGCATTTATCATTGATACTCAGGACATGGCAGTATTATTTTTCCCTTATGTAGTGGTAATATTGGTGGTAATATTTAGTCACAAGGGGTGGTAATATGCATGGCTGTATTATTTGGTGTTTAAATAATGATGATGTCAGTACACTGGGCTTTGTTCAGTAGTAGTATGATTGTTATATGTATGGTGATAAAATTTGTTCCTCACTTAACTATTTTGGAGCCAATGCCTCACTTGCTGTACTAAATGTACTGTTCCTGGCCCAGCAAGAATGGGGAGTCACTTAACCCCTTCTTTGCTTGGCTGGGCGCTGTGTGTCTTTAACACAGCAAGTGAAGGACAGAAGGGCACTCTTCCCTGCTGCCATATGTCGTTGTGAACTGCAAGTGGACCCAACACTTCCCCTTCTTCTCTCCTGGGGGCATGGGGGGGGGGTCATTTTGGGGCACAAGCACTTAGTGCACTTAGGACTGCTGAAAGCTGGAATGCGTTGAAGTCAATTGAAAGACAGATGTTCTGTGTATTAAATTAATAATGATCATGACAATTATAAGTGGATGTCTTTTGCAAACAAAGGACGTTATTTTTTACTTGCTTACACACAGTTCTTCTTTTTTCACCGTTCTTTCACTGTCTTTACTATTTAATTCAATGGACTTTTCAATTAAAGACACATCCAAAGGCCAATTAGTCCTCCTAAACTAAAATAATGTACCAACAGCCATCATTGCACTGACAGGCGGCCAAACAGCTTAATGACGTACGTCATTTTAAACTCAAAATGACAAAACTTAATGATTCCCTTATCAATAATTACAATGGGAACGTCTGCAATTTATCATATATATTAGGAAGTTATCACAATAAACAAACTAAACAAATAAATGACAAATTCAGCTTCACTACATGTGTACAATCAATCTGTACTTCTAGTGCCATGGTCTCCTTCTAAAATGCTTCATGCATTGTAAATTAATTAGCCTTGTCAATCTGAGTATTTAACATGCTTTATTATACATCAGTAAGTCAGAATAAATGAAGCTAAATGCCATGGCCTCAGGTCTTTTTCTTTATTCTAGGTCACAGACTCTTAGTTTATATGTTTGATGTCTTTACATTGTATATTATACTTTGTGTTTGATTTATCAAGAGCTCCATGAATAAATTCAATAACAATGAAGTATGTTCTCAATCACATGTAATTTGTAAGACTCGCAGTAAATGTGGCTTACAATGAAAAGTACTCATAAATTGCTGCCGATACCGGGGTCTAGACCACATAATGAATGTTTTCACAGCTATGCCAATTACACTTCCAAAATAACACCACTCCTGCTTGAATCAATTCTTTTTTCAATGGATATATGAAGATGGTGTTATTGTACTGGCTTCATGATAACATGATAATGTAGAGGCTGAAATTTAAAGTATATACATTTTAGTACACACACATTTCTCTCCCTGTACATTGCATTTTAACCCTTTCCCTCCTTGTCTATCCCTATCATGCTATTGTACTATTAGCCACTTAGCAGACTGCCCATAGACTTTTACCATCCAGGTGGCCAACAATAAATTATGCAAAAAAATCTGCGGTGGCCCAGAGAGGAGAGAAGCCATCAGGGGCTTCTCAGTTTCAGTCTATGGGCAGCTGTAGGAGCTGCTGGGTCCTAATAGATGCAGATCAGCTAAAAATTTAGAGTCAGGAGGTATACTTCCCCTGCAACTGGGCCTACTATGTCATTCCCAGAAATTATCAATAAAAACAACTCTCCGTGCCTCTCTACAGGTTCCTTATGACTTTATGAGTGACACAGTGATTTATCGAAGGGTGTAAAATACAGACTGCCCACAGCAACCAATCACAGTTCAGCTTTCAGCTCTGGTAAAATGAAAGCTGAGCTGTGATTGGTTGCTGTGGGCAGTTTACACCAGTCTATAGTTTACACCCTTTGATAAATCTCCACCTATATGTGATAAAAATGACAGCTTTTTGCCCCGTCCCCTATATACATTATGTATATGGAAAAACTGTAATTGAAAGAATATAGAAAGAAGCACATTTTAAAAATGTAGAGGCCACAGAGAAGCTTGTGTTACCCCTTACTGCTAGCACTCAACATAAAACGGTAAATAAAATCTTTTTTTTCTTTCTTTTTTTTAACATTGTGGACAATTCCCGATTTACATCTAGATTTTCTGGTTTTGTTTCCCCCCCCCCCCCCCCCTAAATCAACAGAACATTTTTCCCCTTGAAGGCGCCTCAAATACTATTTTAATGGTGTTTAGGACACCAACTGTATCGCGTCACACAGTAATAGTGCCCCCTCTGTGCCCCATATAAGCAGTTGTGCCCAATATGTGCCTCAAAATAGTATTCAGGTCGCTCTGTGCCCCCATACAGTGTAGGAGGTCTACTCTGCGTATCCATGTAGGTAGCTCAACCCCTGTACATTGTATTCCCCATGTAGGTTGTTATCTTCTGTTGTAAACTCCCCTTTGTAGGCAATCCCTCCTGTAGGTAATAGAAGAAACATAGGGGGTTGGCATAGGGCATTGACTGTCCCATCTCAGATCTCAGTCAGGGATTGCCTGTGCCGGATGTCACTCCCAAGAAAAGTTTGTCTCTGCAGACAGCGGGGGATACCGGCAACACCAGAGGAGGACACTGGGGGAGCACAGACAGGTAAGGATAACATGTTTATTCTTTAATATGCACCAGCAGTAATGTATTTAAAAAAGTAGAACACCAGACAACCCCTTAAAGGGGAATGCTGGTGGTTTTTTTTTTAAATCTTTTTGCTTATGTTGTTCACCATGCAGGAACACAATTGTTATATTTTGATAGATTGAACAAATGCTCATGCTGTGATACCAAAATTTTTATTTTTTATTTGTAAAATGGGGAAGTGGGTGATTTATACTTTTATTGGGGAGGGGGCATTGCAATATTTTAAAAAAATAAAAAAACTTTTTAAAGGTTTTTTTTTTTTTTTTTACAATTTTTAAGTCCCCCTAGGGAACTTTTATAAGCAATCACTAGACAGCCTATACTGTTTAAGGCTATGCTATTGCATAACAATGATCAGTGTTACATGTAGGGTCTGCTTGAGACAGACTCTGGAATCAGATCGACGATCTGACAAGACAGAGCTTGGTAGAAGACCTCCGTCTGACAGAAAAAGTTATCTAAAGACAACACATAAGCAAGGTATAAATGCAGTAGTAGAACCTCATAGTAAATCCCTCTTAATGAAAATATCACTTTAATCTCACTGTTAAACTTCTACGTTGATGTCAATGAACTCTTTAGGCTTTAATACACTGCCAACTTTTAGAAGCTCATAGAGAATACTTCAAATAAGGCACATATGGTAGAATATAAATGCCAAGTGCTGCTAGTATGGCCTGAGGGACAGACAATAGCTTAGTTGATTATATTTTTATTTTATTTTTTTATAATAAATTCCAGTAAAATATGTTTTTTTTTTATTTAAGGAGGTATATGAAACTATAAAATTATAGAATTACCACTTATCTACAATATTACAGGTAAGAAATTACTACTGTTTTCTGTGATCCGAATATGCATCAAAAGTTTTGTTTGCCACTTTATGTTCTATTGGCATCGCGAATGGTGGCATCTGGGACTTAACTGCAAAAAGTTGAACTCAAGTGGAGTTTTAAAAGTCAAAGCTATTTATTGACACACATAACTCAGTCACAATATTGCTACTGTCATGTTGTTTTACTGTCAGAGCCATCAGTCTGTCTGCACTTTATTTTCAGGAATATTCTATAAGCCCCAAAATGCCTACGGCAAAATTTGCTCCTACTTAACTAACCACATAGCTGTCTGTTGTAAAAAAGGGTTAAGCTAAAGAGCAGAATTTCAGGATATTTTTTGAGAGATTTATAGAGACCATTTAACTCCCCAGCAAGTTTTAGAAAATGACAGCTGAATCCTTGCATTGGTGTTTACAAACCTCCAATTTTGCTGCAGAGTATTAAAAGCTACACTTTTGCTAACATTCCTATTGCTGTAAAACATTTACAAAATAATACAAATGCACAATTCCTATGTGGAGCTATTTGCTTACAACAAGCCACGTATAGACCGAACAGCAGTAACATTCTGTTTTCTCTCATTTTTCTTAAGCCCCTATTACACGCTCCATGTTCCCCGCTCGCTACCAGCCCTATTACACACACTGAAAAAGGGCGGGTAAGTGTGGGTCAGGCGCAGGGAGATCGTACAGTGAGCCCATAGGAGAAAGTGGCTGTCAGGATGGGACAGGTAGGGACAAGACACGACAGTGAGCCCTAGGTCTGAACCCGCCCACTGTCCCTACCTACTTGACTCAGTCGGTCCTAGGCAGCCGCGGACAACCACGAGGACGTTCCTTATACTGAGTACGTGAAACACAGAACAATACAGACGGACAAACAAAATAAAGGGTAGTCAATAAAGCCAAGTCAGAAGCGAACGGGCAACGCGGTACAAAGTCAGCAAACAATTGGATAGTCAAAAGGTCAGGTGGGAGGTCGGATAATAAGTCGAGCAAGGCAGAGGGATTAGGAACGAGGATCGCAGAAATAGACAAGGGAGCTGGGATCAGTGGATTAAACCTAATAGCCAGCAATCAGTAAATGACCGTTGGCT
Source organism: Dendropsophus ebraccatus (assembly GCF_027789765.1). Lineage (NCBI taxonomy): Eukaryota > Metazoa > Chordata > Amphibia > Anura > Hylidae > Dendropsophus > Dendropsophus ebraccatus. The sequence goes on from NC_091458.1 coordinate 113,223,506, forward strand.
CTTTAAATACAGGGCCAGGAGCCCGGACCAGAACATCATTGGTCCGGACTCCTGAGTCCTGATCACAGTCAGCTGTAGCACTGCAGAGTGAGTGGCAGCGGCATCTGCCACTCACTCTGAGTGCTACACACCGCTCAGCTGAGCAACCGAGTGAACGGAGCCCTCGGCGTCCCTGATTGCTAGGGACGCCGTCGGGTATCCGTGACGTCACTCGGTAGGACGTCGAGAGGTGACGCCTTGCCCTGGAGGCTGAGAGCGGCGCTGTATCCCGGTCAGGTAAGTTCCTGACAGCAGAGCGACGGCAGCAGATTGCTGCTATGCTCCTCATTTGTCTTTCAACATGTTGAAAGACATTAAAAGACAACAATCAGCCGACATTTTGCATGTCGTTTGATCGTTGCCTCTCGATAATCGCTTTGTGTAATAGGGCCTTCAGTAACATGCATGTATGCAGGGGATAGCAGGATATAAGAATAATAGGGTACATTGGTGGAGATAGCAGGGTACAAGGATGAAAGGGTAGATTAGCGTGTTTCCAAACATTTCAGAATTTTCTTTATTTCTGCATAAGCTTGAATTAAAACTACATCAGATTTTTACACCTAAAAGTGCATACAGCGATCCAAATCAGATCAGACTTAGACTTGGTAGTTTATTTATTTATTGAGGAAAATAAAAGAAGTCTGATCTTCACAACTCATGTTTGTGGTAGTGTATCATAGACCTCAGAAAATGCTGATGCTCATCAGGCTGGAAAAGGTCCCATAACCATCTACAGAGAGAGTGGCTCAGATTTACTAAAGCTCTCTAGACAGTGCAAATGTGGACAGATGCCACAGATTTATCACAGTGCAGAAGGCTTCATTATGCACCAGAGTTTGCATTAGACTTTGGTGCCATTTTTGTCACAACTTTTGACTCACTTTAAGCTACACCTTTGTTTTGATTATGACAGTTGTGACATACTGTGGTTTATTTTTCTGGATATTGCACTCATGATTTAGGCAGCTAAATGCATTATATATAAAGATGTTTGAACAAAAAAAAGTATCATAGATGAATAAAATAGAGGGGAGTAGTTTAAACACGCCCCCTGAAGAAGCGGAGCTAACGTGAAGAGGTGAATAGGTCAAGAGGTGAATATTAGAACACTGATGTGGGTGAGAATATGTTGCATTAACATGTAACCATGACTCTGAGGATGGTAAGTCACAAATTTACTATTTTTAGTGGGGGAGGCCATACTTGTATTGACCTGGTTACAAATTTATCTGGACAATGGATATATATTTTGGTAAGAAGTGTTAGATAAGTTATTGTTGTCAGTCGGAGCTACTGTGTAACCCTTTTATTAAGGCTACATGTCCTTTTTACTGAGCTCATGCCCCTTTCAAAAGCCCCATTTTCTAAGTGTTAACTTAGAAAGGTATATTGAAAGGTATAGTAAATATGGCAGAAATCATAAAAGATGATTTTTGGCTCAACTGCACCAAGATTCTGCATAACTGCAACAGTAAATCTGGGCCACTGTATACAAATGCAGGGCATCCCAGACCATTATAAGGGCACTTTTACACAACCAATAATCGTCAATGAGCATTGCTACAAAAACTATTTTGGCTGATAATCTATTTAAAATGTCAACATTCAGCCGAGGAACGGAAAAACGCCTGCTCAACAGCTAATCTCATCTTTTGTGCAGCCCTCTAAATCATCATTTATCAGCCGCATATGTTTCTGTAAACAGGGGATTTGTGTCTCATAGCAACATTTTTAAATGGCCACACAAACGATACAGGGATTGTTATGCTTTGTAAAGGCACTGCAAGCGAGTGCTGATCGCTGATCGCACTTGTTTGCCGCACTTGTTTGCGGCCATAATCCATACTTTCCCAGGTCAACAAAGATCACAAGAGCAATACGTAGATTAGCCTGCAAGATCACAAAGGAGCCCATGGTAACCTGTAAACAACTACTCTATAGGCCTGTCTCACATAAGGTAAGATAACCTTCAAGAGTCCATGCAGTTTAGCATGTGTCTGGACCAGGAGAGCTTGATAATCATTGATGAGATAATAAATTCAGAATCACACCAGTAAGCAAAATTTCTAGAGAACATGGATCATGCAACAGAACAAAGACCTTAAGCAGACAAGTTTTTCCATCAAAGAATGGGTAAAGAAGAATGAAGTTTAGGTTTTGGAATAACTATGTCCAAGTCCTGACCTTAATCCAATAGAGATGTTGTGCAAGGACCACCCACCATCTTATCAGAGCGGTTTTGTACTGAGGAATGGGGTAAAATTCCCTCAAGCAGATTTTCAAGACTAATCAAAAATTACTGGTAAAGTTTAGATGCAGTTATTATTGAAAAGGCGGCTATACCAGATACTGAGAGCAAAGGTTCACATATTTTTGCCACTCACAGATCATATTGTTTTACTTGCCTCTCTTTACCTATTTTTAGGACTTTTATGAAAATCTGATGTAGTTTTAGATCACATTTGTACAGAAAGAAAATTCTGTATATGCCTGCAGTATCAGACTATGCAAGGTTTGCTTGCAGTCTGTTACCATGGAGACACATATGTTTGCATAGAGATGTAAGCCTTGTACTATGCCATTTTACATCTACAGTACTGTAGTCTATAAGCCGTTTTAGAGACCAACATACTGCAGGACTGACTTTAAGAGGTTTTCCAAAATAAAACAATAGAGAGCCTATCCACAGGATAGACTATTAATAGTTGATTGTGTTGGCACTACAGTGGGAACAGAGCCAGAAGCAGTTGAATAGGCTATCCATTATTGTATCCTGGACAACCCATTTAAAGCGAATCTGTACCGGCATGTAGCCACCCCCAAACTGCCGGAACTGTGTGGTATAAGTCATAATGCCGTGTCTGGCTTGGGGGTTGGCCTTTCTCCGGGTGCATATTTAGGAGAAAAACTAGTTTCATTTCTGCAGTGCGGCGAGGCAGGGAGTTAATGTTGTGTGGCCTAGAGCATAGATACACTAGGCAACACCACATTGACTCCCTGCCTCTCCTCACCGACGATATAAAACATATTTTTCTTCAAATATCCGGCATCGGGAGAAAGACCAACCGCAGACCAGACACATTGTGAGGACCTGTACAACACGGTACCAGCGGTACCATGGTACCATGCCGGTACAGATTCGCTTTAAGGAGTCTGAGTCTCAGAGCTAAAATATCTCAAGATTATTCCCCCAGGGCCGATAACAGGAGCATGCATCCCAGCATTATTGGAGGACACATTTCAACGTAAGAATTGTCAGTTGTCAGCTGTGACAGATCCTTTTTAGTTTGGCTCATAATAGCTGTGCACACAGCTTTCAAGCTAGAGGTAATGACATCATTATTTTATTTTATAGATGATGACTGGGACACTCTGCTATGCATACTAACTATCAGATAGCAAACGTTATATATAGATTAGATATTTAGTATTATCAAAAGTACTGTAATACATAAAAAGGCAACATGTTATTTAGAAATCTAAATGTGGATGAGAATGTTTAGTAATATTTCCTGACATATGTAAAAACTTGGATAGCGCTAAACCTGCCATTCAAATGTGTAACTGTAATGCATGCATCGTCATCATTTATGATTCAGCCATAATGTGTCTGTCACATAGCAGAGAAATCTTGTCAACTCCTTAAAGGGGCTCTCTTTTGATATTTTATGATTTTCTAAACATGCCATTTACAGTATATAGATTTTTTTTTACTATAAAAGTTACAGTATTTTTGTGTCTGTAGCACACTACAATTTAAAGGGCCAGTGCTCCATTTATTGCTGCAGGCCCTATACCACCAACCCTATATAAACCCAGCCTCTTCCTATGGTCTCCGCCTGATCTTTAGTGCCTATAGCCTATTGAGAAAGCGTTCCTTGACTGTTTCTGTTTCAGTGTACCAGTTCATATTGCTGCTGCCCCTTGACTCTGTTCCTCTGTTGCCTGACCCGGACCTGTCTGCCTGTCCCTGACTACACTTTGCCTCATGTTCCTGTACTCCGCTGCACCTCATCACCTAGCAAGCAAGTCCTATCAGGGGTAGCTCCCTGGGGGTCGGTTGCTGAGGCAAGCCTATCCTGCCTTGCACCAGGCTAAGATGAAGACCAGTAGCCGCTTAGACTCTGCTCCCTGGTGCAGCTTACATCAGGCCTGCATATCCACTGAACTCCAGCTGTTACAGAAGGTGAGCGCTAGGCATTTACATAAAACCAAGCCTGCCTGGACAACTCCTTTATAGGTGTATTCTGTCCTGTCTAACACAATGCTATCTGCTGACACCTTTGTCCCTGTCAGGAACTGTCCAAAACAGTAGCAATTCCCCATAGAATACCTTTCCTGCTTTAGGCAGTTCCTGACATGGACAGAGGTGGCATCAGAGAGACTGGAAAGAAAATAACACTTCATGCAGTGCATACAGCAGCTGATAAGTACTGGAAAACTTTATTTTAAATAGAAGTAAATTGCTAATCTATCTTACGCTTAAATATGGTATTTTCTCATTCTAATTTCTATATATTTTGTTTGCACATTCCTCTAAGGGATAAACTAAACAAAAATTTTGAACAAAAAAAATTAATACATTAGTGCATAACACATTAGAACTCCGGCGTTATACAGTCAATTGACAGTCAGCGCAACTGCAACATCTAGCAAGGTTACCAGAGGGTGAAATCTCCCTTTGTTCACCATCGGGGCTCTGTAAAGAGATAGCAGTCCTGATGCTATCCATGGATACCGGAGGCCTCAATGAGGAAAAAAAAAAAAAAAATTTACATTAAATGTGGGTATATTGGCCAACATTTACCACAAACCTAAAGTACATATGTCATCTCAAAATAACTTAGATAAGTTAAAGCATCCCAGAGCTATTACATGAGACAGCGGGCCTAATTGCAGATGGAGAAACCGGCACAGATGGCGGCAATCGGGTGGTGGTTTGAAAAATGGACGCTCTGATGCTGACCTAGTGATATAACAATATTTTTTTCTCTTGAAGAAGTGGGACATTCACTTTAAGGTGATTTAAGGCTATGTTAAGAAAATACTTCTTTGCCAAAGACCAGTACACAGTCCAATATGGTGCCATATTTTGTCCTGTCATCCTCCACCAGATCAAAGAAACAGGTTGCAAAAACACCTCAACTTGGCGAGCGCACCTCTGCCACTGGAACCACTCCAGACTGGGGCAAAATCAAAAGTAATAATCTATTTGACATCCCTGTGATGTGGAACTTGACTCCTTCACTCCGCACTTGGCCGCTTCACCCAGATCCCAAGTTGATGACAGCCGCATTCTACCACTCAGGCTCTAATCATCAGCTCCAGCTATTCTATATCATCAGCCACATTACCATGGCCTCTGACTTTAAACGATAAACTACAAAGTATGAGCAACCCCTGCTACCCCTGACTTGTTAGCCAGGATACAAACCACAGAAAAAGCAGTGCCTCCGGATATCTGACAAAGTTACTTATTTTTTTACTTATAAGGGTGCCTTCACACATACCGTATGGCAGCGAATTTCAAGCTGCAAGTTCCGCAGGGAAGTCTGCTGCAATACTCTGTACTGTTAGCCACGGCTTACTTAACTCAGCATCTGCCAGGCTAACAAGTGAAGGCACCCCCAGTATGATGATTAGAATCAATGGAGCCCTATCACAGTGGGGTGGAGATATAGTAACATTGGGGGTCAATGGGCCTGCCCCCAGTGCATATAGCGGGCCGAATGTGGTGATGGCATTTCAAAAAAAGGACTGCGCCACTGACCTCCCCACAACGGCGACGATCTGCTAATGTAGAAAAAATAATAATATGACATATTGTTCCCTTTATTTAGCTATAAGACCCACTTTTGTGGGTGCCCATAGTGTGAATAAGGCATACAGACTACTAGCTTTATCATGGTTCGTCTGCGCAAATCAATCAGCAAAGAAACAAATGAATTTTTATTCATCAGCTGATGGCTGGCCATTTTACACAGGCCGGTTATCGGCCGTGAACGTTCCTGCCTAGCGATAATTGGCTTGTGTAAAATATCTTGTAGACTCTGGGAAAACCTGGATAGAAATAAGACAATTATTGGCAATTCTCATTTTCTCAGAAACAGAATAGCAATAGATAAGATGTCAACCATCTAAAACTTTACTTATCAGCACTTCAGCAAAGTGGGAGTAGCTGCTGTAAAATTCCCCCAGTGTCAACTTGCACTACTATTTATAGTCTTAGACAAAAAAAAAGGTCCCCCAGAAACAGAATCAGGCAGTGGAAACAACCAACCTAGCGTCACATCAATGAAGTATGGGAGCTAATAAATTCCTCTAGCTCCTATGAGTAACCAACAACACACATATCCCAAGTTTAATAAGCAATGAGAATCATGGATCAATACACCTGATCCACTGTCACTAAAAAAGGCAGAAACCTTAAGCACTAACTTTGGTACTATTCCACCTAGCCAATGATTTAGAAAATCGCTATAAGGAAATGGGCGTTATTACAGCACTGGCACGCTATGTGAGTGTGGCTAATTGCCAGAGAGAAGACGCCCAGATGACTATTTTGGGATCATTTACATACTATTTTTTCTCTTTATTTCTGGCAGGGATGGGGCTTTGGGAATATGTTTTGGAAGTGTGCTGGGCCATTGTCACGGCCGCGGCGGCGTCCCGTGCTCCGGACCGCCGCAACCTCTCCATGCAGCTGCCGGGGTCCATGTACAGGGACCCGGCGCTGCCACTAGTTCGGCCCCGGGGGGCGCGTTACCTCGCCCCGCTCCCGTCACCCACTGTGCCGGCCGGCGCGTGCGTCCCCGCCTCCTAGGGCGCGCGCGCCGGCTGAGTTATAGGGGCAGTGCGCTCCTAATTGGTCCATGTGTCAATCACTCCCCTATAAGTTCCAGCTCTGCCCCCTTCCAGGTGTTGGAGCCTCTACATGCTTCCCATAGCGTTTGGCCCAGCTCCCTGTTGTTCCTGGCCTTAGTCCTTGTTCCTGTCTTCAGTCCTTGTCCCTAGTCCTTGCCCGCTGCCTTCCATTGTTCCTGAGTCCTGTCCGCCACCTGCGAGCACGTCTACAGTCCTCTGCCTGCACTATCTCCTGCCTACTGCTCCTACCACGCCTCGCCTGCCGTCACTAGCAACCGAGCCAGGGGTAGCGACCTGGGGGTCGCCTGCCGCAGCAAGTCCATCCCGCCTTGCGGCGGGCTCTGGTGAAAACCAGCGGCCCCTCAGACTCCGCTCCCTGGTGAGGTTAGTGCTATCGCTAGTGACGGTCCAGTGGATCCACTACTCCAGGCGTTACAGCCATGTAGCATTTCCTTAGTGTTATAGTGATTTTTTAAGTGATTGGTTCCCTTTAATAAAGTATAGCTCTGCTGAAAGGTTATTTTCTATATTTCTTCTTGACCTTTTTATATGTATTTACAGCATATTATTGTCTCCTGCAATGTGTAACCAACATTGTTGATACTGTATTTCACTTCTCTGACAGGATAATAAGTTTCATTCGATGTAACATCTATGCATTGATCTTGTGTTCTACTCAACTTAAAATGTATTACCTGGATGTACTTTGTGCAATCATCCTGTTTTGTTTAATAAAAAAATAAAAATGTATATATACATATATATATCTATAAACAAATATATCTATATATCGCCATGAATGTGAGAAGGGGACGAGCAATTTTTTTTCCATCAACAGATATAGCCCCCACATTGCTGTCACTAAAGGGAATAAACTACAGACTAACCTATAAGAAGGATTTGCAAAACAGCCCTCCGATATCACCTTTTTGAGCTAGCTTGCCCTTTAAGTCATTGCTTGACTCCAATCAGATGCCTTAAACATGACTGGGAATTTTTGTCAAGACGTATGCTTCTGGAGAGTTTTCTGGCTTGGGGAAAATCCTAGTCATGTTTTTAGGGCTTCTAATTAGAGTCAATTGCTGACTTTAAGGGAAAGCTACCTCTAAAAGGTGACTTCTAAGACCTAGATTTCCCAGTGAAGTATGAATGCAGTGCATGCAAGTTCCGACACTAGAAAGCTAGACATCTGAACACTCGAAGCTAGAAAATATGTAGAAAGAAAATGTTACTAAAACTATCACTGGCACCAATATTGGGGAATAATATACTAATGGGCCTGTTTTAAAGGAAAATTGTCATCACTTCCTCACCAGCTTCTCCCCACTATGTCAATCTTGAATGATAGATTTATCCCTATACCCAAAGAGGGAAGGATCTATCAATCAAGGTTAGTAGGGTAGAGAGAAGCTGCCATGGACAGCCCTGATGATGGAAGATGGCCTTAGTTTTAATACCAGTTTTTTTTTTTATAATTTATTAAAGTTAAAGGGATATTTCACTCAAACATAACTTTTAATATGTTGCTGCCCACGGTTAGACTAACAACCCATTCCATACCTGTTATAATCTATTCAGTCACCTTCCCTCAGTTCTCAGCTGCTGATTTCTGCTGAAAACACAAAAATCTGTGTGTGAGCCTTTCTCTCTGTCTCCGCCTCCTCCCCCCTCCCTTTTGAGACAGCTGAGGTAAAAAAGTCCCTAACTGGCTTTATCTATAACATTGTAGCTTCTTTAGAATGCTGGGAGGGTTAATCACAGTGAGTTTAATAGCTACTTGCCCTCAGATTAACCCTCCAAACATTACAAATAAGTTGCAATGTTGCAGATAAAGCCAGCCAGGGACTTGTTTACATCAGCTGTCTCAAAAGGGAGGGGGAGATTTTTGTGTTTTCAGCAGAAAGCAGCAGCTGAGAACTGGGGGAAGGAGACTGATTAGATAATAACAAGTATGGAAAAAAATCTTAGTCTCACCATGGGCAGCCACATATCAAAAGTTATGTATGAGTGGAATATCCCTTTAATATGATGTCATACCTATATTTACACATATAATAAATCATACACAAGCATCATTATTTGAGCAGGACACACATACTATATTTTGGGCTTATAGTATTGGAAGGAAGTTCACTTTTTTTAAACAGCATTTAAGGAAAGTTTGCTTCAGTTCTCAAACTCTTGCTTGGTTCTCAAACACTTTTTTGGCACCCAAAACAATAATTTAAACGAAAATTTACCTGGAAGTAACACAAAATTTGAACTTTACTCGGTATCTGAATGTTTTTGCGAGCGTGCATTGTGGGCTGTACCTGCTGAGTTTAGCACTGGTGAGGCTTCACATACAGTACAGTACTGTATAAGATTCCTGGAGTACATATACAGTACAGTAGTAGTACAGTCAGTGCACCATCTCCCATCCTGTACTGTATAAGACTGCTGGAGTGCATATACAGAACAGTAGTAGTACAGTCAGTGCACCACCATCTCCCATACTTTACAGTGCTGGGATGGGGGGAGTGTATACTGTAAAGGTTGAGTGAGGGGTTAGTGACTACTGTACTATACTTGCTGGTTGTGTTAAATGTTTATTGTGTATAATGTCCTGTACAGTATATAGTGCTGCTCTGTAATGTACAGTATATAGTGCTGCTCTGTAATGTCCTGTACAGTATAGTGCTGCTCTGTAATGTACTGTACAGTATAGTGCTGTTCTGTAATGTCCTGTACAGTATACAGTGCTGCTCTGAAATGTACTGTACAGTATAGTGCTGCTCTGTAATGTCCTGCACAGTATATAGTGCTGCTCTGTAATGTCCTGTACAGTATATAGTGCTGTTCTGTAATGTCCTGTACAGTATATAGTGCTGCTCTGTAATGTACAGTATATAGTGCTGCTCTGAAATGTACAGTACTGTACAGTATAGTGCTGTTCTGTATTGTCCTGTACAGTATATAGTGCTGCTCTGTAATGTCCTGTACAGTATAGTACTGCTCTGTAATGTCCTGTACAGTATATAGTGCTGTTCTGTCATGTCCTGTACAGTATATAGTGCTGCTCTGTAATGTCCTGTACAGTATATAGCGCTGATCTGTAATGTACTGTACAGTATAGTGCTGTTCTGTAATGTCCTGTACAGTATATAGTGCTGCTCTGTAATGTACTGTACAGTATATAGTGCTGTTCTGTAATGTCCTGTACAGTATATAGTGCTGTTCTGTAATGTCCTGTACAGTATATAGCACTGATCTGTAATGTACTGTACAGTATATAGTGCTGTTCTGTAATGTCCTGTACAGTATAGTACTGCTCTGTAATGTCCTGTACAGTATATAGTGCTGTTCTGTCATGTTCTGTACAGTATATAGTGCTGCTCTGTAATGTCCTGTACAGTATATAGCGCTGATCTGTAATGTACTGTACAGTATAGTGCTGTTCTGTAATGTCCTGTACAGTATATAGTGCTGCTCTGTAATGTCCTAAACAGTATATAGCGCTGATCTGTAATGTACTGTACAGTATATAGTGCTGCTCTGTAATGTCCTGTACAGTATATAGTGCTGCTCTGAAATGTACTGTACAGTATATAGTGCAGTTCCGTAATGTTCTGTACAGTATATAGTGCTGCTCTGTAATGTCCTGTACAATATATAGTGCTGCTCTGTAATGTCCTGTACAGTATATAGTGCTGTTCTGTAATGTACTGTACAGTATATAGTGCTGCTCTGTAATGTACAGTATATAGTGCTGCTCTGAAATGTACAGTACTGTACAGTATAGTACTGCTCTGCAATGTCCTGTACAGTATATAGTGCTGTTCTGTAATGTCCTGTACAGTATAGTACTGCTCTGCAATGTCCTGTACAGTATATAGTGCTGTTCTGTAATGTCCTGTACAGTATATAGTGCTGCTCTGTAATGTCCTGTACAGTATATAGCGCTGATCTGTAATTTACTGTACAGTATAGTGCTGCTCTGTAATGTCCTGTACAGTATATAGTGCTGTTCTGTAATGTCCTGTACAGTATATAGCACTGATCTGTAATGTACTGTACAGTATATAGTGCTGTTCTGTAATGTCCTGTATAGTATAGTACTGCTCTGTAATGTCCTGTACAGTATATAGCGCTGATCTGTAATGTACTTTACAGTATAGTGCTGCTCTGTAATGTCCTGTACAGTATATAGTGCTGTTCTGTCATGTTCTGTACAGTATATAGTGCTGCTCTGTAATGTCCTGTACAGTATATTGCGCTGATCTGTAATGTACTGTACAGTATAGTGCTGCTCTGTAATGTCCTGTACAGTATAGTGCTGTTCTGTAATGTCCTGTACAGTATAGTGCTGCTCTGTAATGTCCTGTACAGTATATAGTGCTGTTCTGTCATGTTCTGTACAGTATATAGTGCTGCTCTGTAATGTCCTGTACAGTATATAGCGCTGATCTGTAATGTACTGTACAGTATAGTGCTGCTCTGTAATGTCCTGTACAGTATATAGTGCTGCTCTGTAATGTCCTGTACAGTATATAGCGCTGATCTGTAATGTACTGTACAGTATAGTGCTGTTCTGTAATGTCCTGTACAGTATAGTGCTGCTCTGTAATGTCCTGTACAGTATAGTGCTGTTCTGTAATGTCCTGTACAGTATAGTGCTGCTCTGTAATGTCCTGTACAGTATATAGTGCTGTTCTGTCATGTTCTGTACAGTATATAGTGCTGCTCTGTAATGTCCTGTACAGTATAGTGCTGTTCTGTAATGTCCTGTACAGTATAGTGCTGCTCTGTAATGTACTGTACAGTATGGTGCTGTTCTGTAATGTACTGTACAGTGTATAGTGCTGCTCTGAAATGTACTGTACAGTATATAGTGCTGTTCTGTAATGTCCTGTACAGTATATAGTGCTGCTCTGTATTGTCCTGTTCTGTACTGTACTGCAGTGATTAAACTGGGCACTATAAAATGTAATACATGAGTATTGTAGGTAATTATTGGTGGGTGTTGGAAGCAATTAAACACATCTACACTATTTCCTATGGGAGGACAATGCTCGGTTCTCCAAGTGCCTTCCTGAACCAATTAAGTTCAAGAACAGAGGCACCGCTGTGTATGTATGTATATATATATATATATATATATATATATATATATATATATATATATATATATATATATATATCATCCACAATACAGTTACAGTAACAAGGTTGTAAAGCAAAATTGCTGTCATACTATTATATCTTAACAATTATATGCAGTGTGGTTTTGCTGCCTTTTTTGCCATGTTTATTGCAGTAAATGGTGCTATTTTGGACCTGCTTATGCAAGCCACAGTAAAAGGATTTCTAATAACCTCAGTAAAATAGCACCAACTCTTGACATGATTTCAGCTAAAATGCTGAAAGAGATGTGAACACTGCCCTATAGTAATTTAGAATTATAATGTACTGCAGCACACTTATTGGTTATTACAAGTGTTTTCTGTACTGCAGGCAGATTACTACAATTCATCCATTGAGTAAATCTTATGTTTAGCCAATAGTTAACAAGAGAGAACACTCAAAGCTTGATTTTACATGAGATTTATTGGCAAATATCCCCGAGCTAAAATGTGCCATAAATGACACATGATGTGTTTAACAATCCCAAAGTTGGCTTCTCCTTATCAAACATCTGTGCCCAAAGCTTTCTCTATAAATACAATATTTATAAGTGTGCCATGAATTTCGTCTACAGCCCCATGTCACATAGGACAAGACCATGTTCAGCAGGTGGCAATCCTATTCCCTCATGTTGCTAGTAAAAACCTCTTTGTGCAAGACTAGTCAATGTGTCACATGACTCGCGCCAGAAACAGCTCTGAACAGCCTGACTCTGTCCTCTTTTGTTTGTTTTGCCGGGGATAAGCTATTTCACAGACCTGTCAGTGTAAAGTGTGACTTTACTCACAGAAAATACACAGTTGCCATAGGGTAGTGGGTTTGTTTCTGCCGTTATCACGCACTGGAACTTGTGAACACATGAGCAACAGATCACAGCTTCAGTGAAAGAAATTACAAACTACATCCCAGACAGAGCCTAACAAAAAGGTACGGGTTTCTGAAAGATGTAAACAAGGCGCAGCAAAAAATAGTGTGGTATTGTGTTAGCCAATAAAAATGTAAGTGACAATAAATACAATGGTACCTTGGTTTATGAGTGTTTTGGTTTAAGAGCTCACAGTCTTTCAAAATTGTGACTTGGTTTAAGAGCATTGCTTTGGTTTAAGAGCTCCCTGTACTGGGTGGGAGGGGAGTGGAGGAGGGGCATGGCCTGCATAGCGGGGTCTACAGCACTGTACTCTGACCCAGGAAGTCTCCCTCACCTTCCAAATCATAGCAGATCCACTTCAGGCTGGGGCTCACATCAGGGGACAGAACTGTGGGGGTAATCTCTCCATAGCTGTTACCCCTCTCTTCCCGGACAGAGAGTGCGGCATGTATGTGCCCAGGTATGTCCTGCTCATTCCTTCCTGCTCCCTTCAGTCTCTGTCAGCCCTTGTGTTTCCTATCCTCTCCATTACTGTACAGTAACTTATAATATCACACATTCTGCTATTTCTGATGTTTGTTTCATCTGTTTTACATGTTATTCAGAATAATAAATCATTTTTTTTGGGATGTGGAACCAATTGTCTGCATTTCTATGATTTCTTATGGGAAAATTTGCTTTGGTTTAAGAGTGGATTTGGATTACGAGCGCAGTCCCGGAAAGAATTATGCCTGTAATCCAAGACACCACTGTACTTTGTATCCAAAATTATAGAAACTTGTCGGCAGAAAAAGACCAATTAATCCAACTAGTCTGCCCTCTAAAGGCACTACCACATGGAACGATTATCGGCTTATCGATTACGGCCGATAATGGCTCCGTGTAATAGAAGGCAACAATCAGCCGACATGAACAATGTCGGCTGATCGTTGCAGTCGTTTGTCTTTTAACATGTTGAAAGACAAACGACTGTGATAGCAGTGATATGCTGCCGTCACTCCTTAGAATAGGAGCAGTGGCAGCAGACCGCCACTATCCTCTTAGGCTGCCCGGACGATCTAGCGATCACCCGGGCAGCCCCCCCACACACATACCTCCCCGCGGCCTACCCTGCACTCACCCACTTGCTGCCGCCACAGCAAGCGGTGGACGAGGGGCAAACGAGCACTAACAGTGCTCGTTTGCTCCTCTATGTCGGCCCTTGTAATAGGGGCTTAAGTAATTTCATTCTTATTATCTTAGGATAGATATATCTTTATCCCAGGCAGGTTTACATTCTGTTATTGTTGATTCTCCAACCACATCTGCTTGAAGTTTATTCCAAGCATCTACTACTCTTTTAGTAAAGAAATATTTTCTCATGCGGCTTCTGATTTTTCCCCCAACTATCCTCAGATTGTGCCCTGTTGCTATATTCTTGTTCATTATTATAATTTTTTTTTCTGAAGGTATTATAAGAATAAATACCTTTTCTGGGTAAGCAGAGAAGTTATATTTACAAGTCTTATTAGTACGGAGGCCCTTTCATCGGGGAAGCTTACAGATAAATGACATGACATGCTGCAGATTTTATGCCGTGTTCGATTTTTTTCATTTATTCAACTATAAAAGTATAATTGAACATAGCATAAAATATGCAGTGTATATGCTACATGAGAACATTAGTTTTTAGCGGACTTGCTAAACTGTTCTGATTTATTGTTCTCCGAACCCAAATGTTCGGCATTAGGGAGTCCTGGAAAAGCCTATGGCTTAGCAGTTGAGAATTAAAGGGGTGCTCCAGTGTGGGGGCATTTTTTTGGGGGGACCGGGGAGGAGGTGGCTGAAATAAAAGACGTCCACTTACCTTCCCGGTTCCAGCGGCGGGTCCAGCATCACAGCGCTCCGGTGCCCGGTTCCCGGCCACTTCCGGGTGTCTGACACCGCCCGAGACGCTACGTCTCAGGGCCGTTCAGCCACTCAGTGAAGGAGGCGGGATCCGGACTTCAAACGGATCCCGCCTCCTTCATTGAGTGGTTGAGCGGCCCTGAGACGTAGCATCTCAGGCGGCGACATCCATTATTTGTCTTTGATGGTCGTATATAATGATCATGATCATTATAGACAGCCGTCATTAGCAAATATGGGACATCTTTTTTATGGCTGTTGGAAATAATGGCCGAAAAATCCCCTAGTGTAAACTTTGACTATGGCTGTACCTTGGTTGAAATTTTTTTTTACTATTTTTAATCAGCCACTAGCCGAGAATCTGATGTCCTAAATGTTGATTCTAAGGCGAGTTTCACACTACGTTTTTGCGATCTTTTTTTGCAAAAAACGGACAAAAAAATGATTAAAAAACCGGATGCAACTGTGTGCATCCGTTTTGATCCGTTTTTACATTGGCTTCCATTATAAAGAAAACAGATCAAAATGGATCCATTTTTTAGCGTACACAAAAACGTGGTCAACCTCATTTTTGTGTCCGTTAAAAAAAACTGACCCATTTTGATCCGTTTTTTTGATAATAGAAGTCAATAGAAAAATGGATGCACACAGTTGTATCTGTTTTTTTCATCAGTTTTTCATCCGTTTTTTGCAAAACATACATAAAAGAACCATATTAGGAAAACAATGCACTGTTTAATTTTATGTTATCATTCAAGCTTAGGGCAGATCCTCTGAAACTGTATGCCATCTATGACAGCAATAACCAGAGTTGTCTGCCCCATGTATATAGTAAACACCCTAGGAGAATATGGATGACATTATAGATGTAGCAGAGCTTATATTACATTAATCATACAGACAGCATGATGTTACTGTCCATGGGGCTATGGGCAAAACTACTTTGTATAAAGAGTTACCATGGTACCTTGGTACATAATAGGACTTTACATTATTTACATTCACCTCATTGCATTGTTCACATTTTTCATGCATATTTCAGAATATATTCTGCATCAGAGTATGGAAGCAAAGTGGGTATAATATGCTTATCATTGTTTTCAATGGTAATCTGTGTTGTAGTTCATATTTTTGTACTGCGGCATGGATTTTTTATAGTATGTAAGCTAAATACATATGGAAATTTGCATGTTACTTACACATGTTGAAACATGTTAGGCTATGTTCACACAAAGTTTTGTCTTCGCCTGTATTTTTGGACGCCGTCAAATAAAAAATAAAAAAAAACAGCAATAGGCCAGAACCCCACAATGTCTTTTTATTGGGCATTTGATGTTTTTTTGGATGACCATCATTTTGGCACCACACATGACCAATTTATGCAAATTACAGCTGGCTGTGTTTTGACCTCAAAATGACGACCGTCCAAAAATACAAATGAAAAACAATGTTGTGTGAACATAGCCTTAGGTAGAAAGGGAATCAATTAGCTCCAACAGCAAGTAAAATACACAACAGAAATCCTCAGATGCATGTGGTAAAGTCTGTGAATTTTTCTGTTCCCAGTAACTTAATATTTGAAAGTGGAGCACCGTGTCATTTATTTGGTGCCTAGTAAACCTTTTTCCTGGCTAAAATCTCACTTTCTAGAAGCTTTAAAGTGCTAACACCAAAATATTCAGCATTTAGGGGGTAAAATGCAGGATTTAAAGGGGTAGTGCAGCGGTAAAGAATTATTGACAGAATAACACACATTACAAAGTTATACAACTTTGTAATGTATGTTATGTCTGTGAATGGCCCCCTTCCCCATGTCCCACCACCCCCACCCGTGTACCCGGAAGTGTGGTGCGCTATACATACCTGTCACGTGCCGACTCGTCTCCGATCTTCAGTCTGCGATGACGTCTTCGGGCGGCCGGGCCGAATCCCTCCGAGCGTCCTGAGTGCTGGCTGCTCTCTTTAGCGTCATCAGATGCTCAGCCGCGATTGGCTGAGCACAGTTATGCTCAGCCAATCGCGGCTGAGCAGCCGATGATGCTGAAGACGCCCGAAGACGACATCGCAGACTGAAGATCGGAGACGAGTCGGCACGTGACAGGTATGTATAGCACACCACACTTCCGGGTACACGGGTGGGGGTGGTGGGACACGGGGAAGGGGGCCATTCACAGACATAACATACATTACAAAGTTGTATAACTTTGTAATGTGTGTTATTCTGTCAATAATTCTTTACCGCCGCACTACCTCTTTAATTTGAAAATACACATAATTTATTTTGTCAGGTTTTTTTTTTGGGGGGGGGGGTTTCAGGGAAATGTTGGGTTTCTGATTTTTCTGGCGCAAATTTTGGCACAAAGCCTTCATTCCTCACAGACTCTTTGGGAAATGAAAGGTGGAATCTGATTGGTTGCTAGGGGCAACAGAGCCAATTCTACTTTAAACCTTGTTTGATAAATCTTCCCCATAGTATACACTCCGGCCAGGATCCCTCGTTGAATAGCGACCGCAGAAAACCCTGTCAGTGCCCACTATGTTCATGATTAGAGATGAGCGAACCAGTTTCGTTCGAGTCGATCCGAACCCGAACGTTCGGTATTTGATTAGCTGGGGCTGCTGAACTTGGATAAAGCTCTAAGGTTGTCTGGAAAAGATGGATACAGCCAATGACTCTATGTTTTCCACATAACCTTAGGGCTTTATCCAAGTTCAGCAGCCACCGCTAATCAAATGCCGAACGTTCGGGTTCGGATTGACTCGAGCATGCTCGAGGTTCGCTCATCTCTATTCATGATCATTATGTGCAGCCGTTATCATAAAATAATGACTGTTATTTTGCCTAAAAATGTGCTGTGTGAACATAGCCTGAGCATGCAATTATCAAAATACGTCTGTATTTTGCCTCTAAATGATGGCCAATATGTCCAAAAACAAAGATTGCCTTAAACATAGCCTTAAAATGTTAGTGTCATTCATATAAACTTTTTGAGATGTCATCAAGACATCCAGAATAACCATGTATATATGGATAGCTATACCAAAGAAAAAGCTATGTCAAAAATATATACCATAGCACACCAAAGAATATAATAAATAAAAGTACTTTATTGTGACAGGTACAGTATTATGAGTAAATGATCCCACAAGCTTAAAAACAATTAAAAAATATACCAAGCATGGAGGTACCCGGTTTGGTACCACCCACAATGACACCCCAATGTAGGTATATCACACACCCCGTACAAATGAAGTGCAAGTGCAATGTATGAATAACCAATAAATATAAATCCTAAGTCACACAAATAATCCACAATACAAATATAAGCACTGTAACCAATATCACCTAGTAAACGAAGGAAAAAATGTTTTAAGAGCAACAAGGTGGAAATCAAACCAAATAATGAAATGTCACCATGGGTATACAAGTAACAGGGTGGTGATGGGGTGTCAAGGGAAGGAGCCCCACGTGTTCCGTCCGCCCAACCGGACTTCCTCAGGGGTAGGTCATAGTTAAAAGCCAAAAAAGGCAGAGGCAGCCCGGAGATACAGCAGCGGCTGGAGAGCAGGACGGGAGAGACAGAGAGTGGGATGCCGGATCACACAGCAGCGCAGAAGTTATGCATGTTTTAGATATGCTCATGGTATCACGTTTAGGCTATGTTCTCACAATTAAAACATTGTGGAAACATAGCCTCCCTATGTTTTACCATTGGGGACCTTGGTTTTCTGTCTAGTAATATTTGCTGTTCACATGGCCATATTAGCCAATCATGGCCTCCTTTTTAAACACTGAGGTCACTACAGCACTGTACAGCATAGATGTTTCATCAGAATCACAGAAAACCCCTTTACAAGGTACAGTTCCATGGAGATAACCCTTAAAAATATGATCCAGCTTCTTCAAAGTGCAGTAATCAGCATTTATCACTGGGGAAACAAGAGCTAGCTACACACGTCTATATGAATGGCAATCTATGTAGTGCATGGAACTACCAGGTCCACGAGAGGGCATATGGACTATTATCATAGTGAAAGAAGCACCTGAATGAGGACAGACCTTCCCATAACCTGCATATCTATCTATCTATCTACTATTCTACATTATATGTTATTGTATACTCTTTTCTTAAACCCTCGTCCCATTTTGCTACAATCTAACCAAACCAACTAGCTTATTTATGGAGTACAAATAATATTTATTCAGTCTCCCGTGACACATTTTTTGGAATATAACTTAACATGGTTTATACATCCTAAATATCTAAAGTGCTTGCTTGCAACCAGGATTCCATGAGATGCGTTTACACAGCAGCCACAGGAATCTGCTTTCCCATAGCTGGCTTACAACATTCTTCCACAGCATACCAAATGGGAAAACAACTTGCACAAAACACCACTCGAAAGGCTTCAATTACTGTATGAGAACTTGAATGGAATCCAGCTAACAAATATGGGAACGTTCTCAGAGCTACCACATGAGGAGCTTTGGTTAAGTAAGAAAGAAAATAATCTGTGGTAACCATAGAATGGGCAGTGCTAGGTCTGGTATGGGACTAGCTGTAGAATTCCATATTCATCTGCAGAATAATCATAATCATTGTTTCTTTAGAAAGTTACATTGAGCACTTTTTCTATAGTCTTGCAATTTTTTTCTGGAATCATTAGGATAAAACGCAGCTCGGAGGGGGGAATGACAAACCCACAGCCGCCCCTTTATCCACCATTAGAAAGCCACAGATGTCAGACATAAAGGGTCTGTTCAGGCATAATTATTCATTTACTCAAGGAATAGCTGGTGAAACCTGGGCTTGTCTAATGACCTTGAAACGTCCAATATTTTTCGCAGCCAAAAAAAAGGAAGCTCCTTGTATAAACTTTCACAAAAGTGAACGACAATAGGACTAAGACAAATATACCGGGGTGTGGATAAAAGCACATCTGTTTCTTATTTGTGACTTAAGTGTGTGAAAAAGAAGCACTTTTTTTTATATTGTCTAGAAATTCCTTTGTTTGTCTGCACAAAACCCAGACAGCTGACATGAATTCCGCCTTTAGAAATAGCATGAGGCACCTTGTATTCTCCACAACAAGCTTTGTCATGGCCTCTCAACTTATTCACATACAGTCTTAAGCCCTCAATGCCTCAAAACATCGCCTGTGAAAAAATGCAGCTGCTTACAAATGCAAATGCTCCTTTTTAAGTCCCTTCCTATCTGAAGTCGAGAAAACGTGTCTAGAGACCCTAGATATTAGAACACAACCTCAATGGACTGGGACAATAGATAGCACTTGATATAGAGACTTTGTATGATACAGCTGTGTGTGCTTAGAATCCATATTGCAGACTAAACTTCAAAAGTGCACAAAAAATAAGCCATAAAACCTTTATTTTTTTTAAAAGTAACAAATAAGAAGTTGATTTCTGCTTAAAAATCTCCCATAGAAGAAAAGGGAAGTAAATATTGCAATGACTACTTGGGAGCAATATAATGATGGGTTTGGCAGCAGTAACTTAGAAGACAGTTGAATAAGATAAAATTATATATTGTTATTTCGGCATTTTGCAGAACATAATGCATATTATGAGCCGCCTATAAAAACTAATGGTGCAGAAGCAGATGCAGAAGAAACCGACTGCCAATGTATAGAGTAGAGATAACCCTTTGAGGGAATGTTCTGCTGATAGATGAATCCAGCACTAATGGCAGCCTGATAGTGCTTTGCTTACATTCAGGATTCATCTATAATGTATTTGTTTCAGTAGAGAGAAAAAAACAGGCACTTTTGTTATTGTTACAATTGTATCCTCCATAACTTGAAATGAAGGCTTGTATGTGAGAGTATGATAGCCAGTCAGTGCCACTGGCTCTCAATTCACTAGGGGACCTGCTGTGTATCTGACTGATGATTCATCTCATCTAAATAAGAAATAAGGCACAGATCACAGCAATAATATTAATACCACAAATAGATATCTGTAGTTACAAAACACAATAACAGGGATCTATTGTAATAGGGAATAATAATGTGATCAAGGATACACAACCTGGCCAATTATGTGGATACCAGCCTATTTACACATAAGTGTTGGAAATCATGGAGATTTTCAAACAGATATGTGACACTGCTAGAGAATTTGGCAATCCAAAAAAATGAATGTTTTGGGGTGGGTCCACATTACTTTTGTCACCAAGAAAACTTACATGACAAGAATATCATGGTTAGGATTAGATGTCAAGTGTTAAAGTGTCAGGTGACCCCCTGGAATTCTTTGATCTCAGCAGCATAGAAGCATCCTAAACACATGGACAAAGGTGACTGACTGACTGACAACACCTGGAAGATATTTCACAGAAATAAGTAAAAGACTAGACACAGAACTAAGTACATAGAATACACCCAATCCTTATCAGGTGGATGCTTTGGTCAGATTGTGACACCCATTTATTAATCTGCTGTCCTATCCTGCTAATCCCCAGCCTGATGTGATCTGCAGAAGAGGGAGAAGAGACCCCAGAAGAGCAGGGGGAAGTAAGGCAGCAGGCAGGCAGACAGGCAGGCAGACAGCTGCTGCCAGTCCACCTCAGCTGGTGTGTGTAGGTAGCAGAAGTAGCTCACCGCTCTGCAGGGTTGTATCGCACTTCCACTCGCTGCCTAGTTTCTTACAAGACTCCCATAGGGACAGGTAGTACTGGTTGTCCGCCGTCACCCAGGCTGGGCTCAGAACGGCTCCGATATCCAGACACAGGGCCAGGAAGATGCACACCAGTCCCACCAGCTTGAGAGGGGTGAGCACCGAGGAGCGGACTTCCTCCATCCCGCTGGCAGATGAAGCCATGCTCCCCTCACAGGATCAGCAGACAGGAGAAGAGGGCAAGGATGCTGGGCAGGGACAGTGATGGAGCCGGGAGAGCTGACAGGAGAGTGCGAGCAGCGCTGTGGGTAGCAGAGCAGGCGGCACTGGCTTATATGATGCCTTCTGGAGGAGCTGGAGCTTCTTCTCTGCCTCCTTCCCCTGTGTCTCCCACTTGTTTCCCCTGACTCAGAGGCTGCTGGCTGCTCCTTGCTCCAGGACACAAGAGAACTGTTACCCAGTGACCTCCGTCTTTGCATAACTCCCTCCCTCCTTCCTCTCCTTTCTTTGCCTTTTTCTTCTCTGCTCTCTCTCTCCTTCTCCTCCTGCTGGCTGCAAAGAGGGCACCGGCCACAGTGCTGACGTCACAGGCTGCTCCAGAGGAGGGACAGGCAGGGAGCATGGTGACAGTGAGAGGCATGCTGGAGAGCAGGAGGCACAGGGTCCTTCTATGGGATCTCTGACATCTGCAGCATGTGTGCTGGATGGATGGGATTGTGGATGGATGTCATTGTGGATGGATGGGATTGCTGCCTTCCTCCACTCTCTGCTTGTATTGTTACCAGTACAAAGTTTACACCTTCCATTTGTATAGGAACTCTTGCAGAGAGTTCAGGAATGATGCAAGCAGTGTGCTGTGTAAGTCCTTTTGTAGTGTTTTCTTCATGTCTAATAGTGTTTCCACCTGTGTGCAGCATTTTAAGCATTAAACAAAGGCTTCCAATTTCAACTTTTAGGCTTTCTTCTGACACTACTGATTTTTGTTGTTTTTTTTTTTTTTTGTCTGAGAGTTTTCTTGGCATTTTCTCATTTCAGTGTAAATTGGTATAGGAATTTTCATCCCTTGTTTTTTTTTTGTTGTTGTTGTTTCTTTCCATCAACATGTGATTCCAGGATTTCTATTAAAGAGTTAACACAGCTACAGCCAGTTTTAATTTTTGCGCTTTCATTTTTTTTCTTCCTTGTGTATATAAGGCCATAGCATGTGCATTTTTCCACCTACAGACCCAGATGAGCCCTTTTTTTGCGCCACTAAATTTACTTTGAATGGCAGACGTACTTTTTGCCTAAAATATGCCATAAAACCAGAAAAATTATGTGTGGTGAAATTGAAAAAAAAAAAAATTATTTGGGGAGGGGTGTTACACTGTTCCTCCTGGGGTAAAACTGACATGTTATTCATGTTCCTCACATTGCTCCGATTACAACGATATGTAATTTGTATAACTTTTATTTTATTTGATGGCTGTTAAAAAATTAAAACCTTTAAAAAAAATATATGTTCCTTAAAATCGCTCTATTAACATGCTTATAGCGCTTTTATCCTTTGGTCTATGGGGCTGTGTCAGGTGTCATTTTTTGCCCCATGATGTGTTCTTTCTATAGGTACCTTGATTGCACATATGCGATTTTTTTGATCGCTTTTTATTACAATTTTTGAAGATTTGATGCAACCAAAAATGCGCAATTTTGCACTTTGGATTTTTTTTATGTTTGCGTTGTTTACTGTGCGAGATCGGGAATGTGATAATTTAATAGTTCAGGCGATAACAAACATGTTTATTTATTTATTTTTATTTATAAAATGGGGAATGATTCTTTCTTTTGTTAGGGGAGGGGATTTTGTATTAATAAAAAAATATATATATTTTTTTTTACACACATACTAGAAGCCCCCCTGGGGGACTTCTAGTATCACTGCTCTGATCTCTCATTAAGATCTAAGCAGTATAGATATACTGCATAGATCAAGGAGATCTGTGCTTTATTGAAGAAGCAGATGCGGGGAAGGGGGGGCGATCCCCCCACTAGACCACCAGGTATGAGGGACAGCAAGTATTTAGATGCAGCTGTCAACTTTGAGCGGGCACGGCGATCAGACAGTGACAGTGCGCCCCCCCCCCCCCCTCTGAACCCCCCTGGCGACACCAGGACGTTCAGTAATGTTGGTGCAGCTAGGGGGTTAAGGGGAAAAAATGCCAATTTGCTTATAGACATGGGGGCATTTATCAAGGGCTTTGCGCCTATTTTTAGGTGCATAATTGGATTTTTCACCCATTTTTGGTCTATTTTTCACCCATTTTTGGTCTATTTATGAACCAGGTTTCTACAGGTAAATGTGAAAATCGCACAAACTGGTGCGGGCTACAGAAAAGTATAGGAGAAAAAAATGCAACTATCTTTTAAAAACAATGCCAAATGCATAGCCTGCTGCCATTTTGCAAAAAATGCTCTGAAAAGTCTCCAAGAACACAAAAATGTTATGTGGGTATTGTGTTACATATTTCCACATTAACTCTTTGCTAATATCTGGCTGCAGCCAATTTAGGCAGAATGTGTCGCGGCGCACTGCTTCAGCTGTCAGTCAAATCCCAGAGAGGCATACACCTCTGTGCACTTCCCCTGGTGGTATCAAGATCACAGTGGGTCCCACCTCAATCCTAAAGCTCTGGTCCTTAAAAACTCACATCAAGGAATGGATTTTAAAGTGTTGCTGTCACTTTAAATCATTCTTCACATGTAACATAGAGATGTCAAAAGTTAGTGTCTTGGTGCTCTGCAGCGAAGTGAGCTTTTTTTCTCTGTCATGCTAAGCTTGCCATCTCACTGCAGTACAGGGTCTACATTGTAAATCCGTGGCAGCAAATGAACAACCAGCTCAATCCCAACAATCTCTGTCCCCAGTTGGGCTCACAATGTAAATTCCAACCTATCAGTATCTTTTTGTAGTATGGGACCAAACCCACACAAACACAGGGAGGACATATATACTCCATACAGGTGTTACATTTGGTTGGATAAAACCAAGAACTCTGCAAGGCTAACCATTAAAGGGGTTGGCCACTTTATAGTAAAATTGCTCAGTGTAGAGTATTAGGCTATGTTCACACTACGTAAAAGTACGGCCGTTGTTGCCACATCGTATATGCTCTGGCCGGGATCCCGTGCGACGCCGCAAAGAACTGACATGTCAGTTTTCTGCGGCCGCAATTCAATGCATTGCGGCCGTAGAAAACCCTGTCAGTTCACACAATGACGCTTGCTTCATTGTGTACTGTGGGAGGTTCTGATGTGGGCGCGCGCTGATGCGCCCGCATCAGAACCCTGCGGCTGGAAAGATCATCCGGCCGGTACTACAGTACCGCCCGGGATGATCCGGGCAGAGACCAACCGTTTCGTCACCCGGCCGGGTCACGGAACAGCCTGTCTCATACGTTGTGTGAACATAGCCTAAGTAAGTGTACTTACTATATATACTGACAGCAGCTTCCTGTGTACCTCATAGAGCTAAAATCCAGGCTGTGATGTCTCGCTCTGTGGTGAGTGTGCCCATAAGATGGCCGGCATATATACTCCAATATACTCCATGGACATATACAGACTCAGGTGTGGACACTGAGGATGACACATGGTCACATGCTCCTCGATGTCGGCCATCTTATGGACAGACTCACCACAGAGCAGGGCACCATGGCCTGGAGGAGAGGTGTCTGATTTTAGCTCTATGAGGTACACAGGGAGCTGCTGTCAGTATATACAGTGAGTACACTTACTAATACTGTACGCTGACCAATTTTACTATAAAGTGGCAAACTCTATTAAGCCACCATGCTGCTCATAGTTGTATAAGGATCAGAGTGATCGCTATGGGTAGATGATTGGGTCAAAAAGCTTCCAAAATGGCAGATCTTTAGGTTGTTTCAGGTATCTAATGGTCAGTACATAAGAAATGTTTACCTATGAAGACCAAACATTGAACTGTCAGCAAAAGCTAGTCAATCCAGTTTATTTTACAGAAGAGCAGCTGCAGTGATAATTGCTGAGGAGGTTACCGCTAGATGTGATAGAAAGGTGTCTGAGCACACAGGGCCTCCAGCATAAAGTGGACACTCTGCTTTCTTAATGGATTGTGGTGCACATGGAAACATTCATATTGTACATAAAAGCTGCGATGCACGGTGTACTTTCACAGTATAAGAAATATCCTAACACTTTGCTTGAATAAAAAAATCTATATTACATTGGCTTTGCTGGATTCATTACAGCCCCTGTTGATGTTCAGGGGAGGCTGCAACATGCACATCACAACACGTATAATGTGAATTGCTAAGATATATATATATATATATATATATATATATATATATATATATGTTTTGTCCTACAAGAAAAGTCCCAAGATTTCCTATACTTGATAGACCACACCATACATTTTAGCTTGCGGCATTTGGATCATGTTGACCCCTATACATAGTCAAAAGTGGGCATATGAGCATCATATTCTTAGAAACATTTAAAGCTAAGAACATGGAGGGGCGATTCCTCCTAGTTACCGGGCCGGGAGTCTGCGTTGTAATGGCGCTGATCCCGGCTCAGCAATCCATTTCTCTGGGCTCCAGTGGCCTAAAGAATTGGATCACTGATCTCAGGGATCTATGCAGTCCATATATACTTTATTGATCTCTATGGGAGATATAGTTACCATAGAAGTCCCTCAGAGGGACTTCAAAATACAGTGTAATAAAAAATTTTTTCTTCATTTATAAAACAAATTCCTTTCCCCAAATAAAAGTTTAATTACCCCCCCCTTCCCATTTTAGGCCATATTCACACGTCATAAGAGACCGGACGGGTCACGAAACGGGCAGCCTCTGAAAAGATCATCCCAGCCGGTACTGCAGTACTGGCCGGATGATCTTTATGGTCGCAGAGTTCGGATGCAGGCGCGCATGGATGCGCCCGCATTAGAACTCTGCGGCCATAAAGATCTTCCGGACCCCCCACTGCACACTATGGAGCAAGCGTCCGGAGCCGGAGCCGCAATGCACATTGGGCCATGTAAAAGGGCCTTAAGTCTGTATAGAGAGTATGATTGGCTCTGTTATAAAGACATTTATGACTGGGGACATTGTGATTAGCCCTACATGCATGTTTAACAGGTGAAATTTATTACCTCAGCTGTTGAATTTTTTTGGATTTAGCTCTTCGTGTTCTTTTGATCCCTTTAAGATTAGAATTTACAAATTGCCACACAGATTACTACTAGAGATGAGCGAATATGATTCGAGTAGGTATTTGTTTGAATATTGCGGTATTCGAAAGATTAGAATTCCATCGAGTAGTGAGGCGAATACGCGGGAAACATTCGAAAGCCCTCCCATCGCAGTTGGCGCTTTTTTAAATCCAATGACCATGCAGGGAGGCCGTGAGGGACGCTGACAGTACACATGCAGCGCGAAAACAGCGTCTACTCTCATTGGATAGCTGAACCACATGACCTTGAATCTTAAATACTTGGCTCCCACCTCTCGACCACAGATGCGCTTTCAACCTAGCCAGGGAAATATCTTGGAGCAGGGAGAGACAGGTATTAGTAGCGTTTTGGTTGGGCAGGCTACTACAAAGCCCAAAAGTCCTTTTCAGGGCTAAGATCAAGCGAAAAAGTCATCTCTGAATCAAAAGCACTTCTCAGTGCTAAGAAATAGATGATATAACAGCAGCATCAGTATCAGCAGCAGGTGTATTCATTCCAGTACCCTGTGTGTACAAGTGACTTATAGTGTCCCTGTTTAACACCACTAAGGGCACTTGATACATACTGTTTCAGTAGCCCAGTAAAAGGCACGTGATACATACAGTATTGGTCCAGTAGCCCAGAAAAAGGCACGTCATACATACTGTTCAAGTAACGTTCGTACAGCATTACCCGTGATACGCGCGAATAACATGACGCTCTGCGGACGCACATTGGAATCATGTATGTAACACTGCGCAAGAAATATCTGTTTATCTATCTTTCCTTCCATCCATTTATGAACTTGACAGATATCAGGAATATTGTCACTTTTTTACTACTGGATGTGAAAGTTTATATATATATATATATATATATATATATATATTGTAGGGATCTTCCCGGGGGATGGTGTGTTAGGACACAGTTCAGGCAGCAAACTTGGACTTAAAAACAGCTTTGGTGTTTATTTGTAGCATAAACGGTCCAGCAATATAAATACAGCAACACCGTGCATTGATAATAAAACAAAACAAAAAGGTCTTGCCCGTCTGGGCACTTACTAACACAGGTCACCTAACTGTCACTTCCATAGGCGGTATCGTGGAGTGTGAATAGGCCCCAGCAGTGATAGAACTCCTTGCTCCCAGGAAACACAGCATGCAGGCTGTTCACCCTGGCTGAGAGCAATCTCCTCTAGCTCTGTGGAGCTTTTACCCTGCTGCAGGCTTAACAAGGCACACCTGCCTGCAACACCCGAACTGGACCGGGGGAGGGGAATGGCAGGTCCCACTACCAACCTACCCACCATTCCAGTAAATCCAGGCCCGGAACATGGAAAAACCCTCAGCAGCATAACACTGCTGAGTGACAGATCTCACCTGGATTCACCATCTCACCATATGCCTTAGCCTGGGTGAGATGTACCTCCCCTCAAATACTTCTCCAGTGACATGTCTACAATATATTATATACTGTATGTATAGTAGGTTTTGACAAAGTAACAGAAATGAATGCTCTCAATTAAGATTTTGTTTTACATAATAAAACTTATAGTAATGATTTTGTATTACTAGTGCTTTACTATACTTGTGTCTAATATTCTATCTATCTATCTATCTATCTATCTATCTATCTATCTATCTGTCTATTTACTCAGCTGGGTATGGCTTCAACTCAGACTGTGCATTCCATTTCCAAGGGGATTGCACCATGGAAACTTGAGCCAGGAGTCTGAATCATTGCCAACAGAACATGAATCACCTACTTTGCTCTTGTACTCCTTATCTGGATAAACCAACGAGAGCTTCATGTCACCAAGCTATTTATGTTTCTTAAGTTAGAAGAGCAAAACTTAATGTGTTCTGTTAACTGTTTTTTGAGGCACTTAACAGTAATTTTTTTTAACATTGACCAATTTACAAAGTAGATCACAAAATGTATTAAATACAAACTGTTTTGCCAGATAGTACAGCTCCTAGCAGCTTATTATACCAAGAGAAGCCACTGCAAGAGAAATTAGTTTTTCATAGCAGCATAAAGGGACCCTGCCACCTCCAGAACACCCCTAAACTTAAAGAGGTTGTCCATGCTAAATTTATAATTGCAGATCCTGCCGAGGCTGCAGGTGGCATGTGAGTGATGTATACTTACCTGTGCCATCCTCCCGCAGCTGCTGGATCTCGGGCCGCCCATTCTCCCCATCTCAGTGCTTTGCAAACATACAATTGTAGCAGTTGCAGCGGGTGCTGGGAAATGTGTAACAGCCCGGTCCCACTACTAATTACACTTGTACAGCACCCTCTGTTGGCTAAGCAGTACGCCATACATGTATGATGGTGTGTATTAAGTCACTGCAAAATACGCTGTACTTGTTCAGCATTCTGTGTTAAGTTAAAGGGGTTGTCCAGGATTAAAAAAGGAAAACATAGCAAATGTCCTCTCTTTTCCTTAGTTTATGTGTGGTACTGCAGCTCAGTTCCATTGACGTCAAAGGTGCAGTTGTAAAAACACACACAGGTATAGCGTTGTTTTGTTTTTGTTTTTAATTGTGGATAACCCCTGTAAGGAGTTTTTCTTTTTTTCCAGCCTTCTCAAGGCTAAAAAAATCAGGACAAACCCTGGATTGTTTTCAGCGATGGACCGGAACCTTCTCTTCTTTTCCCTTTTTAGCAATCCAACCTTTGTCTTTTATTTATTGTTGTTTTTTTACACAGAATGGGTCCATTCACAATTTTGGTCGAAATACATCCTAATTATCTTTTACCTGAGATATATATATATATATATATATATATATATATCATCAGCTCCCACACATCATTATATCATCAGATCCCACACAATGAAGATTCAACTTTTTCAGCTAAAGTAGGTTTGTGTACAAGCTGTGCAACCAAGGAATACTGGGAAAACACCCTGGATAAAAATAAACTACTATACTTAGCGTATATCTGAATGCTCATATTTTGTAAATTTTAATCAGTAAAAAGAAGATAAACTTCGGGTTAAAATAGGATAAAGAATATTATGTAGTTTGATATTTTGTAGTATTTTCACTGTGACATTTCTATTTTTAAAGTTGTGTAGAGTTTCTGAAGATTGACTAGTAAATATTGTCTCAGAGCCATCCATTGTTTCTTTACAGGCACATTAATGTCCCTTCTTTATTGTTCTATTAATCTCTGATCTGGATGTGTAGTTATTTCATCAACAATGACAGTGCTGCCAAATACACATCTGTTTAGGAATAATTAACCTAAGTGAAGTTGAATTGTTGTAAGCCATTTGCATGTTTTCATTGTAAATCTTTTATTGTCATCTCATTGTTGTCAGCCATAAAACAATACCATTTCATATCTCATATTATTTATAATTATGTTTTGCCAGGGTTCTATATTCTACATATTGTCATACAATAGTTTTGTACTTTCCATTACAATACCCTAATATCTGTCTCTCAATCCTTATATCAAACAATTTTTTATATAATATATTTGTTAGTCAGTGAGACAGGAGATGCAATGCCATTGTTATGTTTGTGTGCAGAAATAACACTAATAGCGAGAAAAAAAAATTAGAGGTTCTAGATCACACACAGCATTTCGTGTCAGATTATGTGTAAATATATCATTGTTTTTTGTTTGTTTGTTTTTTGTTTGTTTTGTTTTAGCAAAAATTAAGGCCCTATTACACCAAATAATTATCGCCCATACTTGGTCGATAACCGTCCGTCCACTTGATATAAAAAAAAACCTGATCAGACAACATGCACAATGTCGGCTGATCATGGTCTGTCAACAAGTTGAAAAATCCTGATTATGATAGTTATGGGCTACTGCGCATCACTCCGCGTAAGAGGAGCTATGGCAACAGACCACTGATGTATTCAATGGGTGGACTTGACGATCTAAGGATCATCCAGGCTGCCCCTCCAGCTGCTTCCCACTCGCTGTCTGTGCGTATAATAGCATGAGGAACGAGGAGGAAGTGAGCCCTGACCTGACAGGTTGGCGCTTACTTCCTCTTCTAGATCAGCCCTTAGAAGTGGACCTACTAAGAAGAAATTTAATTTCTTCTGTCCTGTGCAAGAAAGAACTGTAAATGGACCACAGAAACCCATGTCAGTGCACACTGTGGAGCGAGCGGATCCGGCCGCTCGCTCCATAGCGTGCAGTAAAGTGTTCTGATGCGGGCGTATACGGATGCTCCCGCATCAGAACTCTGCAGCCCGAAGATCATCTACAGTACCGGCCGGGATGATTTTTTCAGAGACTAGCCGGGTCAGAGAGTCAGTAACGGCCGGTCTCTTACAGCATGTGAACATGGCCATAGCTGGTACTGCCCTAGGCACTTGGAGTGAATTAGAGCGATTCCACAAGCGTCAGAACTATCATACAGATCTGTGACAAATATGCAGCACAAACTGCATGCAACACGTGGGAATTTTGTGCTTTTTCATCACTATACACAGAAACTGGTGAAATCAATCATAAATCCACAACATAATGATTATCCTGTGAATATTATTCAGCAGGAAAATTTAGCATCAGTCCTAATCTATGTAGATTCAACCAAAGGAAAGAAGTGTGTGTTCTACAGCCCACAGCATGTTGGCAGCTACTGCAAAGGTATAAATATTAGGAAATTACAGCAAAAATTAAACAGTGAAAGCCTCAACACTTCCGATTACAATAGAAGATAGAGACAGCACTAAAGTGAATGGTGACTTGATTCACACCACTAGCAAATGGTGTGAATAAAGTCACTATTCACATTAGTACTGTCTCGATCTTCTATTGTGGCTGCCAATATTTCAAGTATACAGCTGTATCTTCTCAGGCTAGGGAATGTAATGGGAGTCATTAACATTGAACCATGAAGTGAATCAGGAGTTGGAATCAGGAATGAGGTCAAGAGTAAACATCAGGGGGAAAAAAAAACCCGGCAAGACAAAGGCAAGTCCAATAGGAGGCCAAGTAAGGCAAGGCAGTATCCAAGATTGGGCCAGGAGTCAAATTAGTCAAGTTAAAGGAATAGAAAAGCAACCAGAGACCAAGAACCACGCCAGAAATAGACCAAGAAACCCTGTCAAGCCATCTTAAGGCATATTCAACGGGACCCAGCCTGGACCAGAGCTTTGTCCTGTGCTGATGCTCAACAAGGATCTAGAGAACATTCCCTGCAAAAATAAGCCACTGGGGTAAAATTTTATCTGGCTGCCTTGGGGACCAGACATCCCTGTCAGCCACAATCATCTGCAGGTTTGTTGGTTGCCTGGCAATAAAACACAGCTATTGAGACGATGCAGGAAGACAGCACTGTAGCAGGAGGTAGTCAGTGCTAGCAACACTATTTGCCAAATGTAGGTTATTCTTTTAGTGTGCGTTCACACGTACAGGATCTGCAGCAGATTTGAAATTGCAGATTTAAAGCAAATCAAATCTGCGCCATCAAATCTGCTGCAGATCCTGTAGGTGTAAACGCACCCTTGTAGTGTATTTTTTTTCCATATAATGTAACTAAGCTTAGTTCACTTCTTTGTCTGAGGCTCAGTAAAGAACTTTTGTCATAGAGTCTCATCATTTTGAATAGAGAAAATATAACACTGTATAGATTCAAAGTTAGGACTTGCCACACAAACTAGTCAGAGGAGGGAAAATGCAAAACAGTGGACCCTACCACCCTGATCCCCACCCACTGTCCCTACCTACAGTCATGGCCAAAAGTTTTGAGAATGACACAAATATTATATTTTCACATGATCTGCTACCCTCTGGTTTGTATGCTTGCTTGTCAAATGTTTTTATCACATACCGAAATATAATTGCAAACATATTATGAGTAACAAAAGCTTATATTGACAGAATGATTTAATGCAGCAAGTCAATATTTGCAGTGTTGACCCTTCTTCTTCAGGACCTCTGCAATTCTCCCTGGCATGCTCTCAATCAACCTCTGGACCAAATCCTGACTGATAGCAGACCATCCTTGCACAATCAATGCTTGCATTTTGTCAGAATTTGTTGGTTTTTGTTTGTCCACCCGTCTCTTGATTGACCACAAGTTCTCAATGGGATTAAGATCTGGGGAGTTTCCAGGCCATGGACTCAAAATCTCTATGTTTTGTTCCCTTAGCCATTTAGTTATCACCTTTGCTTTATGGTAAGGTGCTCCATCATTCTGGAAAAGGCATTGTTGATCGCCAAACTGCTCTTGGACGGTTGGGAGAAGTTGCTCTCGGAGGACATTCTGGTACCATTCTTTATTCATGGCTGTGTTTTTAGGCAAGACTGTGAGAGAGCCGATTCCCTTGGCTGAGAAGCAACCCCACACATGAATGGTTTCAGGATGCTTTACAGTTGGCATGAGACAAGACTGGTGGTAGAGCTCACCTCGTCTTTTCGAATAAGCTGTTTTCCAGATGTCCCAAACAATCGGAAAGGGTATTCATCAGAGAAAATGACTTTACCCCAGTCCTCAGCAGTCCACTCCCTGTACCTTTTGCCGAATATCAGTCTGTCCCTGATGTTTTTTCTGGAGAGAAGTGGCTTCTTTGCTGCCCTCCTTGAGACCAGGCCTTGCTCCAAAAGTCTCCACCTCACAGTGCGTGCAGATGCACTCACACCTGCCTGCTGCCATTCCTGAGAAAGCTCTGCACTGCTGGTAGCCCCATCCCGCAGCTGAAACACTTTTAATAAACGGTCCTGGCGCTTGCTGGTCTTTCTTGGGTGCCCTTTTGGCAACAATGGAACCTCTCTCCTTGAAGTTCTTGATGATGCGATAGATTGTTGACTGAGGTGCAATCTTTGTAGCTGTGATACTCTTCCCTGTTAGGCCGTTTTTGTGCAGTGCAATGATAACTGCACATGTTTCCTTAGAGATAACTATGGTTAACAGAAGAGAAACAATGATGCCAAGCACCAGCCTTCTTTTAAAGTGTCCAGTGGTGTCATTCTTAATCATGACAGATTGATCTCCAGCCCTGTCCTCATCAACACCCACACCTGTGTTAATGGAGCAATCACTGAAACGATGTTAGCTGGTCCTTTTAGGCAGGGCTGCAATGATTTTGAAATGTATTTTGGGGGTTAAAGTTCATTTTCTAGGCAAATGTTGACTTTGCAAGTAATTTTAAAAACTGAAGCAGTAGACTTTGTAAAAATTTATATTTGTGTCATTCTCAAAACTTTTGGCCATGACTGTACTTGCCATGGTCTGCCCTAAACCGCAGCAAGCAATTGGGCGACAGTCCCTAATCTAGGCAAGTGACACACAAAATGGGGACAAGACAAACACACAATAAGAGGGGTCAACAGTCCGGGGTCACTACAGGCGGGCGGACACAGTACAAAAACAAAATCCAAGAGAGTATTCAGGGACAGAGCAAGTAGGTAAGGGCAGGCAGAAAACTATGTGTCAGGAATCTGCAGTAGCCTGTGTGAACTGGACCTGGTGTTTTGCTTTTGTGTGCCACGCCCGATTGCTTCTCAGCTTCTGGCTATGCAGGAGTTAAGCTGAGAAGCTCCTGGACTTGATTTTACACCTGTGTTGTTGCTGTGATTGACAGGTTTCTCTGCCTGTCTGTACCTGGAAGATCAGAGCGCCGGTCCAATGAGGATCCAGACCGGGCTCTTGGTCAGCATAAAGCAAAGCAGAGACTGAGTCCCAGCGCTGGCTAATTAGGTTAACTCCTGGTCCCAGCTTCCCCGTCTATTCCTGCGAACCCCTCTCCTAATCTCTCTGTGTTTCTCGACTTGTTATCTGACCTTCTGCCTGACTATTTGACGATCCCTTTGCCTGCTGATTTTGTACTGCGCTGCCTGTGTGGATTTGACCCGGCTTGTTTACCATTCTTTTATGTTTGTTCGTCCGTCTCGTTTCTGTGTGCACTTTATCAGTGTAGGGAACGTCTTCGTGGTTGTCCACGGCTGCCTAGGGCCGATTGAGGCAAGTAGGCAGGTGACAGTGGGTGGGTTCAGACCTAGGGCCCACTGTCTTGTCCTGTCTGTATCGCCCGATCCTGACACTATGGTAGTCAGGTACGGTAGCAGGGGCTCAGGGAAACCAGACAGACAAGTAGAAAAGTATAAGAACACTGGGAAGCCTAGACAATAGCCAGCAAACAGTATACTGGCTTCAATGTTATATAGGAGGTCAGGGGTCTGGTCCAGAATGTAATTGGATCATCCCCTAATGACCAACCACAGACACCTGAGAACAAAACACACCAACTGGTAGGAAGACCTGCCAGTCACAGAAAGAACCAATACAAATAAAGTTTAACAGTGAAGTGGCCAGACAGAACTTAGCAGGTGAAGTCAAGCCTGTCCATGACACAATAAAGTAAGCAGACAGAATCAGCCGCTGTTCATATTAACACAAAACAAAACATGGAGCAAGCACTGAGGACCCAACAGGTACAGTCCTTACACACGATTATAAATCATTGTCTGTCATTTATAAATTTCCTTCATGCAGAAAGTTTACATAAAATTACAATGTTAAAACCGATTCCTTTATGTTATCTAGACAGCGGTGCACCCAGTGATGGTCAGGTATGACTTAAGGGATATTATACATGTATAGAGCACTTTACTCTTCTAGAACCTCTGTAAAATGCCTATAAAAAGATCATTTTCATTTGTCTTTTTGAAAATGAAAACTGAAAATGTATGAACTGTTCTTTTTCACAGAAAATTAGACAGATGTTCCAGCTGGGATTTCCAGAGCAATGTACTTACAAATAACAGGAAGCCAACAATTAACATACAATGCATATGTCAGTTTAATGAATGATTTTAGTCAAAAAGTGGCAGCTGGACTGTGATGAATATCCAGAATAATGTCAGTAATTGATTTAAAGTAAAATGTTGATGTAGGATAATAGTCTACATCTTAGGGGCGGGCTGGTGTCACTCTCGTGTTACATGCATATTTTTGCATCCATATTACACACAAATGCCCAAGTCCATGCCTAGTTAGATTAAAACTAATATTGTGTAGGTCCTCTACGTGCTACCAAAACAGCTCTGTCCCTGTAAGTTGCAAGGCTGGGCTTCCATGGATTGAGCTTTTTTAGCTCATTACACAGACATTCAAATAGACTGAGATTTGGGAAATTTGAAGGCCACCAACTTAACTCTTTATCAGGTTTCCCTGATCAAATTCATTAAAGAGTACCTGTCCTTAAAAATAACTTTGACATGTCATAAGACATGATGATCGGTAGATGAAGTCGGGGAGAGAGCATGGCATCAGCGCAATACACTTCCCAGCCTAATCTCTATAATGGCTAATTCTAACAATGTAGGTCTATGAGACTACATTGTTCGAATTAGCAGCTGTCCGGGAAGTGGATGGTGCTACCGCACTCTCCCCAGCTATATCGCCTGATCACAGCTGGTCTCAACAGTGAGACCTACTGTGATAAATAACTAACATGTCAAAAGTTATTTTTAAGGACAGGTACTTTAAGATCTTTATGATTGCCGGTTGTTTCTGCTTCTAAGACAAGGACTGACTGTTCATCTTAATCATTTGCTGCCTGATAAATCGCAGCCTTTGACAGGCATTATTGCCGTGACTTATGCTGCATTTACACAAAACGATAATTGACCCGATCGTACGATTAACAATGTCGGAGTAACGATTTTTTTTTCATAACGGTCAGCGTTTAGACGGTCCGATATATCGTACGGAAATTTGTTTTGCGATCACTTAAGCCTATCTCACACATTGGTTAAATTGGTGAACGACTGTTTACACGGAACGATCTGCGAATTTTTTGCGAACGACGAACGACAAATTTTTGAAAATGTTGTAAGATCAAAATGAACGATTTCTCGTTCGTCGTTTGATCGTTCACAGCGTTTACACGTACGATTATCGTTCAAATTCGATCGTTATCGTGCGAATTTGCACGATAATCGTTTTGTGTAAACGCAGCAATAATCAATGTTATTTACTTTAGCTGTCAGTTGTTTTAATGGTATAGCTAATCTGTGCAACATTCTGTACATTAAATTTAGGAATGCTATAAAAAAAAAAAGAAAAAGAAAAGAAAAGACGTGTCATATAGGCGTACCAGCATACCACCACTAAGATATAATAATCAACAATTTTTTATTGAGAATACTAATCCACATGAAAAAACAACAAAAAAAGATAAAAACACAAAAAACATATCATATACCACAAGGCTGTGATGTAACAACAGCCACAGGACCAACCGACCCTATTGTAAACAAGACCAAATATTGAAGATAACACTGCTATTGTGAACCCCCAATAAATATATGAATAATAACGAGTTGTAGTGGCTTAAATGAGCACAGACAAATATAATGCAGACTATAACAATAAAAATACAAAAAAAAAAAGCAGGGGCAGGAAGCAAGATATAAATATCATTAATAAAATAGTTTTGCGCAAGTGCGCTTCCTCCGGCCTAGTAGGTAGCGGTAAACAATGACCGTTGTTTGTACAGCGTGTGAACATAGTCTAAAGAAGAATCCTTTCATTTTATGTATACAGAGAACCAACACTAAATCAACACTGTGTCAGTCAGCGATCGCCAACCCCACTAAGCGAGCACAAGCAGAGAAGGGACGCCACAGAATGGCCCTGCAACCCCACTGTCACAGGACAAAACCCAAGGGCCACTCCAAACCCAGCAGGCGCCGCCAGCAGAGAAAGCTGCCACCAAGCAACACAAGTTTGAATAGGGTCTTACCACTTACCACTGCACCTGAGGTAGAATGGGAGAAATGGGGGGTACTTCCCATGTGTGCATAGGTGCTTGCTGCTAATTGGGGTCACATGGGTCTTACAAGGAGGAGTACTAGCGACGAGAAAAGTAAAATACGTTAATGGAGAGATAAAGCTGCTGCATCTCACACCTATGGCTGACACTAATGCCTCTTGGCTACATTTAGAAACCAGCTTGTTCACACTTGTGTTGCCTGGGGGACGTTTTTTCTGCCGGCATAGCCTGCAGGGTTCAGGGGGCACTTGGGGTTTGGTCCTGTGACATTGGGGTTGCAGGGCCATTCCATGGCTCCCCTTCCCTGCTTGTGCACGCTTTGCTGGGTTTGCATTCACTCACTGGCATACTGTTGTTTGGTTAGGGACTAATGTGTATCAAAGACCTGCACGTGGTACATGAGGCAATATGGTTTGATCAAATTATATAATAACTTCTGATATTGTTTTTAATGTAACTGAACAAGCTTTCGTGTCAGCCATGGATGTGATGTGCAGCCATTTCTGTCCTTTAGGCTTGTGCATATTTTATGTATTTTGTCCCTTTTTTCATTGTGGCTAGCACTCCTCCTTTGTAAGACCCATGTGATTTAAATTAGCAGGAAGCACCTGTGTACATATGGTAAGTACCTCCTTTTTTCTCCCATTCTACCTTTATGAGCAATGGTGAGAGGTAACAGTTTGTTCTGCTTTCTCCACCAGCGGTGCCTGCGGGGTTCGGGGGGCGCACTTGGGGTTTGGTCCTGTGACATTGGGGTTGCAGGGACATTCACTGGCCACCCTTCCCTGCTTGCACATGCTTTGCAGGGTTTGCATTCGCTGACTGGCACAGTGTTGTTTGGTTAGGGAATCATGTGTATCGGAGACCTGCATGTGGTACATGAGGCAATATGGTTTGATCAAATTATATACTAACTTCTGATGTTGGTTTATAATGTAGCTGAACAAGCTTTCGTGTCAACCATGGGTGCGATGTGCTGCCATTTCTGTCCTTTAGGCTTGTGACTATTGTATAAATAGTTTAAGTGTAATATAAATGAGTGCTGAGCAATTTTGAAAGTATATAAACTAACATTTTCTAGATGAAGATCCAGGTGCTCTTTAATTAGAATTGAGCAGTTTAATAAAAATTATTGAACCTCTATCACTCAAAAAAGTCATTATTTTCATGGGCAGTATAAGTGGTAAGAGCTGACCGGGGTAATAATACACAGAAGTGCTTTAACATTACATGCACCTCAATAGCTAGAAAAGAACAAAGTTCAAATGAGGCCTGTTGTAACCATCATGACTTGCTGAACTGAAGAAAGATTAGACTTTCTATAACATATAACAGCGATCTCAGAAAGAGACAGATTTACACCTAGTCTTGTGATATCCATGTGATAGAAATTCTTTCAGAGACATAATAGAAAATCAGAACACGCATTAACACATTCGTTGGTACTCTCTTTGTCTGCTTTTGTGTTTTTGTGATAAGGTGTTTCCGTGTATGATTTTCAATAAGCAGATCCTGATATTGATATTAAATAGGCTAATAAACACCTGAAATGGGATGTGTCACCTTCTCTTTTTTTTCTTTAATTTTTTTGCTAATAAAACTCATAATCTTAACGTATTGGAGGAAACTTATCAAACTAGTGTATGAGTATGTCGGTCTAATAAACTTCAAATCCCCCCCCCCCCTCCCGCATGCTCTGCGCAAGATTAAATAAGCGCTAAAAAAATCCAGGCAACCATAGACGGGCGCAAAAATGTACATCTGCTTCGGAGCAGGTATAGATTCTTAGCATGATAGGCATAAATCCTAATAGAACAGGAGCAGAAGAAGGCCGTGTCTGCTCACCACCTTGCCGCACCATAAACCCCACCCCCCAACCCACCCCTCGCCCTTTAGATTTAGATTAGCTTTATTCTAGAATAGGTTAAATTTACCATCACTGCACCCCTTGCCTGTGAAAGGATGATGAATCTCTGCCATTGTTTTTTTACCTAATCTTCTAATTGTAGATATGTTAACATTATTGTTTTGGTGTACGTGGTTAAGGGGCAGACATATGCATCATAGAAAACTAGAGGATCCTGTGCAGGAAGGAAGGACCTGATGTAGGTCACAAAGACATTAATTCGAAAAAAAATGTGATGTGGGGAATCTTTTGTCACTATTTTATGGTTAGTAACTATAGTTGTGAAATTCTGCACAGACAAGTCTTTGTGGAGAGGTACCTCCGCACGTGAAAAAAATATAAATAAAAAGATAGACAGCTTTAATCAGAAAATATGTCATTAGAGATTCCTTGGGTTTCTTTATACTAGGGAGGGGCTTAGTCAGCATTACTGATATCTCACTGTGCTTCTGAAGCCCTGCTGTGTCAAATAGTCCTAGTCAATGAGAACATTTTATAAAAAAATTACATTTTCTTTAACCCTTTAAGGACGGAGCCAATTTTCATTTTTGTGCTTTAGTTTTTTCCTCATGTTCAAAAGGCCACTGCGCTTGCATATTTTCCCCTACGGACCCACATGAGCCCTTATTTTTTATATAAACTATGCTGCAAAACCAGAGAAAAAATATGTGCAGTGAAATTAGAAAAAAGGTGTAATTTTTATTTTGAGGGGTTTCGTGTTTACGCTGTTCGCTCTATGGTAAAACTGACATGTTATATATGTTCCCCAAGTCAGTACGATTACAACAATACAGTATGTAACTTGCATAACTTTTATATTATTTGATGGCTTTTAAAAAATTAAAACCTTTTAAAAAAAACAAAATGTGTTTAAAATTGCTCTATTCCCATCCTTATAGCACTTTTATTGTTTGGTCTATGGGGCTGTGTGCAGTGGCATTGTTTGTGCCACGATCTGTTCTTTCTTTCAGTACCTTATTTGTGTATATGTGACTTTTTGATCACTTTGTTTTTTCTTTTCTGGATTTGACGTAAACAAAAATGCGCAATTTTGCACTTTGGCGAGTTTTTGCACTTACACAGTTTACCGTGTGAGATCAGGAATGTAATAATTTAATAGTTCAGGCGATTACGCATGTGGTGATACCAAATATATTTATTTTTAATTAATTAATTAATTTTTATTTATAAAATGGGAAAAGGGGGATGATTTAATCTTTTATTAGGGGAGGGGATTTTTTTTATTAATAAAAACACTTTATTTTTTTCACATACATTAATTAGAGGCCCCCTGGGGGACTTCTATATACACAGTACTGATCTCTCATTGAGATAAATGCTGTGTATATAATAGAGCAAAGATCCTGAGTGGGCTTTCCTGTGCTCCAGGAAGGAATGGTTGGTGGGAAGGGCTCTGTTGGGCAGAACGGCTCCAGAGATGGGGCGGTTCGGCCAGAGAGGGTACCCTGAATGGATGGAATTACCAGGTGGATAAAGAACAGAAGTATATCTCTGTAATCTTGTAATTTCATTTATTTTTATTTTATTTATTTATCTATTTTTTGTTTGTTTTCTTTCCCTTTTGTGTTCTTTTTTTTCTCCTTTCTCTTTCCCTTTCTTTGGGGGGTGAAATGTATGCAAGGGGAGCGGAGCTCTGCTGAGGGACAACTGAGTCTGCTGGCTAAGTGTTGACTTTATAATTTTTCAATAAAGTTAGTTTGCTGTGCTCTCCCGTTGGTGTCTGGATTCTGCGGTTAGTAGTAGTGGTAAGATATAGTGGTGGTGTTTGTAAACTGAGATATAATGTTGGTAAGGGGAAGATTTTAGATAGTACCTGGTAAAGGGATGGATTGAGCCCCCTGGTGAAATCCCCTCCAGACCATAATGCTGTTTGGTTATGGTTTATAATGGATGGTAATGAACTAGACCGGGTATATTTATCTGATGGAGATTGTATGGGGTAGGATGTGGATAATTGAGGTTTTAACATGATTTTGTACTATGGAAAATTTAATAAAGTGAAGAAAAAAAAATAGAGCAAAGATCCATCAGATCAGTGTTCTATTATACTGGTCTGCAGTAGACCAGATGCACTGATTGCCAAGAAGGGATCAGCGTCATTCTGACACTGAGCCCCAGCCAGCTCAATACAATGTATCTGAGGAGATCCCCTACTAGACACCAGGGAGAGGGGCACAGCTACTATTTAAATGCAGCTGTCAGCTTTGACAGCTGCATTTAAATAGTTAATTAACCAGCAGCGCCGATCGGCTGCGCAAGCTATTCCTGCAGTCCCCAACTGCACATAGCAACCGTGGACTGCGGGCTGCAGAGAGGGCTGCAGAGAGGGCTGCAGAGAGACCAGGAGCCCTCTCTGCTTACCCTTAACGGACGCATGACAGTTATACCTGTCATGCATCGTTAAGGGGTTAATAAAGTTATATACAATTATAAAATAAACATATAAAACAAAAGTTTTACTGAAATACCCCTTAACTAGTCTCTCCTGGCTTAGGTTGCTTAACACAAAATAGAAAAAAAAATCATTTTAACAGCTGGTACTAAACTTCATTGGCTCCGATTATACTCACTAGGTTTGAGCATTAATTGCCTAATTGCAACATCAGTTCCTTGTTCTGTAGACGTTGCAAGAAGTTCCGGCTAAAGTTTGTAGACAGTAGAAGATAAAATCCTCCTCTATAAACAGTTTTATTCTTTTTTGAATAACTCTTCCTCTATTATTTTATAGGGAAAGAGAACAGTCATGTTTTATAAACACGAAGGCTACTGTGGTTGGTATTTGGTAACTTTAGAATAACATTTAATGTAGTAGAATAGCAAATAATACATAGATAGATAGATAGATAGATAGATAGATAGATAGATAGATAGATACTGTAGATAGATAGATAGATAGATAGATAGATAGATAGATAGATAGATAGATAGATAGATAATAGATAGATAGATAGATAGGTAGATAGGTAGATAGATAGATAGGTAGATAGATAGATATGATACTTAAGATGACTTTGTCAAGTAAGTTATAAGAGTCAGTCTTAGCAAGTTATATTTAGGATAGAAAGAACAAAGAATAGAGGAAATATATTCTCTGGAAATGTCATGGTAGGATTTTGTTCTATTACACAAAATATATATTATAATTCAATTCATGGTGAAAAGTTACTATATGTTTTACATTTCATAATAAATCTATCTCCTATCTCTCTATCTATCTATCTATCTATCTATCTATCTATCTATCTATCTATCTATCATAATAATTATATTAATCTTACAATAATTCTAAACTTCGATTTTAAAAAATGTCTAAGGTTAGTATTATTTATAGCAATAGATAAGATTGTGACAAGCTAAAGATTTCTACTTTTAGATAATTGATTTTGACTTGGGAACAGAACAGGAAAATTTATTCTGTTAAAGATGGAGCCATTGGGTGAATAATATCTGAATAAATCAACTGATAAAGTATTGTTTTGGCAAGTGGCTTATTTTACTGTCACTCTACAAAAATACTATAACTTGGGCTTACCTGTGTCTTGGTCGGATATTTAATAGTGCTTTGCAAAAACTTCTACCTTAAATTAAAAACAAAAAAAAGGTAAAAAGTCTAATATTGATCCCTAAATGCTGTATACATGTGTTTAATCATATCTTAAAAATAAGCAACTTTCTTTGTAGCATGCAATAAAGGAATAAAATTATGACCTTGAAAAATATTATGCCTTTCATTCTATAGGTCTTGAATCCTCAATACGATAGATAGATAGATAGATAGATAGATAGATAGATAGATAGATAGATAGGAGTTACTAACCTTGCCTAGTTCCATTACCATGTCCTTTGTGTATAGTCTAGGGTACTGCCAATTGCCAAGGGGAGCCATATCTTATATCACTTTATAGTACACCCTTATGCTGCGTTTACACGGAACGATTAGCGTGCGAATTTGCACGATAACGGTCAAATTCGAACGATAATCGTACATGTAAACGCAGCGAACGATCAACGGTTGATCTTTCAGCAGGTTCTCAAATCGTCGTTGATCATTCGCAAAAAATTTGCAGATCGTTCCATGTGAACAGTCGTTCGCCGATTTAACCAATGTGTGAGATAGGCTTTAAGCGATCGCAAAACAAATTTCCGTCTAAACGCTGATCGTTATGAAAAAAAAAAAACGTTACTCCGACATCGTTAATTGTACGATCGGGCGAATTATCGATTCGTGTAAACGTAGCATAAGAAGCATTAGTAGCTTGGATGGCATTATAAAGGGCTGAGCAGTCTAAGCTGTGAATAAAGCTCTAGGTAATTTCTAACACTTGCAATAAGTCCTTGTGTAGCTTCTTTGTAGTCTCTGTATTTACTTCTGGTTCTCTTCCCCTCTCATTTGCTTTTTTCTACAAAATCGTTTTTTTGTAGAAATTTTTTTTTTTTTCATAAATCAATTCGCAGACAATATTGTCCTTGAATCTATGGCTCTTTTTACATTTGTCTCATAACTTCTATTTACGCTGGAAACCACAACACAATTGCAAATATTTTCAATGACGAATGCCACCGACATCTGACAAATCCCATGAACTTCTATTATTTTTACTGCTTATTTATCAGCAGCTACGGTTTGATGTTATGTAACAATTTACATGGTTCTTATAAATAACTTGCCTTAAATTGAATCTTCTGACATTTAAGGGTAAGTTCAAGCACATCTACACAACTGCAGGAAAAAATATTTATTGGAGAGAGGTAAGAGCTTGTTCACACTTGTGTTGCTTGGCGTCCACTTTTTCCGCCGGTGGCGCCTGCGGGGTCCGGGGGGGCCCTTTAGGGTCTGGTCCTGTGACAATGGGGTTGCAGGGCCATTTCGTGGCCCCCCTTCTCTGCTTGCGCACGCTTTGCGGGGATTGTGGTCGCTGACCGGCACAGTGATGTTTTTTGGTTAGGAACTCATGTGTATCAGAAGACCTGCACGTGGTACATGAGGCAATATGGTTTGGCCAAATTATATACTAACTTCTGATGTTGGTTTTAAATGTAGCTGAATAAGCTTTCGTGTCAGCCACGGGTGCGATGTGCAGCCATCTCTGTCTTTTTTGCTTGTGCATAAAAAATATTTAAAGGTACAAGCCTTTACAATATATATACAGTGGTACATTGGTTTAAGAGTTACTTGGATTAAGAGCATTTTGCAAGAAGAGATC
This sequence comes from Dendropsophus ebraccatus, assembly GCF_027789765.1. Lineage (NCBI taxonomy): Eukaryota > Metazoa > Chordata > Amphibia > Anura > Hylidae > Dendropsophus > Dendropsophus ebraccatus. The sequence goes on from NC_091458.1 coordinate 113,268,096, forward strand.
AAAGTTTTTTAAAATTGTAACTTGTTTTAAGACCATTGCTTTGGTTTAAGAGCTTCCTGAACTGGGTGGGGGAGAGGCATGGTCTGCATAACGAGGTCTACAGCCCTGTATTCTGAGCCAGGAAGTCTCCCTCACCTTCCAAATCATGGCAGATCCACTTCAGACTGGGGCTTGCATCAGGGGACAGGACTGTGGAGGTAATCTCTTCATAGCTGTAACCCCTCTCTTCCCAGACAGAGTGCTGCATTTATGTGCCCACATATGCCCTGCTCATTCCTTCATGCTCCCTGTAGTCTCTGTCAGTCCTTATGTTTCCCATTCTCTCAATTCCTGCTAAAATCTGCCTGCACTTACACTCAGCTATACACACTGCTGCTATAATGTGCCTGCACTTACACTCAGCCATTTACACTGCTGTACTGAAAAGTCACTGTCCTCCTGCACAGCTCTGTGATTCTCAATTCCTGATTGGTCCCTGCTGAACACACATTGCATTATTGGGAGCCACAGTTCCATGCTGTAACTGCAAACTGCTGCTGTTTTTTCATTCTTATGCACTTACTATACATTATACACCATATGCTGATTGCTATACTGTAGAGTAAGTTATAATAAGACATATTCAGCTGTTTCTCGGTGTTTGTTTCATCTGTTCTACAAGTTATTCAGAATTTTAAAAATCATAATTTTGGGGGTGTGGAACCAATTGCCTGCATCTCAGTGATTTCTTATGGGAACATTTGCTTTGGTTTAAGAGTGATTTGGATTACAAGCATGGTCCAAGAACGAATTATGCTCTCATTTCAGTATTTTTATGACTATGAAAATTGTAGATTCACACTGAAGGCATCAAAACTATAAATTAACACATGTGGAATTATATACTTAAAAAAGTGTGAAACAACTAAAAATATGTCTTATATTCTAGCTTCTTCAAAGTAGCCACCTTTTGCTTTGATTACTGCTTTGCACACTCTTGATGAGCTTCAAGAGGTAGTCACCTGAAATGGTCTTCCAACAGTCTTGAAGGAGTTTCCAGAGATGCTTAGCACTTGTTGGCCCTTTATCCTTCACTCTGCGGTCCAGCTAACCCCAAACCATCTTAGCACCCCATCACTCTCCTTCTTGGTCAAATAGCCCTTACATAGCCTGAAGGTAGGTTTAGGGTCATTGTTCTGTTGAAAAACAAATCTTATGATGCCCCATGAAGTAGAAACGTGTAGAAACGTTTCTGATAGTGATGAGCGAGCATGCTCGTCCAAGCTTGGTACTCGATCGAGTATTAGGGTACTCGATGGTACTCATTACTCGGACGAGCATTTCGCGATACTCGAGAAAATCTCATCATCCGTTTTCTGTAAGTTTGGGCGCTATTTCTCAGCCAATAAACATGTGCCCCCTATTACAAGCGGCTGCAGCAAGCAGGTGAAAGTCGGGGGGGGCCTAGAGAGGGGTGGGGGGGCTGCCTGGGTGATCGCTTGATCGTTGCTATATGATTCGTTTGTCTTTCAACAATGTTGAAAGACAAACGACTGCAATGATCAGCCGCATTGTTCATGTCGGCTGATCGTTGCCTTCTATTACACAGAACGATTATCGGCTGTAACGTCCGATATCAGCCGATATTCGTTCCGTGTAATAGGGCCTAAATCTAATCAGTATTTGGTGTGACCGCCTCTTGCTGTAAAAACATTGATTCTTCTAGGTACATTGGAATTTATGAAGAAACTGGTCAGAGAGATTGCACTAAACTTCTAACCCCAGATCTTCTGTTCACGTGGCCATGCTCAAGTCCTTCTGTCTCTTCATGTAATTTCAGACATACACAATGATGATGTTGATCAGGACTCTGTGTGGGCCATATCACTTACGGGACTCCTTGTTTTCTTTACCATGAAGATAGTTCTGAATGACATTGTCTGTATGTTTGCGACTGCTGTCCTGAAGCGGAATATAAATTTGGAGCCAATCAGATGCTTCCCTTACATACCAGACGACTAAATTTTTGGATAGCTCTATATATGCAATATTTCATTAATTATTGATGCAGTATGTTTGATACATTTCCCAATAGCATCAGTACATTAATGTCATATATTAAGGATATCTCGAAAGCTGGTGGGGGCTACTCTCTTACAGTCCGCGCTGTGGGTAATGTATAAGACTTTTCTGGGCGTTAAAAAAAAACGTACTTAATGATAAGATCAGTATGCAAAAAGGTCTGCAGAGCCCCAGTTATGAATCTCAAAACACAGGACTAGCAGATATCCCTCCAGGGAAAGACCTAGCAAAGGGATGGCTCCAGTATGGGGACCACCAAAACCACCAAGATAAAAATTTTAAAAAAAGTATCTATTTATTTACCTACTGTATGCAATACTTTCATATTCCATCTTGTTAAATGCATCTGTAAAGAGTGACTAGGCACTCCCTGTGTTGGTGAGAATGACCATAATCATGCATTCAAATCCAACAGCTTTCTCCTACTTTCAGGTGCAGGAAAATGTGGAGAAATGTTTGATGCACAATCACCTTGTATGCGAGATAATAAATTGTTCTTATTATTGTTGGTATACTCTCAAATCTTCAAGTCCGTATGGAGAACTGGTAGGTAGGTAGGTAGGTAGGTAGTGCAGACTTTCCCATATAATAGATAGCATTATGAAACTCTTGTATTGTTATAGGAGCGGCAAGCACATGCACAGCAGTGCATTTTCTGCTTTGCAGTCAGCTATAACCTGACTGTTATGTAATGCACAATAGCATTTAGTGATGACGTTTTTCATTGACTTCAAGTCAGTTTTGCAGCGACATTATTCAAAGAATGTCTTTTCATCCTTGCAAAAATAAAGCAGCGTCCGCAACACAAATCTCAGACTGGCGGAACGAAGTTTGAGATGCATTTTCTTTACAATGAAAAAATCAATCAGCGTTTCTTAGCTTTTTTAAACTTTTCAACAAATACAATGTTTATAAATAAAACAACCTTCACAAAGGATAATAGCCAACTGAGCAATGTGATTGGGTAATTATATAAAAGGTGTTCACAATAATCACACTATTGAGTGCAATGCCATACAGCTTTATTGAGGTACACTAAAGAAGCAAAATACGCTGAAATAAATATATTACTGCTAGCACATTAGTCAGCCACAATGATGAGAACAGGTAATATCCTGTGAAAGACAAATCAATACCTTAATGGATTCCAGTAACATCACTAAACACAAAAGGAAACTCAAGCAGATATAAATTGTACTAGAAGACTTTTTTTTTTTTTTTTTTTGCTTACACATCTGGGTAGGAAAATACCACATTCTTGACACTTAAACTAAGCTTGACTAATATGTTATATAAGAAACTGCTCAGGAATAGTTTAAATAGTTTAACATAATACAACTTTCATTAATATTTCATAAAACCCTCACTATTGTTAAAAAACTATAAAATGTTAGTCCTATAATATTAACTATTTATGTACAATCAGTCATACAAGTAGGAGTACAACCTTTACGATTTATATTTTATCGTAATAAAAATTAAATAAAAAAGTGAAAGAATATTGTATATATTTTTTAAACTGTAAATTAATTAGAAATTTTATTAACTCATAGCTTTAGAAATGTAGCTGTACTGCTTTAAGCTTGCCTTAATATGCCCCTTCTACTGTTCTACCCATATCTTACATAATACTCTAGATGTAACACCTATCATCTGAATATACATGTAAAATAAACCGAGAAGAGGCAGCACTCCAATATTCAGTGAAAAAAGGAAGATGATTTATTCACCCATCAATGTGCAACGTTTCGATCTCCCAATGAGATCTTTTTCAAGCGTCGCTTGAAAAAGATCTCATTGGGAGATCGAAACGTTGCACATTGATGGGTGAATAAATCATCTTCCTTTTTTCACTGAATATTGGAGTGCTGCCTCTTCTCGGTTTATTTTACTACTAAGGTGGTCCTGGAGTCCGTCCACTGAGGTTGAAGCACCCACCTGAGCCACAGAGCCACACAGTGCCGTCAAGCCCTATATTTCAATTTGAATATACATGTACATACTGAATACATGTTAATGAATAAAATAGTCCTTTAATGGTGTTTTACCACAGTTATTATTTAACCACATCTTAGTGATTTTGCAGCACACAGCTCCCTTGTGGATTTATGGTGACTTAAATTTGGTTAATTCGTACATGAACATGAAAGTAAGGTTCCATTTACACAGAAAGATTATCTGACAGATTATCTGTCAAAGATTTGAAGCCAAAGCCAGGAATGGATTTGAAAGGAAATTTCAGGCTTTCCTTTATGACCTGATCTCTGTTTATAGTCTGTTTATAGTCCCAACCAGTACAAGATACATCCTGCATGCCCAGAACATAGACTCCCATGGAGAGGCTATAGTACAGTGTAGATCCATCCCGGCATGGGGCCACCTTATCGTTGGTGGGATGGTTTACACTATTTGCAAATGGTAACCAAGAGCATCATTATTTTTAGAGAGATTTTTGGGGGCAGTTGGGAGGCTGCTTGTAGTGATTTTCATATCTGTATTGGGTCTGTATCTTGCCATTGCGGTGAGTTGTTGCATTTCTCTGTGTTTTTGTGTGTTTGCAACTTCAGTCTTAGCAACATGCTCCTGCCTAGTGTGAATAGTGTTCTAGGAGAGCTGACCAAATTTGTCTTTTTTTTACCTCTGGAATTTATTTATTGATTGGTGTCTATGTATGTGCATGTGGTTGTGCAATCATATACACACATATGCATCTAGATTAATACATTGATGAGTATTTTTGTTTGCACATTTGCACTTTTCTCACAGTTTGCACTGTTTGTTTTCACTTTATGTACCTCAGTCACTTTTGTCTGTTCATATAGTATATGTATGTGCTTTCATGTCTTCCTTTGAGTGTGTGCTATTCTTTCTTAGTCCGACACTACATATAAGTAGGGAATAGTATTTAGTGCGCACGCGCTTGTGTTTGGTAGCATGTGACTTGCCGACCAATCATTTGATATGTTTGAATCACTTCTAGTCTTCATCTGATGGGGAGGGGGAAGGGGGGTGGGTCCGGGAGTGCAGTGGTGTAATCCTTTCCCTCTCACAGGTGATTAATGAAGACTCTGCGGCTATGTTTTGTTGGGAACATAAAAGGCACTCTTTGTCCTATCACCCTTGTTAAAGCTACTCGAAATGTGCGTTGGGTGACACAGTGAGCAGGTATACAAGTATATATATATCTTTGTACACCAATCATGGTTTCTATATAGTTATATGGGCTGGTTGGCAGCTAGGTAGCATGGAGGCATAGTCTGTGAGGGAGGGTTTGAATCCATTACAGGCCAAATTTGGCCATTGAGCCACATTGAAGGGGTTATCCAGCGCTACAAAAAAATGGCCACTTTTCCCCCAACTGTTCTCTCCAGTTCAGGTGTGGTTTGCAATTAAGCTCCATTTACTTCAATGGAACTGAGTTTCAAAACCCCACCCAAACTGGAGACAAGAGAGGGGGAAAAGTGGCCATGTTTTTGTAGCTCTGGAGAACCTCTTTAAACTTACTGTGTCTCTCCTCCTTATTGTGCCCTACATAATTTATTCTATTTTAAGGGTCATTCATCTATTTATGTATTTTTTGCTGGTCTTACCCACTATGTATCCCATATAATTGTGGTTGTGTCTGTAATTGTATACTTGTCCCCCCACAGTAATGGTATAGTGCCTCTTATTTTTATTGATTGTAAGGTTTTAATATATATTTTTGTGTTAATAAAGGATATATTTTTGGGAGATTATGGTGTCCACCATTTTTGATCCTTGTGGTATGTATCTTATTTATTTTATTGAAGTTATATTACAAAGTGGGGACTTAAAATGTGTATAAAAAGAAAAGTAAAAATGTTTTTAAAAATACTCCAAAGCCCTTCCCCAATAAAGATTAAAATCACCCCTCGTTCCCATAATATAAATAAAACATATAAAAATAAACATATTATACACTCACCGGCCACTTTATTAGGTACACCTGTCCAACTGCACGTTACCACTTAATTTCTAATCAGCCAATCACATGGCGGCAACTCAGTGCATTTAGGCATGTAGACATGGTCAAGACAATCTCCTGCAGTTCAAACCGAGCATCAGTATGGGGAAGAAAGGTGACTTGAGTGCCTTTGAACGTGGCATGGTTGTTGGTGCCAGAAGGGCTGGTCTGAGTATTTCAGAAACTGCTGATCTACTGGGATTTTCACACACAACCATCTCTAGGGTTTACAGAGAATGGTCCGAAAAAGAAAAAACATCCAGTGAGCGGTAGTTCTGAGGGCGGGAATGCCTTGTTGATGCCAAAGGTCAGAGGAGAATGGGCAGACTGGTTCGAGCTGATAGAAAAGCAACAGTGACTCAAATAGCCAACCGTTACAACCAAGGTAGGCAGAAGAGCATCTCTGAACGCACAGTACGTTGAACTTTGAGGCACATGGGCTACAGCACCAGAAGACCACATCGGGTGCCACTCCTTTCAGCTTAGAACAGGAAACTGAGGCTACAATTTGCACAAGTTCATCGAAATTGGACAGTAGAAGATTGGAAAAACGTTGCCTGGTCTGATGAGTCTCGATTTCTGCTGCGACATTCGGATGGTAGGGTCAGAATTTGGCATCAACAAAATGAAAGCATGGATCCATCCTGCCTTGTATCAACGGTTCAGGCTGGTGGTGGTGGTGTCATGGTGTGGGGAATATTTTCTTGGCACTCTTTGGGCCCCTTGGTACCAATTGAGCATCGTTGCAACGCCACAGCCTACCTGAGTATTGTTGCTGATCATGTCCATCCCTTTATGACCACAATGTACCCAACATCTGATGGCTACTTTCAGCAGGATAATGCGCCATGTCATAAAGCTAGAATCATCTCAGACTGGTTTCTTGAACATGACAATGAGTTCACTGTACTCAAATAGCCTCCACAGTCACCAGATCTCAATCCAATAGAGCATCTTTGGGATGTGGTGGAACGGGAGATTCGCATCATGGATGTGCAGCCGACAAATCTGCGGCAACTGTGTGATGCCATCATGTCAATATGGACCAAAATCTCTGAGGAATGCTTCCAGCACCTTGTTGAATCTATGCCACGAAGAATTGAGGAAGTTCTGAAGGCAAAAGGGGGTCCAACCCGTTACTAGCATGGTGTACCTAATAAAGTGGCCGGCATTTGTATGCCGTTTATTTAAAAATTTATAAAAAGTGATCAAAACGTCCATCTAAACAAATATGGTATTAACAAAAACTAGAGCTCATGGCGCAAAAAATGATGCCCCATACAGCCCCGTAGGTGAAAAACTAAAACCATTATAGGAGTCACAAAAGGGCCATTTTATTAATAACTAATTGCATTTAAAAAAAAAAGGATTTATTAAAAAAAATATAAATAAAACATTAGAAAAACTGTGTAAACCTGCATATGGTTGTATTCAGACGAACCCCCCCAAAAGTTATAATGTTGCATTCTTTTTTTCAATTTCACCAATTTATATTTTCATAAATAATATTTTTGGGGTTCTATCATTCATGTTATGGTAGAATGAAAGACGCCATTACAAAGTGCACCTATTCCTGAAAAAAACAAGCCTTTATATAGTCCTGTAGATAGAAAAATGAAAGTGCTAGAGCTTTTAGAAGGGGATGAGGAAAAAACAAAAGTGCAAAAATGAAAATTGGTGCTGTCCACTGTCATTTTCGGCTTGGTCTTCAAAGGGCTAAATTATCAAAGCAATATATTAAAAAAAAAAAAACATTATTCTTTGAAGTACCCCTTTACATTTGCTAAATTATATATAAATAAAATATGAATTCTTTCTTTCACTTTTTCTGCATTTTATTCAACATATACTGAGAAAAGATTAGTTTGTTTCTTTCCTTGCAAGTCTGCAGAAGTGGCCTTAGTGGTTGAGATGGTAATGTGATTGTGTACCTGAAATAAAGATTACCTAAGAAATGTTTATGTCAGATGTGGACAGTGATGAAATGCTTAATTCTATCTGTCCTCATACACATGAAGAAGGATAGTTTTAGTTGCTCATTACTAAAAGGCAAAGCAATGATGAATTCTGGATTTATTGTTGCAATCAGATCTGATGGTTGACATTGTGATCATTGTGTAAAAAAATAAAAGTCTAGTAAGAAGAGTGAATGAAATAAGCCATTTTAGGAACTTATTTAATTCCTGTAATTAAAGAAATTACATTGATATTTCAAAACTATGTTTAACTATACTCCAAAGGTACTTTTTAAATATTGTCACAAGCCAGAAAGTGATCGAATGCCGCTTAAACCATTATGTAGAACTAGTATATGATTTGGGAAGCTAGGTGGAAACATATTATGGGTACAAACCCACTTGCCGGATCCACAGCGAGGAGACTCGCTGTGGATCCCAGCCCTATACTTTCAATGCCAGACAAGTTTGTCCGCAGCCCGCCCCGTTAACCCCCTGCCGGCTGGACACTATACATTACCAGGTCCCCGCTCCTGCTTGCTTCGGCGGTTCCCGGCACGTCGCGCCCGGCCAATCAGTGCGCTGCCCCGCCGCAGCGCACTGATTGGCCGAGCGGGATGTGCAGACACTGGGAGCCCCGAAGCAAGCAGGAGCGGGGACCCGGTAATGTATAGTGTCCAGCCGGCAGGGGGTTAACGGGGCGGGCTGCGGACAAACTCGCAGCAGGGATGTACATCCCTGCTGCGAGTTTGTCTGGCATTGAAAGTATAGGGCCGGGATCCGCAGTGAGTCCGGTAAGTGGGTTTGTACCCTATAGCTGTATACTTATACGTTCCCGCCCTTCTTATCAGAGCTTCAGCTGATTTGGCTGGCAGACAGGATATGACCATTCAGCATAGACAGTATGATAGTAGAAGGTCTGATAAAGAGGAGGACTATTACTCTCACTATTACCGTCTTTGTTTCTACCACTTTAGAATGTTACACACACACCGGATCCGCAGCGGATTTCACGCTGCGAATTTGCAACGGAATCCCCTGCGGATCCATTTCTTTCCTATGAGTTTCCGCTGTGAGTATGTAAGTTAACCCCCCGCCAGTCGGAGCATACATCACCTGCTCCCCGCTACGGGTTGCTTTGGGCGTTTCCGGCTGGACGTCCCACTTAGCCAATCAGTGGCTGTGGTGGAGTAGACGCCGGGAGCCCCGAAGCAAGCCAGAGCACAGAGCAGGTAATGTATGCTCTGGCCAGCGGGGGGGAACTTACATACTCGCAGCGGGATGTAAATCCCGCTGCGAGTATGTATTCTCATAGGAAAGAACTAGCAATGGATCCGCAGTGGATTCCACTGTGAATTTGCAGTGTGAAATCTGCTGTGGATCCGATGTGTGTGAAGGCACCCTAAATATGTATCTATACACCAGATAGCTTGCAAAAATTTTGGGTAAATTTAAGTGTATTAAAAAAAAAATTGTATAAGCAGTCCAGAGGTTTCAGACACACCAGGGGCCTGAAGCTTGTGGATGCCTAAATAATTCTATATCCTACAAGAAGATGCCACTATTATAAATGACACATGTTGTAAAATGTAAGCTTATGTTTTGAGTGCTTATAGAGTAAAACTATGATTTTCTGCTTGCCAGATCGCCCACTAAGTAGAATTAAAATATGGAAATGTAGTTGTTTACCCAAAGCAGTTCTCACTTCACTTGCTTCTGATGACCTTTGTTTAAACACTGTTTTGAAGAAATAGAAGTTCAACATTATGATGATTTTGTCAGAATAAATAACCTGGAGCACACGTCTACCGTTTACTTTTAGCCCACAATCAATTAAAAGAGCTCTCTGTGTGTGTGTGTTTTTTGACTTTTTTTGACTATGTTCTCAGAAAAAAAACAAAAAACCCCCATCAAACTATTTTAAGAATTTTGAGTGAAAATCAAAATTTGTGAACAGGTGAAAAAAGTCTGTATTTTGCAAAAGCAGGACGTAAATAATGTTTATTGTTTATTTATTGTTTATGTTTATTATTTGGACGGTCATTATTACGCCTGTTATTCTATATTGTGTCTGTGCTACTGTTCAATTTCCTATTGACTTCAATGAAGCACATTATTATATTGAAAATACAGCCATAGACAATGTTCACACAACATTTTTTCAGCTCCGTTTAAAATTACGTTCATCACTTTGAGGCTAAAATAATGGACGTCATTTAGCAGCCTGGCCTCCCCTTTGTGCAATGTCGGCTATTGGTCCATTATTCTAGTTTGATTACTAATTGTGGCTTGATTGAAAAGTCCATTGAATTTAATAGTAAAAACAGAGAAAGAAAGGTGGAAAAAGAAAAACTGTGTGAACAACTAATAAAAAACATCCGCTGTTTGCAAAAGAAGTCCAAAAATAATAATGTTCATTATTTTGACATCCGTGGTAGAAACGACCGTTATTTAACACATTGTGTGCATTGGACGTCCGCCTTTCCATTGAGTTCAATACATTGCCATTGCAGTCTGTTAAATTGCGGCAAAAACTGACATTTTTCAAATATCAAAATCGTCCACCTCTTCTCTATTTTTGACGTTTTGTGAACATAGCCATATTTTTATTTTATCTTATATTGTGCAAACATTGCCTTACAATGCTTAAAACCAAAGTCTATGGGGGAAATTTATCAAGGACTTTATGCCTATTTTTGGATGAATAATTGGATTTTTAATTGAATATTTTTTACATGAGACTTTTTTAAATATGCCTGTTTTGAGTATTCAAATAAGTGTTCATATAATCTGGGATTAGCGCCCAATTTCTTATTAGCGACTTTTTAAAAAGGCGCACAAACAGGTGCAGGCCTACGTCTGGTCAGTACCAGGTGAATATGCTTGTGCAATTTTCAACATTTTCTGAACCTTTTTACTTAGATACTAAGACAGTGCTACATTTTAATAAATCAGTCACAAAATATAATACTAGTATATACGGGCTAGGGCATCCATCTTGGTATCATATTGAGCCTAGAAACATAGCTTAGGATGAATTACCATACTACCACATATAATACATCTATATAAAAAATATATATTATAAATAAATAAACAAATATATATATATATATATATATATATATATATATATATATATATATATATATTATTTTTTTAATTCAGGGAACAAAATGAAAAAAATATCTGTGTCTATGGGATGGCCAAGTTGCAAGTGACAGCAGGAAGAAAGATCATAGTCTCCTACAGCTTTTTTTCCCCCTGTATTGCCTACCAGTGACCCTTAGAGGGAAATCAGGAAAGCTTCTTCATGATATCATTCCCACCATTTACCAATCAAGGAGGATATGTGTTCCCCTGGTTACAATGTTCGTGGATAAATTTTTCTACTATGAGAGACCTCAAACAGTTAAGTTGTAGCTGAGGTTAATCTGACAATGCTACTGTTGTGTGTGAACAAAGATGTGAACAAAGATCAGGGATAATACTGGTTTTGCAGAAATAGATTGACATCACTAGCTACAGTTCTTTTTCTTCCATATATAGTTATTCCTCATACACGGACAGTAACAGAGCCAACAATCACAGAAAATGGTAACTATTACAAGAGCAGCAAAATGAAGTGGAATAGTAGTGACTGCCATTTGGCAATAAGTGAGACTGGATTTGGCAATGTCTGCTGCTGTTGTAATCATAATAATCCAAATTGAACAGAGTCATCTAAAATATTTATGCTGAGGAATGTAAACGATAATAGGAGGGTACAACAGACAGGCTGTTACTCATATCACATCGCTAATACCATCATTACATTATATGTGAGGACTGCAGAACAGATTGATTTTCTGAACAGTTTCTTAAAAAAAAAAAAGAAGTTTTGAATAATTTTCTTCTTAAAGGAGACCTGCCACCCCCCGTGCCGGGGTGACAGGCTCCCGACCCCCCGTTACAGCCCCCTATACTCACCTGATCCCGCCGGGTCCCGCGCGCGCTCACAGGAAAGTCCGACGCTCATAGAGAATGAATGGGGAGTCCGATGCTCCGTCTTTCTCTATGGGCATCGGACTCTCCTGTGAGCGCGCGCGCCGGGCTTCGGGCGCTCATGTCTCTGTGACCCGACCGGATCAGGAAGCGGCATAAAGGGAGATTATTAGTCCAAAAAAGGACTTTTGGGTTTTCATGGATTATGCACATACTTACCTACATGAACTATTCCCTTCACTAATGCCATCCCTCCTCCAGAATCTCTCCATGCCTGCTAAATGAAGGTAAATGAGCTGAGCATCAGGTGACCCAGGCCTATATAGACCCAGGTCACCTGATGTGCCCATTCACTGCTATGCCATTACCGTACATGTCTACTGCATAACAGGATATGCCAGGCCTTCCCGCATGTTTATTGGCTAATCTGATCAGCAGGGAGATATTGAAATGAACCTTAATTCGAAAGTCCAAGTACACAATGTATAGACTCAAGGGGTAGAGCTAATTCCTTTCCTAAAAGATGTGACCTCTAGGGAGAAGTATACATTAAAAGTAGAGATGAGCGAACCAGGTTCAGGTTCGAGTCGATCCGAACCCGAACGTTCGGTATTTGATTAGCTGGGGCTGCTGAACTTGGATAAAGCTCTAAGGTTGTCTGGAAAACATAGATACAGCCAATGACTATATCCATGATTTCCACATAGCCTTAGGGCTTTATCCAACTTCAGCAGCCACCGCTAATCAAATGCCAAAAGTTTGGGTTCGGATGGACTTGAGCATGCTGGAGGTTCGCTCATCTCTATTTAAAATAGTTTGCCTTTTACATGCATTTTTCATGCAGTTTAGAAACCTGTCACATTGAAAATTCAGTCCAGTCTGCAGGACGAGATGAACAGATTGATATGTAGTTTTGTGGGAAAAGATCCAGGATCACTTATTTATTCATGTTTCCTTTGGCTTATTCTGTTTTAAGGTGAATCTGTCAGAGATAATTTTGTTTCCAAAGTGCTGACAGTGTTAGGCCATGTTCACATGGCATAAGAGACCGGCCGGGTCACAGAGCGGCTGGTCTCTGAAAAGATCATCCTGGCCGCTACTGCAGTAACGGCCAGATGATCTTTTACGACGCAGAGTTCTGATGCGGGCGCATCCGTGCACACCCGCATCAGAACTCCCCACAGCACACTATGAAGCTTGCGGCTGCAGCTGCTTGCTTCATAGTGTGCACTGACATGGTTTTCTACGGCCGCTATTCACTGAATGTCAGTTCTTAGCGGCGCTGCGGGGGATCCCGGCCAGAGCATATATTATGTGTTCAAGCTCCAGCTGGGATTCCATAGAAGACTTGGCGACCTATTAGTAAAAAGTACGGCCGTTGTTGCCGATTGCAACAACGGCCGTACTTTTACGAAAAGATACGTTATGTGAACATAGCCTTAGATAGATATTAGGTCAAAGAGACACATGATACCTTTCACATATCTGTTCATGCTTTCAGTGTAAAGTGTAATAGAGGCTTTCCCAACCTCCCAAGCTGGATTACCTTCTAACTACCCCTCCCATACCTGACCCTGCTTGACTGACAGCTGCAAGCTGAGCACCATGCAATGTCAGGGATGGAAGGGGAGAAGATGTTACAGCCCTCAGAAGATCAGAAGCTTAGGAAAGCCTCTCTGGCACTTTTCACAGCATAACTGTATATAGGAAGGGTACCATGTGTCTCCTTTAACAAACAGCTATCTAACAGTTTCAGAATTTGGAATTGCATCTGACAGATTCACTTTAGGGGCGATTCACAGGTACAGGAGCTGCAGCAGATTTGATGCTGTGTTTTGCAGATTAGTTATATTAATATCTGCAGCTTTAAATCTGGGACATTAAATCTGCTGTAGATCCTGTACATGTGAATAGACCCTAAGTAGTTGTGTGGACAATCCTACTCGGTGATTGATAGCCACCTGTGTATAAGCATGCAAGCTTTATTCCTAATTTCCACATGCAAAATACTGACAAAATACAGTGAGTACCCAAGGATCAGTTTTTTACTAAATAGACTTTTTTTTTCTAATGGTAGATACAGTAGTATCTCGAACATATTGCCACGCCAAAAAGGACAGAAGTTTTTCGTGTTTTTTAGCAATTTTTCTTGAATTTTTTTCTGGTGTTTTCTAATTGTAGTTTTTACTTCTATAGCCTTTTTTTTAACTCTTGTGTTTTATCCCGAACTTCACCAGTCAAAAGTATTGTTTCTAGGTTTAATAAAACTTACCAAATGCAATTTTAATGGACATTTTACCATGCCAAAGAAAATGTTACCAGTCCTTAGGGCCCTATTCCACCTGACGATTATCTGTCAGATTATCGTTAAATCGTTCGAATCTAAACGATAATCGTTCGGTTGAAATGCAGTTAACGATTAACGACCGAACGAGAAATCGTTGATCGCTTTATAAGACCTGGACCTATTTTTATCGTTGCTCGTTCGCAAAACTTTCGCAAATTGTTCGCATTGAATAAGAAGTCGTTTGGTCGTTCGCAGTAGATATGAACACAATAGCGAAGAAAAAACAATCGCAAATACGATCATCAGTAACGATTATGGTTCCATGGAAATGAGTGAACGTTTTCAGGTCTTTCGCAATAGCAGTCGTTAATTGTTAACGATTATGCGAACGATAATCGCCCGGTGGAATAGGGCCCTTAGTCTTTGCTGAAGTGTTATTGCCAAGTCTGAACATAGCCTTATTTTGTAATTTATTAAAAAAAATTCCAAGTTTATTCAAACATAATGAAAGCTACATTACTGTCTGTGATGTGGAGTTTAGTGAATCATGGCACAGAATTTAAACCATTTTGGTGATTACAGTACATTAAACATCAATGCATGGTACATTTGCTTCACTTCCTTAGAACAAGAGTTGGCAGTCTGTTGCTTGAGTCTCACACTGGGATAAATGCTAGCTACCGTCCACTTTTATTAACACTTTCACATTTTAGACAAGCACAGGCATGTATCCAATGGAGACGGGCACAAATTTATCACCATCTTCCATGAAACTCTGCTATAGCGTTTCTCTGTTCATTATCATGCTGTGTGCTCTTTTTTTTTTTTATAATCTAAGAAAGTCTCTCTACGGAGAAGTGTTAAAACCGATTTATCAAAAGTTAAGTAAGAGCAAATGAATTGTCATGCAGTGTTTACTCTGTGTCTTCCTGAATAGACGAGAAACTTAGAAACTGTCTAATGCCAGATACAAATCACACTCTACAACATTTCTCTCCACAGGAAACGTGTCTTTCTATAGGCATTTTTGCTGAATACTTTCAATTAAGTTGATGCTGTTTAAAGGGAATGTTTCACTTTTACAAATTAAAGCTATATATTTTAACAGTGTACATTCTTTTCTGTTCTCCTTAATGAATATAAGACCACGCAAGCAATCACTTAGGTTGAAAACTAATTTGAACGTCACACATTTATTTGTAGGAACGGTGCAGTCTCTAAGTTACATTCTACTCACAACTTGTTTCTAGATGTTTAAAGGAACTAATCGGCAAATTTGTGCTAATTAGGCTCCAAGCGGTGCTACATAGTAGTGATGAGCAAATAGTGAAATATTCGATATTCGTACGAATATCTCCCTGATGTTCGACTATTCGATCCAATTTAAAGTCTATGGGAACAAGTATTCAATTATTGAAAAACAACTATTCGACCACTTGGAGGTTCATGAAGTCCACAATGACACAGCCGCCATTTTAAAAAGCAAGAAAAAAAATTAAAATAAATTCGGAGCGGACTTCCAAAAATCCAAATCCGACGGGACTCGGACTTTTGGAAAAATCCGAACCGGATCCCATACCGGCCGAACCGGTTTGCTCATCTCTAGTTAGGAGGTGGTGTCAGGAAGTGGGATTGGGTGAGGTCCTAACTGTGTGCTGCCAGAAGAGTGGAGGGCCAAACCCAGCCCCTTTAAGATGTATATGAGACGAAGAAGAGAATAATAAAAGTAAGAAACTAAGACAGCTTTATCAGGGGCATCTTTTACAGATATTGTGGAAAGACTCCAGGACTTGTCTACATTTGGTGAGTGAATTTTCCTATATGAGATTCTACTGATGGCTACTATTAGAGATTGGATTGGGCTCTCCACTCATCAAGCTGCTAGTTTTTCAGTACTGCTCTACTCCCTGCTACTCCTCCCAGGATACCAGGTAAAGCTTGATCCAATCCAAGCAAATTTCTCCCAGTTTCCCAGGATTGGATCCAGCTTTTCCCCAGCATCCTGGGAGAAGTAGCAGAGAGCAGAGCAGCGCTGAAAGGCCAGCGGCTTGATGAGCAGAGCGCAGATGAAACAAAGCATCTCGCTTTGATATTTGATACAGATATTGTGGAAAGAGTCCAGGAAGTGTTATGGGCGGGAAAATCGCTTTCCCATGATGCCCGGAACACATCCGATCAGCAGGAATGTGGCTCTAGCCCACCCCTTGTGTGACGTCGGTATTGCTTTAAGAGGAGCAGTCACATGACCGCACAACGCAGTCTGCACAGAGAGAGAAAGGAGACTGTTGGCAGTGCACAGAGCTCGTCAGTGACAAAACGCTGCTGCTGCACGCTGCTGTACTGAGAAGATATTGTACAAAAGTAAAGACAAAAAAAAAATATTAGGAAAGCGGAGAGGAGAAACATATAGTGATTAAGAGAGAAAAGTAGAGGGGCGAAAGATAGATAGGTAGATAGATTAGGCATAGTAGAGCAAAGGGTGCACAGAACAAAAACGTGCTATACAGATATACAAGTACTATAGTTGGACCCTTGGAAGAGTGTATATGACATAGGTGTTTTCCTGAGGCACAAATATATGCCTTGTGCATGTGTGTAGAATAAAACTCTAAAAAAAGTGCTATAAAGATATACAAGTACTATAGTTGGACCCTTGGAAGAGTGTATATGACATAAGTGTTTTCCTGAGGCACAAATATATACCTTGTGCATGTGTGTAGAATAAAACTAAAAAAAAAAAAGTGCTATACAGATATACAAGTACTATAGTTGGACCCTTGCCAGAGTGTATATGACATACGTGTTTTCCCGAGACACAATTATATATCTCTTGTGCATGTGTGTAGAATAAAACGAAAAAACAAAAACAAAAAAAAAACTGCTATACAGATATACAAGTACTAAAGTCGGATGCCTGCTAGACTGTATTACAGCAAATACTGTTCTCATCTACCAAGTGTAGAAATCATAATTTGAATATAAAGTCATGGCACAGCGGCAGCAGAAAACCTCACAACGCGTTTTAGGCAGAGGGCAGGGCAGAGAGTCTGGCTCAAGGGGCAGAAGAGGAAGTCGCGCAGGAAGAGGATCCAATGGCAGGCCTGAGCTTCCTTTGTCACACCAGGGTCCTGTCCACACGTCTAATTCCACAGTCCTGGAGTGGCAGGCTCACACTTTGACGTCCACAAGGATAAGTAGTGAGACAGCCAGCCAGGTATCTGTGGGTACCTCGGACACGACCCTGACTTGGCACGGGCACGCAGCAATCCCCCCACGTCCTCCATCTGACATCATCAGCAACCGCCCGCTAACTTTTGAACCACCGCCTGCAAGGGAACTGTTGGCGTCTATGAGCAGCCAACTACTCTTTGATGACGATGAGCACGTGGGGGAAGAGACGGGACAATCAAGTGGAGGGCATAGCTGTGTCGGAGGCGATATCAGAGCAGGCCCATGATAGGTCTGGCAGGAGAGCAGTAGGCAGTAGATGAGAGAGGGCTGGGCAAGAGCCTGATGATGATAGCATCATTCTGAAACTGGACGATGCTACATAGGATGTTACATGGGATTCACGGCAGGAGTTGGCTTATTCGACGGATTCGTCTACCGGGAATCCGTCCGCCAGCAGGCCCGCCACAACTAAGAAGCAAACAGGCAGCAATAGTCAAATAAGTCAGAAGCATAGCCGGGACAAGAAGATGACCACTGGGGAAACCTCCTCCACAGCAGGTCCTAGTATCGGCAGCGCCGGCCCATCCTCGAAGCCTGTTGGTACTAGACTCTACACCTCACCTGTATGGCAGTTTTTTAAAAAGTGCCAGGAGGATACCTATGTGGTCATCATGACGTAGGGTTACGTCATGGAAGTCTGTCCCCAGACGACCCATGACGTAACCTTACGTCCTGGGTGTTTTTCCCGCTATGAAGCGCGCTCCGGAGCGGAGTGCGCTTCATAGCAGGTGGGGGCCGGCTGCAAACAGCAGCCGGGACCTCACCGGTAATGACACGCTGCAGCGATCGCGCTGCCACGTGTCATTAACCCCTTAAACGCCGCGATCACGGCGCGACCGCGGCGTTTAAGTGTAAGTGACAGGGGGAGTCCCTGACACTTACCGATCGGGACCCCCGCAGTGTGACTGCGGGGGTCCCGATCGTTGAAACGGACTGCCGGAGGTCTCTCACCTGCCTCCGTGCGGTTCGATCGGCGATCTGCTACACTGAGCCTGCACAGGCAGGCTCAATGAGCAGAGCGCCGATAACACTGATCAATGCTATGCCTATGGCATAGCAATCATCAGTGTATAAATCAAAGTACTGTATGTAAAAGTCCCCCAAAGGGACTTCAAAAGTGTAAAAAAAAAAAAGTTCAAAACACTATTACACTACCCCAAAGCCCCTCCCCCAATAAAAGTCTAAATCACCCCCCTTTCCCATTATATAAATAAAACATATAAAAATAAATAAATAGATAAACATATAATATACCGTAGTGTGCGTAATTGTCCGATCTATTAAAATATAACAAGCGTCATTGCGATCGGTAAACGGCGTACACGAAAAGAGGGGAAAAAGTGCGCAGATTACCGATTTTATGTTACATTATATATTTAAAAAAATCAATAAAAAGTGATCAAAACGTCCGATCTTCACAAATATGGTATTAATAAAAACTAGAGATCATGGCGGAAAAAATGACACCCCATACAGCCCCGTAGGTGAAAAAATAAAACCGTTATAAGCGTCACAATAGGCCCATTTTATTAATATTTAATTGCCAAAAAAAAGGATTTCATAAAAAAATACATATATAACATTAGAGAATCTGTGTAACCTGCATATGGTTGTGTTCGGACTGACCTATAGAATAATAGTATCATGTCGCTTTTACCATATAGTGCATTACGTAGACACAGGAACCCCCCAAACGATACCATATTGCATTATTTTTTTACGATTTCACCTATTTATATCTTCATAAATAATATATTTGGAATTCCATCATACATGTTATGGTAAAATGAATGACGCCATTACACAGTACAACTATTCCTGAAAAAAACAAGCACTTACATGGCTTGTAGATAGAAAACTGAGAGTGCTGGAGCTCTTAGAAGGGGAGGAGGGAAAAACGAAAGCACTAAGATCAAAATTTGCGAGGTCCACTGGGTCATTTTGGGCCTGGTCCTCAAAGGGTTAAAGTGGTCGACTCCGTGAACTAATGTGTGTGGAGCCACGGTGGAAGGTGCCGAGTCGACACTACTTTTCCAACACAGCTATGCTGGCCATGTATAGGTATGTTCGCGAAAAGGTTGCTGACTCGCTGAGCCATTCAGTGAGCAGACATGTACATTTAACCACAGACATCTGGAGCTGTAATTACGGGCAAGGGCAGTACATGTCCATTACTGCTCAGTGGGTAAATGTAATATGGCCGGCGGACCAGGGAAGGGCGATGACACCACCCCGTTGTCACAGCAGGGTTCCTGTGTCGCAGTCCTCCTCCACCTCCTCCAGTACGTCCAAAGCCTCCTCAACCGCCAGTGGTCCTCCCTTGTACCACTTGGGTGTAGCATGGAGGTGTCACGCTGTGCTGCACCTAGCCTGCTCGAGACAGAAATCCTCTTGTTGCTGACTCCACACCATCTTAAAGTTGGGATGGTGGTGAGTGACAATGGGAGCAACATTCTCTCTGTGCTGCATCGAGGAGGTATGAGGCACGCCCTGTGTATGGCACATGTTTTATACCTAATAGGTACACACTTTCTAAAGTCTTCATCCCATTTACAGACTGTGCTGTCAATTTCTCGAAGGCTGTGTAACCATTTCAGCCATTCAAGTCGCTCTCACCACATCCTCCTCGATCTGCAGCGGAGGAATGGTCTTCCCAACCATAGTCTCATTTGCGATGTAGCCACGCTGTGGAACTCCTCCCTCCACATGCTGGACAGGCTCTATGAGCAGAGGAAGGCCTTGATGGATTTACTCTTGATGCATGCGGACACGGCGACTCCCCTGTGTAACCTGGAGCTCGGGCAGTGGCAGCTAATGCGTGACACCTGCCGCTTGCTACGACCCTTTGAGGAGGCCACCTTTCTGGTCAGTGGGCAAGACACAGGACTGAGCGCTATCATACCCATGCTTCATTTACTGGAGCTGATGCTAATGCGACTCAGTGGCGAGGGGAAACAGGTCTTGCCACTGTCACAGGCTGGTTCGCTGGAGGAAGGCTTGGCAGAGGAGGAGAGAGAAGAAGTTAAGGAGGAGGAGGAGTACCTGAACGCATAGGAACTCTTAGGGGAGACGGGTAGAGGAGAAGGAGATGAGCCTTCCTGCCAGACCAGAGGAGGATGAGGAGGATGGAGGCAGTACCCATTGGCAGTATGCTGTGGAGACGGAGGCGGGGACTCCTTCCCACTCCCTGGTGGAAATGGCTAAGCCCATGTTTATATGCTTTCAGGCTGACCCGCGCTTGCAAAGGATTCGTCAACGGGAAGAGTTCTGGCTTGCCACACTACTGGACTTATGGTATCGCAACAAGCTGTGTGAATTCATTTACCCTTCCCAAGGGGAGGAAAAAATGAATTATTATAGAGAGGAGCTGGGTGCACAGTTAGTGGCAGCCTTTAGAACACGGCGCTCTCATTCACGCCATTCCCACCAGGGCCACACCAGCAGCGCTGCCTCCTCCACATCCTCCTCTAGCAGCTTGGGTGACATGAGCAGTGGCACCAGTCTGAGCCTGTAGTCCATGATGCACGCTTTCATGCAGCCACAGGCCGGGGTAACAGGAGCACCTGCACAGCAGCAGTAGAATCCAAATGAACAAGGGAGATATGTCCCTGCACAGACCATAAGTATAGAAGCAAATATTTTATTGGTGTATATCCACAGGTAACGCGTTTCAAGAGCACTGGGCTCTCTTTTTCAAACCTCTAGGATACTTAAAACATGGTGCACATCGAGATATGCTAGTGTGCTCCGGACTTCCACGTTGGTGTAGGACCTTGGTACTGATCGGAGTGCACATGTGCAAAGGTCCTACACCAACGTGGAAGTCCGGAGCAACGCTAGCATATCTCGATATGTACCATGTTTTAAGTATCTGGAGGTTTGAAAAAGAGAGCCCAGCGCTCTTGAAACACAGTACCTTTGGATATACACCAATAAAAAATGTGCTTCTATACTTATGGCCTGCGCGGGGACATATCTCCCTTTTTCATTTGGATTCCATATATGACTATGCATACCTGAGGGTTCTGGGGCTCAGAGTCTCCTGCAGCGGCCAAGTGTACATTATACTATTTACATGCTGTTATAGTGGTTGTGGCTTCTTACAACCACATCACGTGAGCTTAAAACTGTGTGCAACTTCATCGCCACGGTGCTTTTGAATATACAGTGTCACCCTATGAGGCACTCTGCCCTGTGTCTTTTCTGTTTCCCTATCCGCACAGCAGCAGGACATGGCGGCACACCTCAAACAGCAAGTCCAGGTGTTTTTGGACTCTACGTTGCCACCTAATGGGCCAGAACCCCTGGACTACTGGGTGGGGAAATTAGATGTCTGTCCACAACTCGCTGAATTTGCTTTAGACATACTCTCCTGTCCGACCAGCAGTGTGTCATCCCAGTGAGTTTTCAGCGCAGCAGGTCATATTGTCAGTCCCAGGAGAACCAGATTGTCTGATGATAGTGTGGAACGTCTGGCTTTCATCAAAATGCTTATAATATGGCCTATAAGTGAACTAGATCTTACTGGTCATCACACCATTCCTGCTGCTGCTGCCCTGCCACCTCTCGCCTGTCCATGGACCTCATTATTCCGCTTCCACTGCTCATGTCACCCCATTACAACTGCTACTCCTGCCCTGGCCTCCATGTTGGCTACTGCCGCTCCTGCCCTGGCATCCATGTTGGCAACTGCTGGGCCTTCACTGGCCTCTATGTTGACTACAGCCACTCCTGTACTGGCCTCCATGTTGGCAACTGCTGGGCCTTCACTGGCCTCTATGTTGACTACTGCCACTCCTGTACTGGCCTCCATGTTGGCAACTGCTGGGCCTTCACTGGCCTCTATGTTGACTACTGCCGCTCCTGCCCTGGCCTCCATGTTAGCTACTGCTGGGCCTTCACTGGCCTCCATGTTGACTACTGCTGGACCTTTACTTTCCTCTATGTTGACTACTGCCGCTCCTGTACAGGCCTCCATGTTTGCTACTGCTGGGCCTTCACTGGCCTCTATGTTGACTACTTCCACTCCTGTACTGGCCTCCATGTTGACTACTGCTGGGCCTTCACTAGCCTCTATGTTGACTAATGCCGCTCCTGTACTGGCCTCCATGTTGACTACTGTCACTCCTGCCCTGGCCTTAATGTTGGCTACTGCCGCTCCTGTACTGGCCTCCATGTTTGCTACTGCTGGGCCTTCACTGGCCTCTATGTTGACTACTGCCACTCCTGTACTGGCCTCCATGTTGACTACTGCCGCTCCTGCCCTGGCTTCCATGTTTGCTACTGCTGGGCCGACACTGGCCTCTATGTTGACTACTGCCGCTCCTGCACTGGCTTCCATGTTGACTACTGCTGGGCCTTCACTGGCCTGCATGTTGACTACTGTTGTGCCTGCCCTTGCCACCTTATTGACTACTGCTGGGCCTTCACTGGCCTGCATGTTGACTACTGCTGGGCCTAACCTTGCCTTCATGTTGACTACTGCTGGGCCTTGACTGGCCTGCCTGTTGACTACTGCTGGGCCTTGACTGGCCTGTCTGTTGACTACTGTTGTGCCTGCCCTTGCCTCCATGTGGACTACTGCCGGGCCTTCACTGGCCTCCATGTTGACTTCTGCTGGGCCTTCTCTTGCCTCCATCTTGACTACTGTTGATCCTGCCTGGCCTTCATGTTTTTTTTTTTAATCAAATAGTTTTTATTAAAGATTTTGCATTTTTAAAGTACACAAAACCGTAGGGAGGCTCGCACAGTAGCCCAAACCCTACGCAGAACAAAAACAGAACACAAAATAAAAAAGATACACAACAAATTGGCAGCAACCAACCTAGTACAAAGGGGCGACCCTTCAAAAGAGAAGAGATACGCATCAGTATAGAGAGTAAACCAGTAGATAGGTTCTATATCTTTCATTACAAACAGAGAACTCCTAGATATATGATTAGGTGGCCGGTGAGGGAGAGAGCCTGCCTCTAGTGAGTGACGGCGGTGCCATACCGGGGGTATCCAGCCAAGGGGCCCAAATCTTCTCAAACTTTTTCATCGCCTCCCGCTTTTCATAGGCATATTTATCATTGGCAATGAGCCAGTTGACTTTAGCTACAAAGACAGTACTCGTCGGAGGATCCTGGTCAAGCCAGGATTGAGCTATCAGCTTTCTAGCCATATACAAGATCCTAGCAACAGCAACTTTACCAGGATTAGATAAAGCTATATCCTCTACGTAGCCTAAAATGCAAACTAAGGGAGACTGTTCAAGGTGAACAGAATAGACTTTGTGGATAATTGAAGCAACCTCCTGCCAATATCTCGTTAATTTTGGGCACCGCCAGAACATGTGCAGGATCCCTCCCTCGTCTCTCCGGCACCGAGGACACAGGGCATCGGGACGAAGTCCCACTCTAAATAAGAACTCCGGAGTTCTGTAGACACAGTGTAATAGGTACAAATGGGACAGTCGGCGCTGCTCCCCCACGGACAGCCGGGACGTCATCTCCAAAATTTCCTTCCATAGCTCATCCTCCAGGGGGCCCAAGTCAGCCTCCCACTTCTCCTTGACCAGAATGACAAGAATTTGTCATGTAAATGAATATATAGCAAGGAAATGAGACCAGATGTGGAAGTAGAGGCACCCACTATATGAATAGGTGGAATAATTACCTGCTCCCGGGATAAAATGTCCCCCTCACTATCACACGCATGGCGTAACTGAAGGTATTTGTAAAAATGTGTCCTAGGGATGGGGAATTCTTCACACAGCCGCTGGAAACTTTTCAGCTGACCATTAATATATAACTGCTCCACTCGTCTAGGACCAAGTGTCCGCCATGGTGTAAACCCTTCCAAGAAAAATAGCTCACTCAACCAGGGGGTATCCCATATAGAGGTGTATGCAGAGCATCCGGACAACCCATACATGTCTCTAACCTTCCACCAGACTCTATGATAAAGCTGAAGTGTAGGGAGGCCTGTAGCAGCTGTCGAGAAACGTTTAGCCTCCAGAACCTCAAATAACTGCTCCGTTCCAAAGTGGGCCTGTAATAATTGGAAAGTAGGGTCCATTAACGTGTCTGTCTCCCACCCCCTAAGATGTTGCAGCTGAGAGGCTAAGAAATAAATCATAGCATTAGGCACCGCCAACCCCCCTGCTGTCTTAGCTCACTGCAAAGTTTCTAGCTTTATACGAGGGCGCTGGGAACCCCAAATGAGGTCTCTGAATAAGCTGTGTATTTTGTGAAAGTAACGGAGAGGAATCCATATCGGGGAATTATGTAATACCTATAGTAATTGGGGCATCCATACCATTTTTATCAGATTAGAGCGTCCCTCTACTGATAGAGGGAGCCTACGCCACACCCCCATTTTGGCCTGAAATTTGGAAAGAATCGGTGTGAGGTTCAATCTCTCATAGGCTTTAATATCCTTAGAGATGATAATGCCAAGGTATTTAAATTCCGTGACAATCTTGAGAGGGAAGGGGAGGACAGGCATGTGAGCCACATCAACATCCAGTGGTAGCAGCACCGACTTGTCCCAACCGATAGACAATCCAGAAAATCTGCCAAAGTCGTCAATAAGCGTGATAGCTGTAGCTAGAGATGCATCAATGTCATTTAAATATAACAATAAGTCATCTGCGTATAACGCTATTTTCTCCTCTTGGGGACCCCTCTTAAAACCACACACACCCGGATGGCCACGTATTAGGGATGCCAACGGCTCTATGGCTAGCGCAAAAAGCAACGGCGACAGGGGACACCCCTGCCGCGTACCCCGCTGTAAATCAAATCTGGCAGATAGGCCACCATTTACTTTCACACGTGCACAGGGTGAGGAATATAGCAGCCGAATCCAAGAAATAAAGTGTGGCCCAAACCCCATCTTGTCCAGTACTGCCCATAGAAAGGCCCATTCGACACTGTCAAAAGCTTTGACAGCGTCGAGTGAGCACACCGCCCTCCCCCCCGAATCCTCCGAGGGCAACTGGAGATTAACATATAACCGTCTAATATTCATGGCAGTGGACCTGGCTGGAATAAAGCCTGTTTGGTTAGGATGAACTAGAGCACTCATGTAGAGGGAGAGTCTGTTGGCTATGGCCTTGGCCACTATCTTGATATCTGTAGATAACAGAGAGATGGGTCTATAGGAACCCGGCAAGGTTACATCTCTCCCAGGCTTGGGTAGGACTATAATTACTGCTTCCCTCATGGACTCCGGAAGGGAGCCTGATTCCACAGAGGCCTGCCACACCTCCAACAGCTTGGGCAACAGCACCTCTCCCACCTTTTTAAATAATTCTCCCGGCAACCCATCCATCCCCGGTGCCCTGTTGTTGGTGATAGAGGAGGCCGCAGCCTCTAGCTCCTCCAAGGTCAGTGGGGTCTCCAATGTTTCCCGCACATCAGTAGTTAGGATCGGGAGAGAGACAGAAGACAGGAAATCCCTGATATGATTGGGAGTGGCCTCCAATTTAGAGCTATAAAGATTAGAATAATAAGAATAAAAGACTTGTAGGATGTCAGGGGTAGAGGTCACCAGGCCTTCCTCATTATTCCGTATGTGGGTGAGGAAGGTCGAACTTCTTTGAGCACTCGTGATAACAGATAAGAGATGCCCAGTACGCTCGCCTTCTACAAAAAACATGTGCTTAGCAAAGTTTCTCTTATGGGCGGCGGATTCAAGGTCAAAATCTGTAAGTACCTGTTGGGCCTCTCTAAGTCTAGCTGAGGTAACAGCAGAATTACCTGCAATGTGATTCTCCTCCACCTGTAAAAAGGAGTCCTGGAGAGCCGACCGTAGATGGCCTCTTGCTCGCTTAGTACGGGTAATTGTTTGTATAAAATATCCTCTTAAATACGCCTTCATGGCATCCCACTCGATCTGCGGAGTGGCAGTACCAGCATTATGACTATGAATTCTTCCGCTGCCATTTGAATACCAGGCGTCTCGAGGATAGAGAGCCAATGCGGATTAAGGCGCCAAGATCGCACTGTGGGGCGCCATACTCCAGGGTGTTCCAGGAGGAGGCTCAGGGGGGAGTGGTCAGAGAGTGACCGTGGCAAATCTTCCACCTCTATCACCAAGGACAGCGTCCGAGCATCCCCAAGGGCAAGGTCAATACGAGACAGACTATTGTGTATTGAGTAACAGGAGTAGGTGCGCACACCCGGGTGTCGTGCCCTCCAGAGATCGAAGAGAGCTACCTCAGGTAAGAGCGCACCCAAAGGGGTCAGGCGCGCATTGGAGGGCGATGCCACTACAGACATCCTATCAAGGGTGCCATCCACAACAGAATTGAAATCACCTATGAGGAGCAGTGAGGCATCCGGGTGTGCTGCACCAAAACTCAAAATTGTTTTCAAGACTGAGCCATTGTAAGATGGAGGTATATAGAGTGAACACAGTACCCACTTAGTAGCATAAATGGAGCAATACAAACAAATGAACTGACCATGAGGGTCTACTTTGACCTTTAAACAAACAAATGGTATATTTTTATGCACCAGTATGCTCACCCCCCTGGAATACTGTGAGTAGTAAGAATGATAGCTCCAGCCTATCCACGACCTGCGTAACAGATGAGCTGTGTCTTTAGTAAGGTGGTTCTCCTGCAGACACAAGATGAGGGGGTGGAAAGTACGTAATCTATCAAACAGTGCGTAACGCTTATCAGCCTCACCCAGACCTCTTATGTTCCAGGAGACCACTCTAATGCCATTCGCCATAAGGGAACAGAAACAAATACATTTGCAAATATAAACACATCAATGCACAGTGCGTAGTACAATGAAAAATATCGGAGGGTAGAGAGTACATGTATAGTGTATGGGAGCTGCCAAGAAACACAGGGCCTGATAGACCCAGCAACCAGAAAAAGAAAGGAAAAAAAAACAAGTAGAAAAAAGAGAAACAGAAATGAGAACAAAAAACAGGGACAATTGTCCACTACGTGTGGACAGTGGGGGCCACCAGTTCTCCACACTACCGAGTGTAGGTGAAAAACTCGCATCTTCTTCGGGCCACCCCGCTTCAATCAGGATACAAGGTGCAACTGCGGGCCGAGGACAAAAGGCACCAAAATGAAAAACACATTCTCCACAGCGGAGGGAGAAACTTTCCACACGCCACAGAGGAAAGCAAAGGGACGTGAAACACATCAGGGGTTGGCCCCCTGCCGAATCTGCTGTTGATGTGCTTCAAGCCAGCGGTCAGCATCACGCGGTTCAGTGAAGAAATGCGTGTCTCCCATAGCGACAACGCGCAATTTGGCTGGGTACAACATGGCATAGGGAACATGAAGTTGGCGTAGCCTGCGTTTGATTTCCGTAAAGCGTGCCCGCTTCTTTTGAATTTCTGCGGAGTAATCCGGGTAGAAGGAAACACGACAACCGTTGTAGGTAATATCAGGATTTTGGCGTGCAGCCTGCGTCTCTGTCTTTGTAGTGTAGCAGTTTCGCCAGAACCGAGTGCGGCTGGGCCCCAGGTGGTAATGGGCGAGCAGGGACTCGGTGGGCTCTTTCTATAGCATACAAAGGTGACAGCGTCCCCTCTCCTATAGCATCCTTAATCCAGGATTCAAATAAACGGGTGGGATTAGGGCCTTCTGCTTTTTCTGGGAAGCCCACAATGCGCACATTGTTGCGTCTCAGTCTGTTTTCCAGATCATCTGCTTTTAGGAGGAGAGCAGAAATTTGCTGATCATGTCTGCGAGTATCTCTAGCAACAGGGTCTAGCTTGTCCTCCAAATCACTGATTCTGCCCTCAGCAGCAGCCATTCTCTCATTGACTTTTTGCACATTTTGGCGCATAAAGGACAGTTCTTCCTGAATAGAGCCTTCTTGCTGTTGTAGGGAGGCAATGGCCATGTTGCCTTTCATTACTGCTCGAAATACCTCCCTCAGTGTGGGCTCAGGCAGGTCGTCCTCTTCCTCCTCCTCCCTGTGGATCTGGGCCTCATGGCTCTGCTGCCCAATAATGGCAGGCCCCAGTGAGGATTGAGCGGACAGGATTGCGTCCGGGGAACGCGGGCTCCGGTTCTGGCCGGCGTCTGGGCTGCCCCCCTGCTCCCCTAGCTGGTCCCCTGCACACACCACCAACTTGCCTGCAGCCTGCTGTGTGGGCGCCCCGCCGGACCGCGGCACAGTGGAGCCGGCGCCATCTTGGATGCCTCTATGGGATGGTGCCGCCGTGTCCCTGGGCTCCCGGGTGCTCTTTTTGGATGTCCCGCCGGCCATATCTGGTCCCCGCTGCGTCCTCTGCCCTCCGGTACGTGGGGTGTGTGGGTGCCGCCGTCCTCCAGCCCGCAGGAGCATGTATGTTGCGGCTGTATGCGGGAGCTCACGCGGTGTGCGGCTTACTCCATTCCCGGTCAGGCTCCGCCCTGCCTGGCCTTCATGTTGACTACTGTTGCTCCTGTCTGGCCTCCATTTTTAACACTGTTGCTCCGGCCTGGCCTCCATGTTGACTACTGTTGCTCCTGCCTGGCCTCCATGTTGACCACTGTTGCTCCTGCCTGGCCTCCATGTTGTCTACTGTTGCTCCTGCCTGCCCTCCATGTTGACTACTGTTGCTCCTGCCTGGCCTCCATGTTGACTACTGTTGCTCCTGCCTGGCCTCCAGGTTGACTTCTGCTGGGCCTTTTTTGGCCTCAATGTTGATTACTGTTGATCCTGCCTGGCCTCCATGTTGGCAACTGCTGCTCCTGCCTGGCCTCCATGTTGACTACTGTTGCTCCTGCCTGGCCTCCTTTTGACTACTGTTGCTCCTGCTTGGCCTCCATTTTTAATACTGTTGCTCCTGCCTGGCCTCCATGTTGACTACTGCTGCTCCTCTACTGGCCTCAAATGACTATTGCTGCTCCTTCACTGCATTTGTGACCCTTTTCCTGCATAGACCCTGTAATGTTGAATTTCCTGCATAGACCCTGTAATGGTGAATATTTAAGTAAAAAAAAAAATGACTTTGAGATATTGAAAAGATAATGATGTTACTGACATGTAGAGCCCTAAATTCAACCAAATACACTATCATATAGATGCTTTAAACTATGAAATCCGAAGAAATCCGAAATTTTGTCGAACCGAACTTTTTTAAAAAATCCAGAAGTCCGGTGAGAACGAACTTTTTGAAAAGTTCGCTCATCTCTACTCCTAACATAGACTCAACAAAGAGGTACAACTATCCCTTATTTAAAGATTTAGTTCAATATGAATTATGGTTAAAGGCCCTGGTGCGAGAGGCCAACTTGCCCCCCCCTCCTTTCACGACCTATATATATATATATATATATATACACACACACACCGCAACCACTACCATCACCACCATATTGTTACTGACCAAATCCATTATACTAAATCACCTCATCCAGTCATATAGAGGTGGCCCCAGCTCTACACAGGTTCTATACACCATATACATTACAGTGCAGTTATATCAGGTGACTCACAGGAGACGTCTTTTCTGATCAGAGTTATTTCCTTTTCATCTTCTTCTCCATCCATACTGGGCCGTTATGAGAACTTCTCCGAGCCACAAATCCACAGAATCTGCCAGACAGACATATTAGTCTCCTCACTCTGGCACCATCCTCATCTCTCTACACACTGCACATCTGTACTGTCTCCTTTACACAGTCATTTAGTGGGTAGCCCTGACTCTATGTGACCCCCTAATAATATATGCCCCCCTCTGCGTATTCCCTCTCCCCCTATGTTGCCCCCCCAAATAGATGGCCCCTCTCCCCCCATGTTGCCCTCCTTATAGATGGCCTCCTCTCCTCCCTCCATATAGATGGTCCCCTCTACCCCCTCCCTTATAGATGGCCTCCTCTCCCCCCTCCTTATAGATGCCCCCCTCTACCCCCTCCCTTATAGATGGCCCCCTCTCTCATCACCCTCCCTTATGTATGGCCCCCTCTCCCCCCTCCTTTATAGATGGCCCCCTCTCCCCCCACCATCCCTTATGGATGGCCCCCTCTACCCCCTCCCTTATAGATGGTCTCCTCTCCCCCTCCTTATAGATGGCCTCCTCTCCCCCCTCCTTTATAGATGGCCCCCTCTTCCTCCACCCTCCCTTATAGATGGCCCCCTCTCCGCCCCCCCTCCCTTATAGATGGTCCCCTCCCCCCACCCCCTTATAGATGGTCCCCTTTCCCCCCACCCTCATAGATGGCCCCTCTCCCCCGCACCCTCATAGATGGCCCCTCTTCCCCCCCCCACCCTCATAGATGGCCCCCTCTTTCCCCCTCACCCTCATAGATGGTCCCCTTTCCCCCAACCCTCATAGATGGCCCCATTTTTCCCCTTACCCTCATAGATGGCCCCATTTTTCCCCTTACCCTCATAGATGGCCCCTCTTTCCCCCCACCCTCATAGATGGTCCCCTTTCCCCCACCCTCATAGATGCCCCCCTCTTTCCCCCTACCCTCATAGATGCCCCCCTCTTTCCCCCCACCCTCATAGATGCCCCCCTCATTCCCCCATCCTCATAGATGCCACCCTCTTCCCCCACCCTCATAGATGCCACCCTCTTTCCCCACACCCACTTTGATGCCCCCCTCTTTCCCCCCCTCAGATGCCCCCCTCTTTCCCACCCCCTCATAGATGCCCCCCTCTCCCCCCCCACCCCCCGTGCAGGCTGATAAAAAAAAAAAAGACAAAACTTAACTCACCTGACAACGCGCTCCCACGTTGATCCTCTCTCCTCCTGGTCTGTCCCCGGCTGTGCGGCTCCCGGGGGTGTCGCGTCTTATCCCCAGCAGCACGCGCCTCCCAGAGCTCCCTGGGCGCCTGAACCAGAAGTCAGGGCCCAAGGCTCCCAGGGAGCTCTGGGATGCGCGCGCTGCCGGGCATAAGACGCGAGCCGGACTCTTGTGACCGCAAGCAAAACAATACTCGCGGTCACAAGAATGATTGATCGGGAGGGCCCCCGCGGGCCCCCCTTCGTGGCGGGCCCGGTCGCGGCGCCTCGACTGCAATAGCTACGCCACTGGTTAAAGGGATTGACTAGGCTGTGCCTACTTTCTTTTCTACAAGTATACATTTTCCCTTTTAATAATTATTCTTCTCTAAAGCAAAAGAAAAAAAAAAATTGGTGGACATCAATTAATAAAACAAAAGTAAACACAATGGCCTAAATTTATTAGTCTGTATGAGACAAATGTGTGCGATTTTTGTCTCACACTAGCCATAGCTTGTGTTATTTTCTTTTGCTTTCTAAACTGCCTGAGGAAAAGGGCAGCAAATGATGCAGACAGAGATAAGTACTGTATTTATTTAAACTCTTTGTCATGGCGGAGTGGGGTTCGAGCATTGTAGATGGTACATTTGTGCATGCTCTGGAGACCATGAGGACATACTCGATCTGCTCAGAAGCAAATGCAGATGCCGGGCTGATGGACAGGGCAAAGCTGAGGAGGAGACTGGCCCACTCCAGTTGTGTTCATGTCAGTGTAGCAATGCTCTTGTTATTAGTCTTCCACCTAGATCAGCAGTATTGCCAGTGACTGCACCAGAACTTTTATTGAGTGGTTTCTGGATGTATTGCTGTTAAATAAAACTGAGATCTCTCTCAGTACAGTCTATGGGTGGGGTCTCTGGGACAGAAGAATAGGCTAGAACATGTGACTTTTTTTTTTTTTTTAGGATTATGGTCTGGAACATCAAGGGAATAGCAGACACGGTGAAGAGGTGTACTGTGACTGATATGGTCAATTCCAATTCCAATGGCAATTGTTAGACTGGTAGAAACAAATGCTGCGGAAGATAAGATATCAAAACTTAAGAAAATATGGCAAGTCTTGAATTTCTTTCCATCCTGTTTTCCTACTTATTCTTATTTTAGTAGTACTTACAATAAAATTTATACCAATAAAACTAATTAAATTTTACAAAAAATCTTTCAGAGAAAGAGTGATTGTGCTTCAGAAGGAAACAGACCAGGCAACTCTGGAGTACATTAATAATGGCACCCAAGAAGCTTGGGTAAAATTAAAGGTTGCGCAAGACACAGGGAATTTAATTAAGAAAAAGTACAACACAAGATATTTTTTCAGGCCAGAAGGGGGAAAACCAACAAAATTTTTGGCTGGATTTTAACCAATGAGAGAAGTGCATGTAATTCTATTAAAGAGAAAATATAAGGATCCAAAAGAGTTCAGATCTTATTGTCCCATCTCACTTTTAAATACGGATGTAAAGTTATTTGCAAAGGTACTAGCAAAAAGTTGAGTAAGGTGGTTACACAACTGGTTGATGAAAAGCAAGGTGGGTTAATGCCAGACAGAAAGGTACTCCATAATATTCTTAGAGTATTCACTAATGTTCAAACTGTTGGTGAGGGTTTCCACCCCAACCTGTCACTGGATACTACAAAGGCCTGTGACAGTGGATTGGAGCTACTTAAACCCAATTTAGAATCTTACAAAGGCGTTATTATTCCCCTTAAGGCCTGCACAAAATGGGAGTTAGAATAACATCAGAATGACCCAGATGTGGGAGCTCTGGAGCTAATTTTATGCACATTATGTGGTCATGCATTGTTCAAGAACACCGGGATGGTTTTTTTTAGTGATCGAGTCATTGTTCGAGTAAACATATTTTCCATACTGCAGAAGACTGTGTTTTAGGATACTTAGGACAAAATTATCCCGCTAGCTTCCTCAGCACCCTCAATTGTGGTATGGAAGAATACAGTCTCCCAAATAAAGAAGTATGAGTATGTCGGGTTTTCCAGTAGGAAAAATGTTACGTAATTTCCGATGTGTCTTGCACAATTGGAAGCTGTGTGTGTGTTTGTGTGTGTATTTTGTATAAAGAAATCAAGAGAATTAAAAATAAAAACTCTTTCAGAATTATTGTACATTAGCTCTAACTTGTGACAATGAATTACCTTTGAATTAAGAAAAGAAAAAAAGTAAAAAACCTCCGCATATTTAGATACGATTTTACCCACAGTGACCAAATAATGGTTTAGCACTGAGACAAGCACAAAAGCTAAAATGTTGGAAACACTTTTGTTAAGGAGGAGGTAAATAGCTTTTGGCACGCTGATATGCACAAGTGCCCATAATACAGCAGTCCTGCCACGTCGGGAATAATTTGTTACCAAGACGACAAATGCAAGATTATCAAGCCACATAATAGCAATATCTGTCAGTAGTGTGGTCCGTTACTTATTATAATTAATAGATACATACAATTTACATATTAGGCTGTATTTACAGCAATTTTTTTTATTCTCTGGCTCATGTCTTAAAGAGTACCTCTCATTATAAATTTTTACATGTCATCATGCATGTCAAAAGTTATTGATTGCAGCTGGTCTCACTACTGACTTTCAGTGTGACAGGAAGATACAGCCAAGGAGAGAGCGTGATAGCAGTGTGATTCACTCCCAAGCTGCCGGCTAATTCCGACACTTTATCCTCATTGACTATAATGGAGCTAAAGTGTCAGAACCAGAAAAATTTTAAAAAGAAAATTAACAAAAAAATGTCAGTATCAAATAAAATATATATTTTTTAAATAATTTTCTTGTAAACATTTAAATTTGCCTCCATGTTGGCTACTGCTGATCCTGCTTGGCCTCCATGTTAACCACTGTTGCTCCTGGCTGGCCTCCATGTTGGTTACTGTTGCTCCTGCCTGGCCTTTATGTTGGCTACTGCTGATCCCGGCAGTTCTCTGTGTGCTCAATGCCATGCAGTGTTTGGCCTAATTTTGGGGAGGCTCACTTTCTTCCTCACTCACTTTTAATGGTTCTCTGTGAGCTCACTGCCATGCTAGGTCTGGTATAATTTTTGGAAGGCTGACTGGCTACCGCTTCTACCTTGTTCACTCTGTCCTCACCGCTGTGCTGTGTCAGGCTGAATTTTTGGGTGGTTCATGATAAGCTACCTCTGTTTTAATGGTTCGCTGTGTTCTCAATGCCATGCTGTGTCAGGCTGAGTTTTTGGGTGGTCCCTATGCCTACCTCTGTTTTAACCAGGCTGTTGAACGGAATTAGGCATAATGGTGCCATTAGGCAGCCTCAGAGGCATGCATACATGCTGCCCCTGCTGTTTCCTGTCCATTTCCGTTGTGTTTCCATCAATTTCTGAGGTTGACAGGTTTTCACACAACCTTCTCTCTACCGAACTTGAGTCCCCTCAAAAAATGCTTGAGTCTCCCATTGACTTCTATGGGGTTCATTACTCGAAATGAGCACTCGAGTATCGGGAAATACTCGGCTCGAGTAACGAGCACTCGAGCATTTTAGTACTCACTCATCACTAATGCTGTGCAATATTAATGGATGTTGTGCAATAGATATTGTGCAGTAATATCAGTGGATTATTATGCAATAATATAGCGCTCAAACTGTTTCCCATACAGATGTGAAAGTGTAAGAAATTGTGATAATGTGATAATACACAGATGGTAAAGTGTTTATGAATTATACGGTGGAAATAAAAATGCAAAAAAAGTGGAAGACGCTTCATGGTAATTTATTCAGTGACATATATGTTAATCTGGAGCAGAATATTTATGATATTAAGACTGTGGGGCTGTCTATATAGCATTATGTATAGTCTCAGATTGCACAGGTTTCTCAGTATGCCATTCTGAGCCTGCACATAGTTATGAAGTTTATGTAAAACTTCTTTATTTATTTTTTTTTGCAGGAGTACATGTACCTTAAACATCTTTCTTTAATCTACCATAAAAAGTAATGTTGCACCAGAAATAAATTTCTTGAGGGGTAAAAAAAATATTTCCACATACTAGGATAAAAAATGTTTATAGTTTACTTTTTTATTTTAAAATGATAAAAAGGAAGCAAACATGGGAATGTGGGAAGGGGTAAATTTAATGCACCATTCATATTTACCAGTAACTGGACAAGTACCATATTTTCCAGACAACTTTTGGACCCCAAAAAATCTTCTTAGAAGTCGGAGGTCGTCTTATATGCCAGGTTTGGTCGCACCATATGCGGCGACCACTATGAAAAAACAAACAGTTAACTCACCTGTAACCCGTTCCCAGCAGCCGCGCATCTCCCGGCCTGTTTACTGCGCAGGCAGTGTGACACTGCCTGTGTCGGTCCCCGCAGGAGGGCCTCAGCTAGTAAACCCTGCTTTGTTCAGGCAGAGTTTAACGTTTTCAGGCTTATAAGGCGAACCCCTGACAATCTACTCCCAGTCGCCTTATACGTCAGAAAATATGGTAGTTGCTTTTGAAGCTCCTGTATGCTTTTTGGCTGTCTGTGACTTACAGTAAACATCTATGCCACAAATGGATGCCTATGTATATGCATGTCCATATATGCAGAGTGTTCCATCACTATGTTAAGATAATGTAAATGCCTTTTAATTTTCCATGCAGGATAGCACACTTGTCACCTTAATAATTTACAGCGAGTTCTTTAACTGTCATACATTTTATAGATGGCATTCCTCAATCTGGAATGGGAACATACAGTATGTCTTTTACTGGTTTAGCTATTGTGTCAGTTCCCTCCACATTGTTTGTTTCTATCTGCAAGATGGATAGTTTTCTTGTTTTAGTTCTTAGAAAAAGCTTCAATCACCTGCCTTGAGACATCTTGCTCTTGAGTTGATGCACCAGGCTTACTACCTGCAAATATTTGTCACTTTTAGGCTATGTTCACACTACGTATATATCCGGCGGCATATTTTTCGCGGCCGGACATATATGTGTAAAACTCCGGCCGGGACTTACGCAAGTTGCGGCCTGCTACGTATGGTCCGTGAACTTACGCCCGTAATGTACGTACGCTTCCCGAGCGGCGTACGTAGAGATCTGACAGCGGTATTTTACTAGGATATCTTTGGCTAGCCCCGGACACCCCACAGAACTTTTTGAATCGGCAAATCAAAGTGTAAAAAAGAAGAAATCACCACTCCGCATGTTACGCTACGGGCGTAAGTTACAGCATTTCCGTCCCGAAACAATGGTCTGGTTCATTTTTTACGGCGCCGCATACGATCCGGGCGTAAGTTCTTATGTAGTGTGAACTGTGCAGCCGTAGATCCTATACTTTCCATTGTACGCAAACTACGTAAATCTCCGGCCACTTATTCTTAACTTACGTAGTGTGAACCTAGCCTTAGGGTAAGGCCACACGGAATGGAAAATCTTTAGATTTTCCATAGTTGAAAATAAGCAGCATTTCCACATATAAATGCACCGTGGTAAATCACTGAACTTTACTGATTTCCTTCCACAGATTCTAAGCAGAACACCCTCATTTTAAAAGAGGAGTTTGTGTCATCTAGAGATTGGTATGTTTTCTATTTCCAGATCTGCCTCAGACCTAGTCTGTATAACAAAATGCAGTGCACTGTGTGAGACAGATAACATGCACAGCAATATGGCTGCAACATGGTGTCTTTCCTATTATCCCCGACTCCTCCACTTGTACATTCATCTCCCACACTGTATTTATTGCATCACTATACTGTGATTTTATCAAATTTCCTCAGCAGAAATAACTAAGTCTTTTATGCAGTTTTTTCAATGCATTATACATGACTTTTACAGTATTCTCATGCCTGGACCAATAACTTAAAGAGGCCATTGCCTTTTATTTATTTTTTATTTTTTTCCCATTCCCAATGTGCACTGCTCCACTGCTATTCATAGAATGTTTAGGTGTGTGTGTGTGTATGTGTATGGACTGTACTTTGCACAGCTCCTGCTGCAGTGTATTTCAGAAACTGGCCTGGAGGCCAGGACCAATTTGTGGGACTGTGCATGAAAGCTTATTTCTTCTAAGTACCTTCACCCTAGTCATGTCTGGCTAGTGGGTAACACAGTGAGGCTGCGGTAGGACTGATTCATTTCAAACTTTGCAAAAAAATTGGTTCACTACCAAACCAAACTTTTTTTTGAAAGTTCGGGAACATGGCGGCTGCACATCTTAAAAAAAAAAAAAAAAGATATTCTCACCTGTCTGTGCTTCCCTTGTGTCCTCTTGTGGCTCCCCAATGTCTTCAACCACCTATAGAGTGACGGCCCACTCAGTCAATCCCAGGCTGACTGGGACAGCACCTCAGCTAATAACTTGTTTCTAGAATGACAGTCCATTCAGCCAATCACTGGCCGCGAGTGCTGTTCCTCTCACTCCTGAAACAAGAGTGACAGCCCGCTCAGCCAATAACAGGCTGATTGTGAAGAGACAGCCCTGCTGCCAGTGATTGGCCGAGCAGGCTGTGACTGGAGAAGACGGACTTCGAGGGAGAGAGGAAAGGTAAGTATGACGAGTGGACTTTACGTACTGCAGTAAAGCTGCTAAATTTCTGCACGTTTTTAGCTGTTTTAGTGTGCTTTGTTAAAGTAACCAAACCTTTGCTCATCTCTAGTAGCTGGATCTGTGTCACTCCTTTCCCACGGACAGCGATAGACAGATGTTCATATGTGTGAATGTAGTTCAAGCTTGAAAATGATGGAGCAAGGGCCATTGAACTGTCAAGTCTTTTTGTATGCCACACTAAAGTTTTTTTTTTCTTTTATGCACGTTTTTATTGGAATAAACACCTTTTGTACCTGATATCCTGGAGTGCTGTGGATTATATTTGGAATCTATGTAGATTAATAGACAGGCAGATAGAAACACACTCTGCTTACTGTGCAAAGCAGAAGCAGATAGCGCCAGTGGTGGAAAAATGCTACAAGACAGGGTGGGAACCCAGCAGTTGGTTCTGATGTACAATGCATGCTGGGAGATATAGTTTCCTGGCCATGCCATGTTGTAAAACTCATCATTTGTAAAAGTTTAAATCTAGGGCTAGGAGCAGCATAAACAAATGGGAAAGGTGTCAAACAATTAGTGGGGGATTGGCGAGCGCACTTATATGCCTTTTGTGCATTTTATTTTTTTAATGGGATTGCTGGAGTTCGTCTTTAACTTTACATGTGGAAAATCACAAGTAAATGGAAAAAAAAATGGGTGCTGAATTTTCTTTTTCAAGTTACACAGCAAAGTTATTTTCTGAATACTGTCACAGTATGTAATGCGCACATACAATTTCCTGTGACAGAAATACTTTGCACATTTTTTATGCCACATACATCAGAGTCAGAAATAGACTGCTTCAACAATCAGTAAAGTTCAAACGTCAAAGCTATGGAGCCTCCGCTCAGACAAAGCAGAGGCACATTTTAGAGTATTACAAATCTTATCTCATAGTAATTAATGGAGGAGCTTGAATAGCCTCAGAACAGTAAATGGAGAATTTACATAAAAGATAGGGCCCGGGCAATCGAATTAGTGCTGTAAATCTAAACACATGCATATATAATGAACTGGTAATTCATCTGTCACTTTGCGGTAAATCCCACTGCCCTATTCACACCAAGAATTAATGAACTAGTGCCTACTCCAATAGGTCATATTATAATCATTTCTTTAATATTACATCATGTACACCAGGGAGATCCTTTTTCTTATAGACACTGAGAATACTATGATGTAAAACAATTTTGCAGTATACCAGCGGCCTTCCTGTTGTGTCATATACCTATGATGCCTTGGCCACTTGCCTAGATCTCTCACTGTTATTGATAACCTACGAGGCTCTTCATATTAACATTTCCATGAAACTCATTAATACAGATAGCATTTAAAACTGTCTACTCCTAATGCCAAATTAAAAGGGCACCTCGAGATGTCATCAATATTTAGCAGATTGCTCTTGGTGATACCTAGCCCCAATATTGCCACACAGTCCAATTTTACCTATTTCAAAACATACAAATCCATTCTCTTCTCCGGATATTGGATTTTGTTCATGAAAATGTATTTTTACTATCCAATTTTTATTATTGACTTTTTTATTGTCTACTTCATAAAATATATATAGGTTCTTGATATTTGACAATTTCATATGGTTGCAATTCAGAATATACAGTACAATGCATTTGGAAAGTCTTCAGATCCTTTCACTTTTCCAATTAGTTATGTTATTCCCCTCATCATTCTGCATTCGATACCAATAATGAGAAAGGGAAAACAAAATATTAGGATTCTTTGTTAATTTATTGAGAAGGAAAAACTAAAATGTTGTACTGACATAAGCAGGGCCGCCATCAGGATTTTCGGGGCCCCATACAGCCAAATTGTCTGGGCCCCCCCCCCCACTAACGAAAACTATGGAACGTATCTTTGACTCAGGGCTGGCCTTTGGGGGGTGCGACCTGTGTGGTTGGCACAGGGCACATCACTCCCGGCTAGCTGGGGTGGGGATGTACCGGCAAACAAACAGCACACTTAACATACAAATTGAAATTAGATGTGCTGTCTGCCGCTGCTTTGCAACTAGAACCCCCAGCATGCCTGGTCAGCCGCTGCTGATATATATATATATGGATGTAGTATACACATAAATATATGCTGGATATAGTATACACATACCATACAGCCTGGATATAATATACAGATACCATACAGCATCACCCCTCCAGACTCCATGTCCACAGAAATCAACACACACACACACATCCTCTTTAATATGACCCACGGATAGAACGCCGCCATCACGGTGAAGCCGATGCCGTGGTATGTTTTTAGAACCGCGGCCCGGTTCCCGTGTACGGCGCCGTTCTATCCACGGGTACCGTGCTAGGTCTGAAGCACAGGAGGCGGCCGGCTTGCCCCAGTGGGCGGAATCCCCCGCCTCCCTATGACGCGGCTCCATTGATTATAATGGAGCCCCGTCATAGAGGGGAGGGAATTCCCTCCCACTGGGGCAAGCCGGCCCGCCTCCAGTGCTTCAGACGCATTGTTGCATTGGTCAAGCACAGCAGAGCCGAGTTGTCGGTTACATTGGTCAAGCACAGCAGAGCCGAGTTGTCGGTTACATTGGTCAAGCACAGCAGAGCTGAGTTGTCAGTTACATTGGTCAGGCACAGCAGAGTTGTCAGTTACATTGGTCAGGCACAGCAGAGCTGAGTTGTCGGTTACATTGGTCAGGCACAGCAGAGTTGTCAGTTACATTGGTCAGGCACAGCAGAGTTGTCAGTTACATTGGTCAGGCACAGCAGATCTGAGTTGTCGGTTACATTGGTCAGGCTCAGCAGAGCCGAGTTGTCAGTTACATTGGTCAGGCACAGCAGAGCTGAGTTGTCGGTTACATTGGTCAGGCACAGCAGAGTTGTCGGTTATATTGGTCAGGCACAGCAGAGTTGTCAGTTACATTGGTCAGGCACAGCAGAGCTGAGTTGTCAGTTACATTGGTCAGGCACAGCAGAGTTGTCGGTTACATTGGTCAGGCACAGCAGAGTTGTCAGTTACATTGGTCAGGCACAGCAGAGCAGAGTTGTCGGTTACATTGGTCAGGCTCAGCAGAGCTGAGTTGTCGGTTACATTGGTCAGGCACAGCAGAGTTGTCGGTTACATTGGTCAGGCACAGCAGAGTTGTCAGTTACATTGGTCAGGCACAGCAGAGTTGTCAGTTACATTGGTCAGGCACAGCAGAGCTGAGTTGTCGGTTACATTGGTCAGGCACAGCAGAGTTGTCGGTTACATTGGTCAGGCACAGCAAAGTTGTCAGTTACATTGGTCAGGCACAGCAGAGCTGAGTTGTCAGTTACATTGGTCAGGCACAGCAGAGTTGTCAGTTACATTGGTCAGGCACAGCAGAGTTGTCAGTTACATTGGTCAGGCACAGCAGAGTTGTCGGTTACATTGGTCAGGCACAGCAGAGTTGTCAGTTACATTAGTCAGGCACAGCAGAGCAGAGTTGTCAGTTACATTGGTCAGGCACAGCAGAGCCGAGTTGTCGGTTACATTGGTCAGGCTCAGCAGAGCCGAGTTATCGGTTACATTGGTCAGGCTCAGCAGAGCCGAGTTGTCAGTTACATTGGTCAGGCTCAGCAGAGCCGAGTTGTCGGTTACATTGGTCAGGCACAGCAGAGCCTAGTTGTCAGTACGGTAGGGACTGGTTCAGCAGTAGCAGATTTATATACTATACCAGGATGGGGGCACACACACTCACTCTCTCTCTCTCTCTCTCTCACACACTCACACACACACTCTCTCTCTCTCTCTCACACACACACACTCACACTCACACTCACTCTCTCACACACACTTACTCTATGCAGGGAAGCTCCAGGACCCATTCAGTCTTCAGTGCTCCTCATACAGCGGCTCCTCCCCTCCCCCTCATGTTCCGACCTTGCAGCAGAGACCACGGCAGCCAGGGAAGTTTGTGAGATGGAAGGAGGGAGGAAGGGGGAGGGGGGAGGGGGGAGGGGGGAAGGGGGGGAAGGGGGAAGGGGGGAAGGGGGAGGGGGGAAGGGGGAGGGAGGGAGGGGGGAGGGGGGAAGGGGGAGGGAGGGGGGAGGGGGGAAGGGGGAGGGAGGGGGGAGGGGGGAAGGGGGGAAGGGGGAGGGGGGAGGGGGGAAGGGGGAGGGGGGGAGGGGGGAAGGGGGAGGGAGGGAGGGGGGAAGGGGGAGGGAGGGAGGGAGGGGGGAAGGGGGAGGGAGGGGGGAAGGGGGGAAGGGGGAGGGAGGGGGGAAGGGGGGGGGAAGGGGGAGGGAGGGGGGAAGGGGGAGGGGGGGGGGAAGGGGGAGGGAGGGGGGGGGGAAGGGGGAGGGAGAGGGGGAGGGAGGGGGGGAGGGGGGAAGGGGGAAGGGGGAGGGGGAAGGGGGAAGGGGGAGGGGGAAGGGGAAGGGGGAAGGGGGAGGGGGGAGGGGGAAGGGGGAGGCGGGGGGAGGGGGAAGGGGGAGGCGGGGGGAGGGGGAAAGAGGAGGGGGGAGGCAGGAGAGAGGAGAGAGGAGAGAGGAGAGGTGCCCGCTGCATCTACCTGTCATCTGGGAGAGCACACAGGCCGGAAGTCACCAGCTCCACACGAGCCTGGGAGCTGCTGAGGAGGGGGCCGGTCCATTGTGGAGGGTGGGGGGGGGGATTCTGCAGCCTGGTCCACAGACAGTGCAGGGGGGAGGAGGGCCTAATGATTTTAGTTAA
This sequence comes from Dendropsophus ebraccatus, assembly GCF_027789765.1. Classification (NCBI taxonomy): domain Eukaryota; kingdom Metazoa; phylum Chordata; class Amphibia; order Anura; family Hylidae; genus Dendropsophus; species Dendropsophus ebraccatus. The sequence continues at coordinate 113,310,574 of NC_091458.1, forward strand.
GTAGAAGGGGCCCCTTACATCTGCGGGAGCTCTCCCCTCTCCCTGCACTGTCTGTATACCAGGTTTCTCATAAAAGTGAAGTGTGTGGGAGACCCGGGCCCCCCCATAGGCCGGGCCCCATACACCTGTACTGCCCTGTTGGCGGCCCTGGACATAAGTATATAGAATCTATACTTACAGCCTCCAGTTTTCTTGGATATGGTGCTACAAGGTTTGCATACTTAAATTTTGGCATTTTCTACCTTTCTTTTTGCAGATATATATAAAACCACTCTGGCATGGTGGCACTATTGACTTTGGAAGCCATTGTACTCTTGGGAACGTTCAGTGCATCAGAAATGTTTTTTCACCCTTCTACTGAAACTTCACAAACAGCACAGCTCACAGGGCTGAGCAACTCACATTATATTACTGAAAGCTGCACGAACTGTTCAACTCTGTAAATTCACCTGTTTTTAGCTTCCTGACCACCTCTCATAGCAAAAAATAGGCTGGAGTGGGCTGAGTAGTCGTCTCTAGAAGATGGGAATATCGCTTCAAGTTTCATAGCAGAGGTTCAGAATAGTTCTTTCTAGAGATGAGCGAATTTACTGTAGGAATGAAGCAAATCGCTTCATTCCGATCTACATTCTGCTCATCAGGCTGCAGCCTTTGCAGTCTGCTCTGCTCTGTGCTGCTCCTCCCTGGGTGCTGGGAAAAGCTGCATCCAGTCCTGGGAACCTGGAGGAGCAGCACACAGCAGAGCAGACTTCAAAGGCTGCAGCCTGATGAGCAGAATGTAGACTGTTAATTCGCTCATCTCTAGTTTTTTCCATGCAAAATTGTTGGATTTACTTTATAATTTAGTTTTCTCATTTTAATACATTTGCAGATAAACACTTATGGGGTATTGAGTGGAGATGGATAGGGGAAAATTTTACTTTTTTGATTTTAGCTTAAAGCGCAACTATAAAATATTTTTACAATTTAGTTTTAGTTAGTTTAGGCTATTATAAGAATTTTTGCAATTTAGATTAATTACGTAAATTGAACCGTTTTTTAAATATATGAAGCAGAATGTCCCCTCATCTGTGTGTTTGCCTCTCTGCTACTTGTGCAAAACTGTCCAGTCCTGCTGAAAATCCGTCCATTGCCAGAGGAGCAGTTAGGTACGGTATTGTCAGCAAGTCACATGACAGGCAGTGAGGAGGTGTCTCCTGATCATGCTGCTGTCTGTGCTGGAGCTGGGTGATTGTTGAGAGGCTGTGGTAAGCAGCAGACCCCAGCTCTCCTTCCTGACATGTGCTCAGGTGTCTGGTGACAGGTCAAACACGGGAGCTGGACGCCAGCCCCCTCCTCTGCAGCTCAGGCTCCTCTCCGGTATCTATGAGTGTTATGGACCCCTCCCCCGACTCCTGCACTTTGCTTCCATGTGCTCTGCTATCTGTACACCGGAGCACACAGACAGAGGAGCACGCTCCAGTCCCCTCCCTCCTCCTCAGGTCAGTCTGACACCCTTTCAGTGCTGGTGCTCTCCTGTAGTAAGCAGGAGAGCAACCCTGTCCTACTATGTGCTCCTGTCAGGTATCAGAGCACAGAGGGAAGAGTGCTGTGCTCCCCCAGCCCCCACTCCACTGCATAGTGTCCCTCACCTTACTGTAATGCAGCCCTGTATCTAATCCCACTGTGTGGGATACCACCTACAGGGGTGCTGTATCTAATCCCACCGTCCAGTATGTGTCATACCATCTGCTATGATGCTGTATCTAATCCCACCATCCAGTGTGTGCGATACATCTGCTATGATGCTGTATCTAATCCCACCATCCAGTGTGTGCGATACCATCTGCTATGATGCTGTATCTAATCCCACCGTCCAGTGTGTGCGATACCATCTGCTATGATGCTGTATCTAATCCCACCATCCAGTGTGTGCGATACCATCTGCTATGATGCTGTATCTAATCCCACCGTCCAGTATGTGCGATACCATCTGCTATGATGCTGTATCTAATCCCACCATCCAGTGTGTGTGATACCATCTGCTATGATGCTGTATCTAATCCCACCATCCAGTGTGTGCGATACCATCTGCTATGATAGTGTATCTAATCCCACCATCCAGTGTGTGTGATACCATCTGCTATGATAGTGTATCTAATCCCACCGTCCAGTGTGTGTGATACCAACTGCTATGATGCTGTATCTAATCCCACCGTCCAGTGTGTGCGATACCATCTGCTATGATGCTGTATCTAATCCCACCATCCAGTATGTGCGATACCAACTGCTATGGCGCTGCTCAGCAGCCAGTGGATGGAGGTACCCAGCAAGATGAAAGAGATAGGGAGGCCACGCCCACTTTCAGACAGGAGACCACACTAACTCTCTCTCAGCCAGGAGAAAAATTCATTTATTATTCTGAGCCAAACAACTGGGATATCTCAGCAACCGCACAAGATAGGAACGCAGTTTAGGACTCTTTTTAAAAGGTAACATGTGGGCTTTTTATTTGAGAAATTTCATTTTTTGGCTACTGAAACTATAGTTACGCTTTAAGGCCACAGCATAACAAAATGTGAAAAAGTAGAAGGGTCTGAATACATTGTATACAGTCAAAATTAAAAAGACTGGTCACCCAACCTTTTATTTAATAATGCAATCTTTTAAATATATGGAATAAACCATATTGGGGAAAATGTAAAAATGCTTATACAAACAAAAGGTTTTGTTACTAAATAAATAAATAAAATAGCAATGTACATTTACACACACACACACATATATATATATATATATATATATATATCTTGAGATGATCAGTAGAGTGCGGGATTGCAGTGTGAACAGTAGTCAACAGGCTGAAACACGTACAAGTCCAAGTACAGGCTTTGCCTGTGTTTATTATCCGATACAAGAAAACAAATAAACAGCCTCGGCTTCAGGCCTAAAACAAAATAAACTCAGTTTGTCAAGCATTAACTAAACAGGAGACAGCCCTATCTATATCCTACGACTAGCTACAGTCACACAAACACAAAACTTTGCATCAAGTTCAGTCTTTACTTTGGTCAGGTATACAGCTTCTCCTCAGGCTAGCAGCCTCCCTCTGTCCATGGCTCTGCAAACTTCATGGACCTGCTGATGATCCATTCTCAGCACCTGTGATGCCTGACGCCAGCAATATCTGGAGTGGAAGAAGTGGAATGGACAGCCCCACTACCAAACCTGCCATCCATTCCTAAAAAACCTCAGGCCCAAACACATTTTATCAAAACATCCCCAGCAACTAGTTTTGCTGGAGATCACATCACATCCCTGCTTTTCTCATGTCTTAGATAGTGAGACATGAACTTCCCTCAGTCCTAGTAGGGTTAATAGCTGAACCCAGGTGAAACATAGCGGCCATCCAGGCTTAACCCCTTCGGTGTCTCACTAATATATATGCATATTAAGGGTACAAAGATACGCAGCAGATACGATACTGTAGTTATTTAGATCTAATCTGCTGCATATCGCATGCAGTAAATACGCAGCGTATATGCCGTGTGTGTTTGTACCCTAAATGTAAATAAAGGTTTGTGATATTAGCAGATCTAAACCTTAAATAAAAGGTCAATAAAACTAGTAGAGCTGATTAGTTTTCATTACCCTGTTCTGACAACTTTAAAAATGAATCATTGATACAGTAAATTTGTCCCATCGTACAAAACTTAAAAATGTATTCTCAGTTAAAATTAATAAAATTACCTATACTCCATTCACAGGATTTGGGGATAAGTGGCAAACATCTACTCATTTAGGTGTGTGCTGTTTTCTGTGTGTAGCACCAGCAACAATATGTATTATACACACTGTACTGTATATCACCTTGTTCACATGGCTAACAATTACATTATTGACTGCAGAAAAGCTTTTCACATATCAGTCAGGCATGCTCAATATGTTACTTTAAACAAGAACCTTATGTGTGTGAAATAGAAACTTTTTGCATAAAGCTGTTCTTGTTTTTAAGTATGTCAACTTTAACATTTTAGCCTGTGAAAATTTTAAACTTTGCTCTTGTACCATTCCTACTTAAGTAAAACACACAGTATTGATACTGCATGCTTATTTTTTTCTTGTTGCTAATCCAACTCAGATGCTTTCAAGAATTTCAGGAATTCCAATCCTTTTTTTGTTTCTCCAGTGTCCTTACAGCTTAGGAGCAGATGATTTGATACAAACTATTTTCTATTGGTAATTAAACACATTTTTGCAATACCCTTACTTCATTATTTTTTTTTCTAGCATATTATTTACTTTTACACCTTTATTTCTCTAGATTGTAATTATGCATTTTTTGTGTAAAAAAAAACAAAAAAAGCGAAGTGCTGAATATTACAACGCATTTTAAAAGCACAGCTCCCCTCAAAACCACAAATACTACTATGAAGTCAAAGTTGGGGGCAAAGTTGCAGTCAGGCTTTTCTAGCCTCATCAAGGCCTGTTTACTGCCACACCTATTCTCAAGAAAAGAAGCACTTAGTACATGCACACTGCGGAATTGCAACGTAAAATCCGTCGTGGATTCCACAACTCGCACTCGCTTGCGGACTCTGCCCATGTTATAGACTCCATTCTATGCACTGGCAGATTCCGTCGTCCATCCAAAGATTGAACCTATTCATTCTTTGGATGGAGGGCGGAATCCGCCCATGCATACAACGAAGTCTATGACGAGGGTGGAAATGTGTGCGCCCGCCAGAGTCAGCGAGCAGGTGCGAGCTGCAGAATCCGCAATGGATTTTACGTCGCATTTCCATAGTGTTCACGTTCTCTTAAGTAGGACCAGTCAGACAAAGGGAAGTACAAGACAAAGAAAGACGTTGGTCAGCACTTCCACGAGTAAAAAGTTTTCTTTTACACCAGTACACCAAAAGATCCTCAGAAGCTTGACATCATGGGGAGAGCCAAAGAAACTCAAGAAATGAGAAAAAGTATTTAGATCTATCAGTCTACAAAAGGTTAGAAAGCCATTTCTAAAGCTTTGGGACTCAAGAGAACCACAGAGAGATCCATTATCCACAAATTGAGAAAACATGGAACTGTGGTAAACCCTCCCAAGAGTGTCTGTCTGTCCAAAATTACCCCAAAAATGCAGTGACAAGTCACCCAAGAGGGCACAGAACACCTCACAGCAACAACCAAAAACCTGCAGGCCTCACTTAAGGTCAGTGTTCATGACGCCACCATAAGAAAAAAACTGAGCAAAAGTGGCCTGCATGGCAGAGTACCAAGATGAAAACCACTGCTGAGAAGTGTTCAGCGGAATCGTGGAAATTTGGGTTCGCAGGATGTGGACAAACTTGAAAAAAGTTTGCAGACCCAAACTCTATTAAAATCAACAGGGACCTCAATTTATGGGCCCAAAAAATGGCTGTAAAGTGGATTTAGAAAGTGGTAGAGGGAAAATGGAGGGAAAAAAACAGGACAATTGACCTGCAATAAAAAAAAGTCGGAAAAGTACTTAAAATATTGACATACAATATAATAAATAAATTCAATTAAATAATCATTTGGAAAGAAGTCTTATGGGTCCAAGTGGCGGTGGAGGTGGCAGTGGTGATGGAAGAGGCAGAGGACCACTGTAGGCAAACACTGTAAATTGGAGATTTGTATGTTATGTCCTGAATCAGACACTGGGACCAACAAGTCCTGTGGGATCCACGCCTGGTTCATATTTATGAACATTCACTTTGGCTGTGGATGGGCAGATACACATGTCAGTGATGACATTACATGCAATGCTAAATACTAGCGTTGTGCAAGCGCTAAAATGCTCGAGTACTTTTTACTCAAGTTAAGCACTTTTTTAATGCTGGAGTGCTCGTCTCAAGTAGCAAACCCCATTGAAATCAATGGGAGACTTGAGTATTTAACGAGTTGCACCTGAAATTATTATAAAGTAAAGTCTGGTACCAGGGAGTTAAGTTACCCCCTAGGGGCCAGATTCTCTCTTCTGCAAGATTGTCCCACCTCAGCCTCTGTTTGGCTGAGTACACACTGAAGGGCAGACCCAGTGCATCAAGCGCTCTGTGCCGGCCATACAATGAATGAATGACTGGGAGGGTAGTTGGGGCGTTCTACATGCTTAAAAAGCTCGTAGGACCCCCCCTCCTCCTCTTTTCCAAAAATAGACAGGTAAAAAAAAAAAAAAAAAGAAAAAACAGCAGACTAGTAATACCAGGGTGGGAATGGGCCCTGCCCAGTCCAGGAGCACCATTTTTTAATGCTCTGGGACTAATGGAGCCCAGCTTTTCCCAGTATCCCTGTGGCCTTGGTTACTGGGGTAATAATGTGGGAGTTAGTGTTAGCCATTTTACGGGCTAACACTAACACTGATTTAGTCATAGAAGTCGTCTATCAGATGGCTTCCACTACTTAGCCTGTAAAGTAAATTGAAAAAGACAATATACAATAGATTATTTTTAAGGAAATAAAAATGCCCGTTGTTGACTTTTTATTAAAAATAAAAATCATTGACATAGTCCAATGAATCTGAAGCGGTCTTCAGGATACAGATATCATTTTGACAGGTGTTTTTCTCCTTTACTGTATGCTGAATCTGTAAGGATAGCTGGTTACTGTCTGGCCCCAGGAGGTTAAATAGGGATAAAATGCAACCATACTTAACCCCTTAGGGGCCAGACTGAACAATCTTGCTCCCAGTGGGTTAAGGATGCTTTGCTTTCCCACTTAACCGACTGGGGACCGGAATGAAGGGGGGGGGGTATATTTACTTCACTGTTCACTAGAACTAGCAGAGAGTGCTTGATGTGCCAGGTCTGCTCCTTCAGTGTGTACCGAGTTGCCGCTCAGCAGCTGCAATGGTGTCCTGCCTCAGCTGCTGATTGGCTGAGTACATACTAAAGGAGCAGACACAGCACCATCAAGGGCTGTGTGCCAGGCCTACTGAAGAGTAAAGTCTGATGCCTTGGAAGAGTAAGTATAATCCCCCCCACACACTTTTCAGTGGGTAAAGGCTGTGAAAATGCATAATGAATTTCCACAGCTTGTTGATTGGCTTCACAAACTTTTTTTAACTGAGCACCTCAAGGTGCTAGGTGAAGCAACAAACTTGAATGATCACCCCGATGCTCTAACGAGCATGCTCGCTTAACACTACTAATCACCCAATCAGAGAGCACACTTGCTGCAGGGCAGGCCAGCACCTCCACCATGACCACGTGTCCAATTTAGAAACCTAGAAATTGAATGGAGAAGACCCATAACTCACCAGGAGACATGCAGACATACTTATCCACCATGTAGCTAAAATTCTGTCTCTTGCTCATATGTGCCATATCTGGTGGTGGTGGATGTTGTGGAGTACTGAGAAGGGTGTTTCACATTGAGGCCTTGCTCAACCTTCCAAGGTGGTGCTGGTCCCCCAGCTGCAAATCAATGATTTAAATCACACCAGCAAGTTCAACTCTAAATGGCTAAAGAAAAACTAAATTAGGACGTTGGAGTGGCCTAATCAAATTCCTGACTTTAGTCAAATTGAGATGCTCAAATATGACCTTAAAAAATGGATTCAGGCTCGTGAACCCGCCAATGTGGGTAAATACAAACGATTCTGCGATGACGAGTGGGCCAAAATTCCTTCAGAGCCTTGTAAAAGACTCCAAGCTCGATAAATGGTTGATTGCAGTTGTTGCTACTAAGGATGGCCAAACCAGTTATTAGTTTTAGGGGGGGCAAGTACTTTTTCATGCAGGGCCCTGTGAGTTTTGATTACTTTTTCCTTTAAAGTCCTTTATTCAAAAACTGCATTTTATATTTGCTTGTGTTATGTTTGTCTAATATATAGATTTGTTTGGTGATCTGTGACAAACATTGAAAAGATTAAGAAATCAAGAAATTGGCAAATACTTTTTTACACCACTATCAATAACGAGAAGATCTATCTATATTTTAAATGTCCGCATAGATTTATTATTTAACAGAAGCCAATAAAGTGAATATGTGAATATTATTTCATTGTTTTTTAATTTAATTTATCTGCTCCGTCATAAATATATCAGTTTTGACTAGATTTTGCCAGTAAAAGTTTTGGCCTCCCTTGCAGTATACGGTAAATGATTTATAGCTTCAAAACTTAGATTTGCAGTTTGAGAGCTTTTCTACAGCTTGCTTATTAGGTTTACAAATTGAATAGCAAAGCAGAATTGGTTTCGGATAAGGCCATGAAATGTGGAGGAAGAAACCTCCCAGACTGTGACTGGATGTGTTGATAGAATGAATTAATTTATACCTAGTACACTATGTTAATTTCTCTTTTTTATCTGTTCCACATGCAAAATGTCATTACAAAAGAAAAATTCCCTTTATGACAGAAAGCATTGCATTTGAAAGAACTTTGCTAGAGATATTGTATGCAAATATGTAACAAAGCTGAGTTTGTCATTTGTCACAACCACTTGGTTTAATTGGGTCATTAATTCAGTGGTTTAGCATAATGCACAAACAATTCCTTAGCTAAAAGTTCAAAACTCTGATACTAGATGAATATAGATAGGTAACAATAGAGTTATAGATTACTGTAGATAGATAGATAGATAGATAGAGGACTGGACACAGACTTAACTGCACCTGTCCATCACTAACGACCGCAAGAACGACTAGATTTAACAACCATCGCTATGTTGAAATGCACAAACGATCTCAAGAAGCTCGCAAAGCTGTCGTTTGAGATTGTTTATCGTTAACGATAATACAAACGATAATCGTCCTGTGGAATAGAACCCTAAGGGAGGAGGTGGGAAGGGCAGTTGAAGGACCTGGGGGGGGGGGGTATTGACAAAGAAGGGCGAGCACCAACAGTGTCATAGATGTGTCAAAAAATATAAGAAAGAATTTTTACAAACTTGACAAATAAAACAAAGATACATATTTCATGCATGTCTTTTACACTATTGATAACTGGCAGAAGGTTTACAAACACTTTCCTGCTGTCGGTTTTCCTTTAAAGAGTCACTGTCATAAAAATAACTTTTGACCTGTCATTAGGCATGTTGAAAGTTCTTGTCCACAGCGGGTCACAGCAGTGACCAGGAGAGGGAGAGAGCACGGCAGCTGCACAATCCACACCCCAGCCAGCCACTAATTCTAACAATGTACCCAAATAGACTTACATTGTCCTTTAAAGAGGGAGTGGATCACGATGTTGCCATGTCCTCTTGGTTATATCTCCTGATTACAATAAAAGTCACAAGAAAAGTTGAAATCACCTTCTTTTCCAAATATAAAAATACAAATATGTGAAGAAAATAAATAAAATAAACCTATTTCGTATTGTAGCGGAATTTTCCAATCTTTTAAAAAATAACAATATTGTTTATGGTGAATAGCACAAACAATAAGAGGGGGGAAATAACATATTATTATATATCAGAAAAAATAAAAAAATAAAAATGAGTCATAAAAAGTGGTCAAAAATCACATTTACACCAATATGGTGCCTATAAAAACTATAAATCATGGCACAAAAATTTTACCCCCAAACAGCCCTGTAGGTGAAAACCTAAGAGCAATATGGAGGAACACTGCTTCAGTGTGACCTGAACAATTTGGCATCAATGACCTTCGGTTGTGAAGGGGTTAAAGGCTGACAAGTTTGAAACGTGTTGACATTGTAAATTTCAAATAAAGCAAAAGGGTCAGCGGTAATAACATTGCAGCACATAAAGAGTGGTTCTCAGCAGGAATAAAGCAAAAAACAGTCCAACATATAGTCTAGGAAACACCGTGGCTGAGGATCCCCAAGACTTTTGGGAGGAGACACTGTGGAACTGACATAGAAACAACACACTATTTCAGAAAAAGAACATCCTACCAACAGCAAAACATGGTTGTGGTTCCTAGAGATGAGCAAGGTCTGATAAACAGCCAGACAGCACAAAATGGCTATCACCAGTAACTCTTATCTGGTGTACCAGTATAGTATATCCCTCATGTATATGCACAGTAAACAGAAGCATCATTGCATGGGTTTAATTGTTTAGGATATTATCAGGAAGTTGAAACTGGCCAGAGTATGCCCGGCAGAGACAGCTTCACACTACTCCCCCCCCCCCCCCCCCCCCCCCCTCCAAAAAAAAAAAGAAAAGAAATCTTTCATAGGGCTTTTGTAACAACACATACTCCCCTCCCTTGTGGTCCAGGTCCACGTCACGTTACATAAGGATACTGCAGGGGTTATCCAACGTTAGATAAACAAACATGGCCACTTTCTTCCAGTGACACCATGACCCTTGTCTCCAGTTTAGGTGTGGTATGGACAGTGGTGCTGTCTATGGAATTAATTGGCTATTTGTTTTCTAATGCTGGATAACCCCTTTAATAAACTCACTTGCCCTTGTGCAGCCATCAGAGTGTGCTCTGATGAACAACCTTTCTCTGTTTCACACTGCTGTGGATATGTCACACCCTTTAAACACTAGTGACAGAGCTGAAGGGGTATGGCATTGGTAGGAGGACTCAGGAGGACCACAAAAGAAAGGAGCTGACCCAACAGAGGATGAAGATGATTGGTCTCGTCAGATAGATAACTGGCACACAAGCCCACCATTCACAGACATGCAGCACATGCAGACATAGTAGTCTCCTCCTGCTCCTGGGTAACAGCGGTGGTGCTTTGCAATGTCTATTTCTACTGTGAGATGCTTTGCGGCACCACCAGGCTGTGGCCCTTGGTGTCTGAACAGCGCAGGAGTGGGCAGTGCTGTTAGTTTTTACTAATTTATAAATTTAATTATGAAGCCTGGGATTGATCCGCATTGTTAGGGCCGGATCCAGATTTTTGTGGACCCTTGGGCAATAAAGCCTCACTGGGCCCCTTTGTGGAGCAAATCATGTGTGGTGATTCATGGTTATAGTAAGAAAAATGGTGGTTTTGGTTGTGGTTAGCAGTGTGTCACAGGGAGGTTAGCACTGCAGGAATTATAGGCTGTCAGCGCTACAAATACCCCATCCCCCTCGCTGCTGTATGAAATGTCAGCCAAGGGTTCCCTAAAAAAATGCATCTGTAATGAAAGTGTATGGGACCCGGGCCTCCATTGTTGTGTACAACTACTAGTACCATCATACTGACCAGATTCAGTATTTCCCAGTAGTTCATTTCCAAATAGTGTCCCATAGTAAGTAATCCTTCCAAATACTGTCCCATATATTAGTTAATTCCCCCAATGGCCTCATGTAGTAGTTAGTATATATAGTAGTAAATTAACCTCCCACTCACTAAGTACAGTACACACAGCATCATTATGTGGGCACAAGGAAGCTCGTATTATAGATCTTTGCTCGTTTATTAAGTTACAATTATTGAAAAAGGTATAGCTTGTCTTGCAAAACACTGGCAAACCATGTTACTCATAATCCAAATTGTTACTGTATTGCTGTTGTGAATGGTCTGCTTGTACTTTTAGTAAGAGAAATAAATGAAGTATTCATTGACCCAGTGCTGGACAAACGTCTTCCTCAGCAGTATCTACTTACCATGCTCTTAGTGCAAGTGGGAGGTCATTTCATTCTTTTACATTTGTGCAGCAGCAGTAGTTACTACACCACCATTCCACAAGGAGAACAAGGTACACATTTTCATTGACTGGAGCACCTCTTCTGTTTCCATCTTTCACATTCTACCCAGTTTCTCTGCGCTGCAATAAGAAAATATTGTCTTTTACATAATAGAAAAAAGGCCAAGGGACAAATAACTAAACATACGATTGATAGATAGATAGATAGATAGACAGACACACAGCTATTTCATATTGAATTAGAGATGTGTCATCTATTAGAGCTCAAACTTAACAAAAAACATGTGGGTTTTAGTCAGCATTGCCCATGAACATTCATACACTCATATGGTCATGTTTAATAGATTCATCTGCTGATAATAAAATCTGAGGGATTTTCAAAACTGCTCTATTTAAACTATTAACAACAGCAATATGAATCATGGGATTGATCATCCTCATCAAGCTACAAATACATGGTTAATAGTCTACCCCAGGATCTGGTCACAGCAAAAACAGTAGAGGGCTTCAAAACAGGCTCTTAGAACTAAATAAAATAATGCTTATGTATAGAACCTACCCATCACCCAACTCCTTCCCTCCATTGATCCCCTCCTTCGTTGAACTTAAAGGACATGTGTCTTTTTTTGAACCATATTAACTATGTAACATTTTTTGTTTCTAGGCACTTTAACGTCTCCAGTGATGGAAAAAGTATAGAATAACATTGGTGTTTAATTTTCGGACACTGAAGAAGTGCAGACAACAGAAGAAAATACTCTCACATTATCTCTAGCTTTGTGCCTTGACCAATGTAGACAGCAAGAGTGACAGGTTATAGACGACAGCCAAGGACATACAAAAGCCTTCTATAATAGTCTCTTTTGCATTAGATAATAAAGCATTCTATTAAACCATTTTCTCATTATACTTTTCAGTTCATACTTCACTTCTTACAGCATGTAGAGATCTACCAGGTGCCTTTTACTGTATATTATCAGTGTCTTCTAACACCCACTGCTTCATAATAGCATCACTGCTACCCCCGCACACGCCATATAGTTACATTCCAGCTCATTTTCCGAATAATTTTGCAGGTACTTGCATTTTTTAATTTGCGAAAGAAATGTCAACCTGATCATTTATAATCTGTAGCCGCATACTTTTCCTCTATAAACTCTTAGAAATTTCCTATAAAGTTGGTTAGTGCTGAGTTTCCTCTATTTATGTTGCTGGGGCAATCTTCCCTGTCACTTCCCTATAAACCTACAAGAAAATTGACATACTGGTTGATAGTACTGGGATACTGGACATTGCAAATGGTATACTGTTTTTATATTGGTATGGAAATTTCCTGTACAACATAACCTTAAAAGAAGCAGAACAGGGACACTGAGCGATTTTTATTTCTAAAATTAAATAACTCCGCTCTGCTTTAGGTTATGGAAGCTGTTTTCACTCAGGCCGATTCAATGTAATTTATAAACACCGGACTGGAAGTCTTGGTTGATAAGTGTCACCTTTCCAGTAAGATTTATACATTGTAACTTTATGAAGTTGCCGTATTTCATTGTCAGGTTTACAAATGTTAACATTAATTAGGGTCTTTGCTGTGTAAAGAGGAAATACCTTGCATTGCGGCCATAAAGTTCTAATTTATGTCCCTAATGTCTAACAGGTTCCCATAATTTGTTGCACAGATCACTGATTTATAAATTTGATGTTCTAAATCCTGCTCGTAAATCCAGGAAAAACTGAAGATTCAGAGCAACAAAGTTACCACTATGTTCTAACCTTCCTAACACAAAATAAATTTTATGCACTTTTGGAAAATAACAGCTGGGATATATTAGGCATATAAGGCAGTTATGTCGCAAGAAAGTGTATGGGAGCATTTTTACATATTAAAAAAAATTGGCAGAAGTATTACTATTTAGTAAACATAACCCTAGGTTTATACTGCATTACTATCTTTACTTTAGATTCATAGGCTTTTTTTATGTACACTGCCAAAAAGAGATGCATCTGTATGCAATGTTATGAAAGACTGATAAATGTGGTATACAGGTGCATAATATGACATCTGTTTGACAAATATTTCATTTTTTTAAAAGGGGAAATTACCTTTTTTTTGTCCTTTTTTTCCTCCAGAGGTACTAAATGTATACATTGGAAATGTATGCACAAGTATACTATTACTTTTGGATGGGTCTGCAATTTTAAACAAAAATACAGGTTTTCCCATTTTGTGTGGTGTTCTGTATTTAAAAAAAAAAATCTTTAACCCACAGATGGTACCATAAAATTCCAAACCATAGAGAATTTAAGGCCTCAGTAAAGCTGTCACCAGTAAAGCTGTCACCATCCAAACATAGAGGTCCACCTGGTCAATCTAGTCCATCAATATTATTTTCATTCATATTTTTATCCCTGACAATACAAATGTAGTTCTCTAAGGATTTTCTGGTTTTGTCCTTGAAATGACCATGATTTCTATAGCCGTCTTTGCATCCGTTCTATTTTATTCTAAATCCTTTTGTAGGTGAGGTCTCCAGAACTGGACATATTATTCCACATGTGGTCTCACTAGAGCTCTATACAGCTGCATCATAATCTCCCTCTTCCGACTGGTTATATGTAATATTTTATATGACACATACAGGAACATAAACCCTATAGGAAACTTATATGTCTTCTGCAAAAAGGCCAACCCTAACTTTTCCTATGTCACTTACAAATGATAAAAAGAACTGGACCCAGAACCGACCCTTGTGGCACACCACTTGTTACCATTCTCTGCTTGGAATACAATAACAATGACTCTCTCTTGACAGCAAATCTATTAAACTATCCACTCTTCAATGACGTATCTATCAGCTCTTTATGAGGAACTGTATAAAAGGCTTCCCTGAAACCCAGGTTGATGATATATATCTATGGCACAACAATCATCTAACACTTTTGTGACATAGTCAAAGGAATCAATAGTTTGACGTGATCTGCAGCCAGAAAGGCCTTGCTTACTTGGGTCCAACAACTTTTTTTTTCCCCAGCCGATCAATTACACTCGTTGCTAGAAGAGTTTCCATCAGTTTTACAACTATGCAGGGCACTCTAACTGGTCTGTAGTTATTAGCTTGTTTTCTATTAAATCACAACTAACTATTGAATCACATAAAAAAATTAAAACAACTTTTGCAATATATAAAACATATATTAAAACTTAACCTTTAGGCTATGGTCACACACAGTAAAATAAAAGCAAAATACAACAGTAAATGTGGCTGAATTTTAAGGCTATGTTCACACATCGTATTTTGGGCAGTGTTTTTGTCCATATTTTGGTCAGTATTTTAGCCAAATCAGAGGTGGAATCAACAGAGCAAAATTATAATGTAAGGAATTCTGGGCTATGTTCACACTACGTTTAAAAAACAGAAAAGGCGTTGGCTTTTTCTATTTAAAAAGGCATCCGTTTTTGCTGTGATTTAATTGACTTCAATGCAATGCAATGGAATGACGTCCAATGGGAGGGCCCTTCACCTGGGCTTCCACCACTCAGGAAGCAGTGTAGGGGAGCCACAATTACACCAGTCTTCTGTTGCCTCTCACCTATCACTAATCAGCCTTTAACCAGTCTGATGACACAATAACCCCCTTCCCGACCTCCCACCACAGGCCCACTACCTATCAGCAATCATTTACACTAGTCTACAGCCAAAAACAACTAAACATTGACATCCTCTGACATTGCATAGGACTGCAGGTAAATAGTACTGGAACATTACGGCAGGGACCATGTCCGATCTGTGACTTTGTATGGGACTGCAGTATGCATATGAAAGCTACTGCAATGTTTCAGTGAATAAACTACCATACTGCCTAAAGTTAAGTCACCAATTTGGCTCTGCTACATCTATAATGAAATTCAGGTCTGAATCGTCTGTATGCCTTAGCCAGCCAAATTCATCTCTGCTATATCTCTATGCTTTAACCCCTTAGCGACCCATGACGTATCTGATACGTCATGGTGCCGCTCGGGGTGTTCAGAGCGGGGCTGATCCCGGCTGACACGTGCAGCAGGGCAGTGCCTCTATTAGCCGGCGCGGGTCCCGTTGCCGCGCCGGCTAATTAAGCCTCTAAGTGCAGCTGTCAAACCTGACAGCTGCACTTAGAGGCTTCAGACCTCACGTCCCTTGTGTCTAGTGGGACGGATCTCCCCCCCGCGATGCGATCGCGGGGGGACAGATCCGTTCTTCTGCCCGTGCCGGGCCTCAGCGTCAGAATGACGCTGATCCCGGCTCGGCAATAGATTGCTATGGCCTGCAGCAGGCCATAGTAATCTATGACCGATCTAATCGATCTTTGCTGTGTATATACACAGCATTGATCTCTATGAGAGATCAGTGCTGTCTATATACAAGTCCCCCAGGGGGGCTTCTAGTTACAGTAAAAAAAAAAGTAAAAAAGTGTTTTTATTAATAAAAAATCCCCTCCCCTAATAAAAGTCCAAATCACCCCCCTTTTCCCATTTTATAAATATAAATTAATAAATAAATAAACATATTTAGTATCGCCGCGCGCGTAATCGCCCGAACTATTAATTAATCACATTCCTGATCTCGCACGGTAAACGGCGTCAGCGCAAAAAATTCCAAAGTGCAAAATTGCGCATTTTTGGTCGCATCAAATCCAGAAAAAATGTAATAAAAAATGATCAAAAAGTCGTATATGCGCAATCAAGGTACCGATAGAAAGAACACATCATGGCGCAAAAACTGACACCTCACACAGCCCCATAGACCAAAGGATAAAAGCGCTATAAGCCTGGGAATGGAGCGATTTTAAGGAACGTGTATTTGTTAACAATGGTTTGAATTTTTTACAGGCCATCAGATACAATATAAGTTATACATCTTATATATCATAGTAATCGTAACGACTTGAGGAACATGCATAACAAGTCAGTTTTACCATAGGATGGACGGCGTAAATGCAAAACTCCCCAAAATCAAAACAAATTCGTTTTTTTTTCAATTTGACAGCGCAAATGATTTTTTCCCGGTTTCGCAGCATATGTTATGGAAAAATAATGCCTGTCATTGCAAAGTACAATTGGTTTCGCAAAAAATAAGCGCTCATATACGTCTCTAGGTGAAAAAATGCAAGCGCTATGGACTTTTAAACTTAAAATGGAATAAGCAAAAGCGCAAAAACGAAAATAGGCTTTGACCTTAAGGGGTTAAAGGTGTAATCAAGCATTAGACAATTTAATGCTGCCTTATTAGAAAACATAATAAACATGTTATGCTTACCTCTCCATACTCCCCCAGTGTTCCGCAGTGTCCCCTGCTGATCTTAGCCACCGCTAGGAGGCTTTAGCTACTTCAGGAGTGACAGTCTACTCTGCCAGTCAATGCAAAGCAAGGCTGTCACTCCAGACAAGAATCCGTCTCAGAAGTGGCGACTGCAGTCAGCTTTTAACCCAGAGAAGCCACAGGAGGATCACTGATAAGTAAATATAACATGTTTATAATGTTTTTTAATAGGGTAGCATTGGCACTGTCATTGGCACCCCCCCCCCCCCCCTCAGCCAGTGATTGGCTGAGCGGACACTGCAGGAGAGCCAACCAGGCACACAACAAGCTCTGTGTGTCGAATCTGGTAAAGACATTGGATAGTAAGCAAGAAAATTAAAAATCACTTAACCCTTTCCTTGCAGGCATGGGTTCATTTGGGTCTAAGCACCAACCGGAAAATGGACTTCAGTGATGAAACTTTACAGCTCAGGTCCACTCATCCATGGTAATTATGCAGTGGAGTTGGATGTCTTGTAGTTATGTAGTCACACCTAAACCTAGGCTTTCAGTATATTTTAGGTGTGCATTTTTGCTTTATTATGTGTCTGGTGATGATTCACTCTTTTTCTCTTCTTTTGCTTTCCCTATTTAATAATGAAGTAACCAGGGTCATCTTTCAAGGCATTCATTTTAAATAGCTTATTTCTACTTACCATTTTCTGACAAACAACTTAAAATACACAGTGTAAAGCCCATACATTCTGTGTTTTTTGTTTTTTTTTTAATGAAAAATGTTACGCTTCATTAAAATGTCTCTGTCTTGCGAAACTGAGCGTTTGCATTATTTATATTGACATGTATGTTTTATGTGACCTAGTTTTATATTTATTAAAATATTTAAACCTGAGACTTAAACGGTATGGCAATACATAAAGACACAATCATAGTATCTAAGCATGTGAACTATCATTCGATAATATTACATAATATTACATAAAATAACACATTGATCTTGTGTAACTGTCATAGCTTTTGTCCGTCGTTTCCTGATTTTTTTTTTTCTTTTTGTACAGTCTCTTCTTTGGGAATAGGTTGTCAATACCCTCAGAGCTTCATTTCACTTTCTATTGCACTCTATACTGATCTGTTTCCATGGAAACCTTTCAAGATCCCATCACTTCATCCGGTGACTATGTCTGCTATTTATAGTTTCTATTTGTAACTTTTTTAATTCCTTCATAAATGAATGGAAAGATGTGTATCACAATGACCGGATGGAGTTTGTAAGCGTAAAAACATAGTTTTCGCTATTTGTAAAAATAAGTTCCAACCTTACAGAAAAAAACAAAATAAAAATGAAATAATGTTGAAGAAGCGTTTTCCTGTGCAATTAATTTTCACCACTATTTGCAGTTTGTGTCTTGAGGCTGTTACCATGGAGTAATATCTTAACACTCCTATGCAATGTCGTAGAAGTTGGAAAAGTAAAAAAAAAAAATGTTGAACGCACTCCAGTATATCATAGTCCTTGGAGCATTTGGTGTTTGTGAATTCTCTTTACTATACACAGTAATACAGTATGTCTCCATCAACATTGTATCATAATCAAACCTCTTTAAAGGGTAAGACTTTGACTTACAGGTTGTCACTTATAGTTGACACATGAGAGACAGTTTTCTTCCTTCTAGAGAAGAGTTTATTTCCATACTGGTTCCCTAAAGACTGGCTGCCAACTCAATTTCCACAGAAAGAATCGGTACTTTTTAAGAGACAGATAAAACTATGGCATTTGACTAAGACGTCAAGATCAGGTTTAAAAGGATTGTCTTATTTTGTGTGTTTATACAACAGGACAATTACATTACCATTGGCTTTATTTTTCAAGTATCATCCCTGTTCATCTGACTCTAAAACCATGTGACTGAGTTCCTGTTTGTTTGACTCAATTATTAGGGGGCAAAACAGGGCAATCTGTCACAAAGACCGGGATCGTCGAGCTGTGTGTTGCCTTCCTGGCGCTCGAGTTCGTCACATCACGGATCGGGCTGACAGATTACTGGGAGGGGCTGGCGATGACCCAGCAGTCATGGTGCACATTGGCACCAATGATAAAGTTAGAGGTAGGTGGCGGGTCCTTAAAAACGATTTCAGGGACTTACGCAGGAAGCTTAAAACTAGGACCTCCAAGGAGATATTCTCAGAAATATTACCTATACCACGAGCCACACCTGAGAGACAGCGGGAGATTAGGGAGGTAAATAAGTGGCTCAAGAGCTGGTGTAGGATAGAGGGGTTTGGGTTCATGGAGAACTGGGCCGACTTCTCGGTCGGTTACAGGTTCTACGGTAGGGACGGGCTGCATCTCAATGGGGAGGGTGCAGCCGTGCTGGGGGAGAAGATGGCTAAGAGGTTGGAGGAGTGTTTAAACTAGGGGGAGGGCAACTACAATATAGTAAGTGAAGACAGAGTAGATGGAGAGCTGGGCCTAGATTATGGAACTGGGGGTGGAGCGGCGGGAGGGGTTAGAACAGTCACTAGTGACAAGTGGAAAGGGAATATGGACAAACATATCAAATGTATGTATACTAATGCTCGAAGCCTCACTAATAAAGCTGAGGAATTAGAACTCATAATGGTTGAAGAGAAATATGATATAGTGGGGATAAGCGAGACATGGCTGGATGAGAGTTATGACTGGGCTGTTAATATCCAGGGTTATAGTCTATTCAGAAATGACCGTAAAAATAAGAAAGGGGGAGGGGTCTGTCTATATGTTAAATCCTGCCTTAAGCCCATTCTGCGGGAGGATATAAGTGATGATAATGTAGAATCTCTTTGAGTAGAAATAAGAGGAGGGACGAAGAATAATAAAATTATTTTAGGAGTGAGTTATAAACCTCCAAGTATAGTGGAAGAGTCAGAAAATCTTCTTATAAGACAAATAGATGCGGCAGCGAAGCAGGGGGAAATCATTATTATGGGGGACTTTAACTACCCAAATATAAACTGGAAAGCAGAAACCTGCAGCTCCAGGAAGGGAAGCGGGTTTTTGGAAATAGAAAAGATAATTACCTTTCCCAACTAGTACAGGAACCAACAAGAGGGGGGGCCCTTCTGGACCTGATCTTAACCAATAGGCCAGACAGAATATCAAAAATAGAGGTGGGGGGTCACCTAGGTAATAGTGACCATAATATAGTAAGTTTTCAATTATCCTTCAATAAAATAATTAGCAGAGGGGCTACAAAAACATTAAATTTCAGGAAGGCTAATTTCCAAAAACTAAGAGAGGACCTTGGGAACATAGACTGGGACAATGCCTTTAGAGATAAAAGTACACAAGAGAAATGGGACATATTTAAGAGCATCCTGGGTAAATCGTGTGAACGACACATACCATATGGGAATAAACGTAGTAGAAATAAGAGATATCCAATGTGGTTAACTTCAGCTGTAAGGGGTACAATAAATGATAAGAAACAAGCATTCAGACTACTAAAACAAGAAGGTAGTGGGGAAGCATTGAGCAACTATAGACAGAAGAATAGAATGTGTAAAAAGCAAATAAAAGAAGCAAAAATAGCAAGAGAAAGAAGGATAGCCACAGAAAGTAAAACAAATCCCAAAATGTTCTTCACTTATATAAACAACAAAAGACTTAGAACTGAAAATGTTGGTCCCCTCAAAAATAATCTGGGTGTAATGGTGGAGGGGGAAGAGGAAAAGGCCAATCTACTAAATACATTCTTCTCTACTGTATTCACAGAGGAGAATCCCATAACAGACGACATGACTAGGGATAATATAAATCCTCCCATAAATCTCACCTGCCTAACACAACAAGAAGTGGGGAAACGCCTTAAAAACATTAAAATCCATAAGTCACCGGGCCCAGAAGGTATCCAT
This sequence comes from Dendropsophus ebraccatus, assembly GCF_027789765.1. NCBI lineage: Eukaryota > Metazoa > Chordata > Amphibia > Anura > Hylidae > Dendropsophus > Dendropsophus ebraccatus. The sequence continues at coordinate 113,331,320 of NC_091458.1, forward strand.
CCTAGAGTTTTGCAAGAATTAAATACTGTGTTAGACAGACCGTTATTCCTAATATTTAAAGATTCTATTACGACAGGGATTGTTCCACAGGACTGGCGCATAGCTAATGTGGTACCAATATTCAAGAAGGGGTCAAAGAGCGATCCTGGAAACTACAGGCCCGTAAGTCTAACATCTATAGTAGGTAAAGTATTTGAGGGGTTTGTAAGAGATGCTATACTGGAGTATCTTAATGAAAACAATCTTGTGACGCAGCATCAGCATGGATTTATGAGGGATCGATCCTGTCAGACTAATCTGATCGGCTTCTATGAAGAGGTAAGTTATAGACTGGACCTGGGGAGGCTGTAGATGTTGTGTATCTGGACTTTTCAAAGGCATTTGATACTGTGCCGCATGAAAGGTTGGTCTACAAAATGAGGATGCTGGGACTCGGGGAAAACGTATGCAAATGGGTAAGTAGCTGGTTGTGTGATAGAAAACAGAGGGTGGTCATTGATGGAACATATTCAGATTGGGTTTTAGTTACTAGTGGGGTACCACAGGGGTCAGTGTTGGGTCCACTTCTTTTTAATATTTTTATTAATGATCTTTATGAGGGGGCTACAGAGTAGAATCTCCATTTTTGCAGATGATACTAAACTGGATAAAGTAATCACCACAGAGGATGATAATATCATATTACAGAGGGATTTGGAGAAGCTAGAGGCTTGGGCAGTGAAATGGCAAATGAAGTTTAATGTGGATAAATGTAAGGTTATGCACTTGGGCCATAGAAATAATAAATACAGTTATGTGCTAAATAATAAAACATTGGGTAAAACTACTTCCGAAAAGGACCTGGGGGTATTGGTGGACAGTAAACTCAACTTTAGTGATCAGTGCCAGGTAGCAGCTGCCAAGGCTAATAAAATAATGGGATGCATCAAAAGAGGTATAGATGCTAAAGATGAGAACATAGTTTTGCCTCTTTATAAATCACTAGTCAGACCACATATGGAATACTGTGTACAGTTTTGGGCACCGGTATATAAGAAGGACACAGCTGAACTAGAGCGGGTGCAGAGGAGGGCAACAAAGGTCATTAAGGGAATGGGTGGGTTACAGTACCAGGACAGGTTATCACGCTTGGGGTTATTTAAGCTAGAAAAAAGACGTCTTAGGGGCGATCTGATCACAATGTACAAATATATGAATGGACAGTACAGGGATCTTTGTAGTGGTCTTTTTACTCCTAGGTCTGTAACCATGAGAAGGGGCATCCTCTACGTCTAGAGGAAAGAAGATTTTATCATCAGCATCGACGCAGGTTCTTTACTGTACGAGCGGTAAGACTGTGGAACTCTCTGCCACATGATGTTGTCATGGCCAATTCATTAAATAAGTTCAAGGGAGGCCTGGATGCTTTTCTTGAACAATATAATATTACAAGTTATGGGCATTAGATTTCCGGTGATACGTTGATCCAGGGATTGTTCTGGTTGCCATTGGAGTCGGGGGGGGGGGAGTTTTCTCCCTGTGGTGGGGTGGTTGTCGTCTCCCTAGTGGGGGGTTTTGCCGTCCCTGGATCAACACAGTAGGGTTTCCCTAGGTTGAACCTGATGGACTCTTGTCTTCTTTCAACCTTATTTACTATGTTAATATGTATGTAAATCACATAGCATTGAAGTAATAATCATTATTTTAAGGTGAAAAAAAGTGTAAAGCCAACAGTACAATCATGGGTTAATCATATTTTAGCTGTGAATTTCTTAGCTGTTATTGATTATTTATTGAGCCAGTGCTTCCAATATCGTTTTTGGGGTTTACCTATCAGCTTTTATCTATGTATGACTATTCTAATCATGTCAGTGTAAGAAGCATTTTTATGTGAATTTAATAAAGCTTTGTGTTTTATAGGTGCATTATAAGGCCATGTTCACACAACGTATCTTTTACATAAATTATGGAATTGGCAACAACAGCAGTGATTAATGCAAAAGTTACGTTCTATGTGAATGAATGGAATGCCAGACGAGCAGAAAACTCCAAAACCAGGACCTTCTAAAGTAAAAGCCTGTCATTGGTAAGTAAGGATAATGCAGTCCTACCCTCACTACAGCTCATCTCTTCCTAAACGGTGGCCCCACCTGGGTGATAGTCCTTACACTGAATGGAAGGGAGGCAAGTAATAAATGGACACAGGTCAGGACAGGATCAGATTGACAAACTAAAGATGAACTGAGGTCAATCAAAGGCACCATAGAACAGTCACAGGGGGTTTAAAAGTAGCGTCAGGATGCTCTGCACTGCACAGCATTGGTAACCAAAGAGATGACGGGAGTCTTTTTACTTATGAAGGTGCTGGCTTTCGACCTGTTTTGGAGCTTTACTACAACGCTCTATAAATTATGCTTGCAATGGCCAATAAAGTTCTGTAATGACATGCAGACTGTGATTTTTTCAGCAGGAGCCATCTGTTTGCCTGTGTTTACTGTTGAAGATTGTCTTGTATATTGAGATTAGTGACACGGCATTAGGTAAACATTATAAAATGACATTTTGTCTCTAGAACCTACAGGGATCTTACCAAGGTCTCTCGGTACAGTTTCCCTTCCACTCTCAGGAAGATTGAAGTCACTAAATTAAAATGACATGTCAAAGCTAGTGTTATGTGTACTCTAACATTTTTCCTCTTTTTCTGGTTAAAGTCTTATTGTTACTCAGTCATCAATAAAAAGAGCCAACTTGTTATTGCTTGGGTCATATTTTTCTCCCAAGGCTACACACTGCAAGACTGTAAATGGTTCTGGCAGACATGTACAGTCTAGACTATATTACAATCACTTAAACAATTTGGTACAGCTCCAATATAAAATGTCTACGGCTGCCAGATTCTTCAGAGGTGGTAAAATGTATATTTCAGCAAAGATTGGTTATGTATGTGCCAAAAAAAAAAAATATCATAGAAATAAAACGTATTTTAATTGCCCATTCATTGTGTTATACACATTTTAGGATAGTCAGTAAAATATCTTTGTACTATGTTAGCCAGTTCAGGTGCAATAAAGTCCTTTTTTATATATTGGATATATATATATAGGGGATGGAGAAAAGAGCTGTGGTTTGTGCCGACTGTGAATTTAATTTAAATATTTTGCTTTATTTTTATACTTTTATTTTACACATTGTTGACATAAAATACTTTTGGGGGCATTTTAATGTTACAAAACATTTTCTTGCTGATTTCCCCTGTAATTGGTGCTAATGTTCAGTATTAGAGGGAGAATACAGTATCCTAATACCCAATACAGAGCTGATCTGGATCTGCTAAAATGCAATTAGCACCTGGCAATCTCATGATCACTAGGGTGGGAATGAGGAAGACTTATGGCTCCTGTTCAAGGGGATTATCTGGAGTTAACAATTTTTTCCTAAACAGCGGCAGTCATATAGAAAATAAGTCTTGAGAGTGACATCCCACTACGTCAATCGCTGATTGAAACATGACAGCACCGTGGCCTGTGATTGGCTGAGCAACCTGTCACTCCCGAGACAAAGGGTCTGCAGTCAGCAGGGGACACCAGATACACCGCCAGTAGGACACCAGGGAAGTGAGGACAGGTAAGTATAAGATGTTTGTTATTTTCTGTATGACAACACCAAGCTGTGTACACATAGCTCAATGACTGCTGTGTATACTCTGTATAGTAAACCATTCCTGCCTTCTTTCCTTAGTGGTCTGCTGTTGCTGACAACCAACTTTCCTCTCCTGGAGTGGCACAATCTTTATGCCACTGCAGACTTAGGAAGATATTCAGGAATATGGTTAAAACGTAATATATATAAAGTTATAAATGTAAATGCTCACATACACAAGAAGGGAACAAGGTACCAAAGTGCTCCTCTATCTTACATTAAATAAAAAGAGAGAATGAACAAGTGGTACTACTTTAAGCTGTGATGCCCCTGGCAAAGGAGAATAAGGGTAAGCAGCACTGCTAGGTGGATCAGGAAATGAGGAGACCTAATGCTGAAAAATTCATTCTCCAAATGCAGATGTTATCAATGAACATACATGATTGCAGAGGAAGTGTCCTGAGCCATGCTCCTCTCCAACCGCTGCCCCAGGATCTTTAATGCCAGGATTGTGCAATAGTAAATACCCACCTCAGGCTCAATCATTGTAATGACATTTTTTTTTTCCATTTTATGGATCTACTGTATATAGAAGCTAAAATGAAACCTCTGTTTCCAATATTTTATATCATATGATGGATTATGATGTCAGCCTGTACAAATGACTTCTATAGAACTTATGATTAAATTTGAACTATTCAGAAATGAAACAAGTGTTAGAGAAAAAGTTGAAGGGCAAACTATTTTTTAAATCTATTTTTTTATGAATATAAAATGTGGTTGTCATCATTTGTATGTATCAAAACTATTGTTTAGATAAGATTAATAGGGTTGTCCAACAATAAAACCTGGTTTTAACTGCATAATAAATACACATATATTGGTAGAGCTATTTTAGTACCTTTTTGTAGTTATTAAGGATTTTCTTCTGTTTTTGATGTAAAATGTCTGCTCTATTGTTTTTAACCCAACCTCCTGTCTGGTGTATATTCTGTAACAGACTTCCTGGTACTGGGTACTGGACTTTCTACACTGGAGGCTTGCAAACTCTGTCTGTTCCCCACTACATTTTCTGGACAGTAACCCCTCCACATAGTGGGAAGGCGATAGAGTTGGCTGAGAGCGTCCTGTACACAGGGACAGAAAGTCTGTTACAGGATGTACATTACAGATCTTTCCTGTGTGTGGGACGGACAGGTGGCAGTCAGCTATAAAATAAAACAGGCTATGGTGTGCATGAGGTAAAATGGTATAGCGATACTGTTATATTTTATGTCCGATGGCGGGGGGGATTACTATTTCTAAAAAGGACTTTTGGGTTTGTACGGGCTACTGGGCTGCCTACATACTTAAACTATTCTTTACACTAGCTCTGTCCCTCCTCCAGCATCTTTCCCTGTCTGCTAAATTATGAGAACTAAAGTCCCTATTACACAAAACGATTATCGGCCGTATCCGGACCATAATTATCTTGTGTAATAGAAGACAACATGTTGAAAGACAAACGACTATGATAGCAGCGATCTGCTGCCGTTGCTCCATGGAATAGGAGCGGCAGCAGTAGAACGCCGCTATCTTCTATGGGCTGCCCGGATGATCTAGCGATCATCTGGGCGGCTTCCCGTGGTATCCTGCTCTCATCCGTTTGCTGTCGACGTGTGTAATAGTGACGGCAGCGAGAGGGGAACAAGGAGCAAATGAGCGCTGACATCGTTCGTTTGCTCCTCACTGTCACCCAGTGTAATAGGGGCTTTAGCCAAACATCAGATGTCTCGGGTAAACAGGTCATCTGATGTGACTGGCCAATTACTGATTGTAAAAAAAAAAAAAAGAAAAGATTGCACAATGAAAACAATTACCTATTTATCTATCTATATATCAAATTAACATAGGTAAGACAATTTTCATACATGTTAATGCTGGGTTCACACTACGTATATTTCAGTCAGTATTGTGGTCCTCATATTGCAACCAAAACCAGGAGTGGATTAAAAACACAGAAAGGATCTGTTCACACAATGTTGAAATTGAGTGGATGGCCGCCATTTAATGGCAAATATTTGCTGTTATTTTAAAACAACGGCTGTTATATTGAAATAATGGCAGTTATTTACCGTTATATGGCGCCCATCCACTAAATTTCACTATTGTGTGAACAGATCCTTTCTGTGTTTTTAATCCACTCCTGGTTTTGGTTGCAATATGAGGACCACAATACTGACTGAAATATACGTAGTGTGAACCCAGTAAGGCTGTGTTGTTTTGAGTAGCAAACGGCCATGGTTTAGTATTTTCCAACAGCCGTCAAAAATGGCCCTTTTGGTTGTGTCTTTAATTAAAAGGTCCAAAAGATGGTGAAAAAAGTTCTATGTGTGAACAACTTAAAATAACATCCGTGGTTTGTGCAATAACAGCTAAAAATTAACAACATGAACATTAATTTCATTGCCACTGTGAGCAGCAGCTGCTATTTTATACATTGGGTAAACCAATGTCTGTTGTTTCCATAGACTTTAATGGAAAATATTGAAGAATAAAAACTACTGCCGTTATTTTAAATTCAAATGGTGGCTGCAATTCCACAGCGTGTGAACCTGGCCTAATACTGTATACCTAAATACAGTAGTTATTTTAGTGTATAAAACCACACACCACATCACAGTGGGGTGGTGTGACCCAGTGCCAGGGGGCTTGGTCTAGCAGCAGTAGTGTTGCTGGACCATTGGGTCACTCATTGTATAGCATGTGGATGTGCAGCCATATCTGTTTTTCTCTTTATAGAACTAAATACAATAGTCATACACCTGCTTATAAGGATCAAATATTATCACCTTGCATATAACCATCATAAGCTTACCAATATTACCAATGATAGTAGTATAAAAGGAGGAAATATTTGCTTTATCTCACTGACTATGCATGATGGTATTTGTACACTTCTTTCTATCCCTAAATATCTGTATATTATACGTAAAAGTAAGTAAATAAGTAAAATTGTGTAATATGTCTTAAAGGTATTAAAAAAAATCAATTTTGGCAATTTTTGGATTTTATAAATATATAATGATTTATTTATGGTACATATAGTCATTCTGGCTGTCTTTCTAAGTCCCTACCATATATTATATATATATATATATATATATATATATATATATATATATATATATGTATCAATTATAACAAATCAACCATCACAAGTTGTCTCCATATAAACAGAGAAGTTTAAATTCCTCTGAATTTACAATACATGTCATATCCTCAGGTAATATTTCACCTTCTCTGTCATTCTGTAACAAATGCATTTGTCCGCTGTAGGAATGGCTAAACAGCCCCCACAACAGCACTATTCAGTGTTTCCAGTTCAGTGATTCATTTCATTTTCTTGTTTATCATCCAGCAGGATCATTTGGAATACACTATGCAGTGGTCCCCTTATAAGATACCATCTCTAAGCAGAGTAGATATAAGAAACTGCACAACTCTTGAAGTTCTGTAAAAAGTTTTAAGAAATACAGTTATTGCCATACAATTATTATATGTTTACACAACGTTAAGCTCCATTTAAAATGACGTCCTTTATTTTGAGTCTAAAGTAACGGATGTCATTTAGCTGTATGGCCTCCCCTTAGTGTAATGACGGCTGCTGGTACATTATTCTAGTTTGGGGTTACTAATTGGACTTTGTGTGGCTTAATTGAAAAGTCCATTGAATTTAATAGTAAAAATGCAGAAAGAACGGTGACAAAAGAAAAACTGTGTGTTAACAACTAATGGAAAACGTCCGTTGTTTGCAAAAGACGTCCGAAAATAACAATCATGTTCATTATTTTGACGTCCGCAGTAAAAACAGCCATTATTCAATGCATTGTGTACATTGGACGTCCGTCTTCTCATTGACTGCAATGCAGTGCCATTGCAGTCAGTTAAATCGCGGCAAGAACTGACCTTTTTTAAATATCAAAATTGGCCACCTTTTCTTTATTTTTGATGTTGTGTGAACATAGCCAGTAGGTTTAAATAGTTACCTTAACGTTTTGCAAATTTCCCGATTCGCCTTCCAGTTCTTACTCTTCACAGCAATCTACCTCCACATCAACAATCTGTTGTAGAGTTTTAAAAAAAGGAATGGTAACATTACAAAAGTCACATGTAAGAGGGTACCGTAGATTTACATGCATGGAGGATGCATGGAGGTGCAGAAAATGAGCCCACACCATCCGTTGTGGGTGCCAGCTGTTTTAAATAGCTTATATCCACCTGCAATGGCTACAAAAGGATGAGAAATATTGCTATTGGCCATAGTATCTAAGCTGTTAAAAGGAATGGACTTCTCTTTCACCGATTAAAGCCTTCAAGATTTGCAGCGTTGCTACTCCTGTTATATGTGTAATAGAAGAGCACAAATGTCAAAAGTACAATGCAATAGAGTACATTTGTACTGCAGTATATCATACTAGCAATTTTACCCCCTAGTCATGAAAAAAAGGTTAAAAAATAAAAACAAAAAGCCACAAATATTAACCCCTTAAGGACACAGCCAATTCTATTTTTTTTCTCTCCTTGTTACCTTTGAAAATCCGTAACTCTATTTGATGTGTCCATGTACAGAATCAAATGCAGGTTTATTTGCCAGACTAATTGTTCTTTGTAATTACACTCTTGATTTTTCCATAATTTCTGCATTGAAAACTGAAGGAAAAAAAACATATTTGGGAGGTGAATTTGGGAAGAAATAAAATACAAGGTAGGGTATAGCCTGAGAAGGGGCAGGGAAGTACACATACAGTGACCCTAATCCTTTCCCACCAGCTTACCCTGCCATTTTGCCTCAACAGTCCTAGATGACTTCGGACAACCACGGAGACAGTCTCTTTTTGAAATAACATGATAACATAGATCAAGGACAAGAAAAACTTAGATGCAATGGATGATCAACAGGCCGGGGTAAAAACCAAACAGGCAAGTACAAAAGCAGGATCCAGTACAGGAAACAGATAGGATAATGCTCAGCACTTTTGCAACAAGTCTAATAGCCAGCATAGATAACAGGTTAATGATTCACTGGACTGGCCCACTGATCCTCTACCAGAACACATATGGTAGCAGGGACACCTGTCAGTCAAAGTAATTTAGATGCACACCCCCTTTGTCGACCAAGTGCACCATGGAACAATAAAACCGCCAAGGTGTCATCTACGAGTGAGTGCTACTTCTTGCTTCTCCCTGCACACAGCTGCAATCATGCTGAGCCCCCCAGTTGGTGATGTGGACCCAAGGTGTCCCTGGTAACCATGCAAAATCACGGATGAGATAATGTAATAGTTTGGGCAACTACATATACAATTATATTAAATATGTTTTATGTTTTTTTTTATTGAAATAATAATAAAAAGAAGGTGAAATAAACTTTAATTATGGGATGGACTTTTGCTATTTTGCATGCTATTGTGAAATCTCTGGGCTCTGACTAAAAGAGCACTATTCACAAGATATACATAGCAATTATTAACCTATATTATGTTATCTTCTATCTAAGGACGATTCAAACTGCGTTTTTGCAGTCCATTTTTTTCATCCGTTTTATGCAAAAAAAAATGGATGTGTTTCGATCCATTTTTTAAATGGAAAAATGGACCCAACGGATGCACACAAATGCATTCATTTTTCACACTTTTTTTTTTTTAACATAAAACAGTTGAAAAAAAAACACAGTGTGAACAATAACTTCTGTTTTGAGTCTGGTCATTTATTTATTATGAACATGTCCGATAACATTTAATTTTAATGTGCTGTTTTTAACTTTTTTTATTTGTTAGATTTATATAACAGTTTTTCTAGGGGAAAGGGATTTTTTCAGTTAAAGCAGATCATTTTATCGCAGTGAAAGGTCCTCTTTATATAATGCTCTCTAGAATTGATGCAAAGCCAGCCTCCTGTATCTTCTCTATACAGCTTGTCTTAATGGCAGCCAAATGACTTATTACATAGCACTTGTCCTTGTAAATGATCTGAAAAAATAGTAAAAGTGTATGCAAAATGTTAAGCTAGTGAGTTTTTGCGGTAGTAATTCATCATTTAATTAAAACTGAACAAATTAGGAGGACATTTTCTGGTCGACTTAAGTACAAATGATAATATAAGGCTGTTCCATAATATAAATGCTAACATCAGGTTTTCCACATTATGGATGTCTTCTTACTGGAATCCATCATAGTTAACCTTCTCCATGTAAACTAAAACTTATTGGCTTCACTTAGCAAGGTTAAATGCTTTGATGTACCTGAGTTAGTTACAGATTGTTTTTAAGTGTAAAGTATACTTGGCAATTTACAAGATGGCCTCAAAGGAGCGCTGTCAGCAAGATCAGCAAGATGGTTTTTGAAAACTTGACAAAATTAAACTTCTTGATCAGGGACTGATCTACTGATGTATTATCTTTATATATACATTTTTCTATCACTTAAATTATTTTGTTGACAGCTAAAAAGATACAGTAAAATTTAATCAAATTATTGTATTAAAATAGTATTGTTAACTTTTTAGGCTATGTTCACACTGCGTATGAATCCGTCCGTAGTGCGAACCGCGAATATACGCATGTAGTTTTGAGGTTGATGCGTTCGCTTGAAAGTATACGACATATGCCCGCACAATGTACACTACGTATGAGCTTAAGGCCGGATCGTATACAGTGCCGTGAAAAATGAACAACACCATTGTTTGAGGACGGAAATGTTGAAACTGACGGCCGTGGATTTCCATGCGATCCCGTACGAAGTACTTATTTCAGCCAAATTGAACTTGATTTTTCGATCCAAAAGGTTCTGTGTGGTTTACGGGGCTGGGCGAAGATTTCCAAGTAAAAGATTTGCCTCAGATCGCTTCGAAACAAGCTAGGGAATCATAACTGTACTACGGGCGTATGTTCGCGGTGTGTACGCATCCGGCACATGTCGATTTTTCCCACGGCCGTAGTTTCAGCTGCACATGTACGGCCGCGTAAGAACTGCGGACGGATACATACGCAGTGGGAACATAGCCTTAAGCTGTTAAATATTCTCCTGAAAATTTTAATATTATTTAATCATTAAAACAAAAATAAAAATAAAAATTGGAAAAAATGGCGTTTTTTTTTTTCTCTCACGCTGCTGACCCGGGGAAAAGGGGGATAGGGGATTATATTGTGATATGTTTTATGATGATTTATTATGTCATTTTTTTATGTAAAACTAATTTAAAAAATAATAAGGTCTAAATGTCGACCACAGAATTTTCTGTAAAGATTTTTTTTTTTTTTTAAATAAATAACTATCCAATTTGGTACTCGGATTTCTACCATATATATCATCAGATAGTGTCATTAGTTTGTCCTCAGCTTGGCTATTCTCTGGTGTTAGACAAGGAGCTGCCTACACCATTTCCAACTTGGCCCAAATTCATGTGCTCATGCATTGTGCTTACATGAAATCTGTTAGTTGTCAGGACAGGGGAGGTAGGGACAAGATGCTACAGTGGGCCCTGACTCTGAACCCACCCGCTGTCCCTACCTACTTGCCTCAATCGGCCATAGGCAGCCGCGGACAACCACGAAGACGTTCCCTATACTGAATAAGTGCAACACAGAACAAGACAGACAGACAAACACAATAAAGGGAAGTCAGCTTTCTTTTATAAGGATCAAGAGCCCGGTCCAGATCTCCATTGGGCCGGTGCTCTGATTCTCAAGATTCCAGACAGGCAGAGGAATACGTCTATCAAAAGACTTGCTCAGCTGTAGCAATCAAGTCTAGCAGAGCTCAGTGTAACTCCTGCATTGCCGGAAGCTGAGAAGCAAGCGGGTGTGTCACACAAAAGTAAAAACAGGCCCAGTTCACACCAGGCTACTGCACATTCCTGACATTAGTATATTATAGAAATAAAGAAAGAGATGGATAGAGATATGGACCCAGATTTATCAAAGGATGTTAAATTGAATCTGATATAAAGTACAGAAACTTATCACTGTTTAGATATTTTACATTAAGATGTGATTGAAAGTTTTCACCAGAGTCTATTGTACATCCAGTGTACATCCTTTCATCTTGGCTTGGAGTGTCAAATATAGCCAAGTACAGCTCTTGGCTATCATTGACCTTTTTTGCAGGTGCTTCCATATAACTGTTATATTTTATAACTTGGTGCCATATAAAGATTTGTTTTTGATGGGATTAATTGCACTTTTTAACGGTAACCTTCATTTTGCTATTAAATGTCAAACACAGAAAATTATTTATGGAGTAAAATTTTAAAAAGAAGTTTCAGATATGTAAGGGGCGGATTTGTTTTTACACTATTTGTTATGCGGTAAAACTGACAAGTTATCTTATTATCATCAATATTATTACTGTGATACCCAGTTTTATAGACGTTAGTTTATGTTATATTTTTTTGTACTTTTTAAAAATGTAAAACCTAAATGGAATCTGTCCTCTGCAATTCAAAATCCAAATTTCTGATACTGTTACATAGCCGTTAGGATGAGGAGACTCATAGTACCTTTTTTATATCAGTACATACTGTAGCTTACAGGGGTCAATCAAGTAGGATAGGGGGGAGAGAAAGGGGGTATTGGGGGGGCTTGCAGCTATTAAGGAGCTTGGATAGTTTAATAATAGATTTTTTTTTCTGGGAAAACCTCTTTAAATATTCTGCTTGTCCATGTCAATTTTCCTTAATATGCAAGATTATTTTTACTGTGTTCCTACGATAGTCTCTTGCCATAGTGTTTTGAAACAAACATATGGTATCTGTTATTCAAGTATCTATACAAAGTTTATCAAACTTTGATACTAAATTGGCCAAAAGGAAATTATTTGAATTCTACAAAAAAAAATTAACTTTTACTGGACATTGTAGTTATTCTTGAAAGAAATTAGAAAATATATTCATACTGTAGTTGAATGTCTGAATTTAGATTATTTTCAGAGTTTATGTAATAACCATTATATATTTAGGAATTCAAAACAACCTGAAGGAACAATTCACTTTCTTGAATGACCTTAAGCTGTTTCATTCTACTGTGTAACACAAAAGTCACATAATTCACTGAGTCATCTGTCATTTCTCCCTACTGCTAACTTCAACCTCTTACCTGTCACTAAAAGTGTGATTAACATTTGCTGGACATCTCCTGTCTTGAACCGTACAGTCTCCAACTCTCTGTAAATGTAAAAAAAAAAAAAAAAACATAAAACTAACAATAATAATCTTGATTTATATAGTGTACAAACCAGAGATGAGCGAGCTAAGCCTCCCTAACCCAGTATTGTTCAGAAATTTTGAAAAAGTTCTGACCCAAAGTTGCAAAGTTCGGACAGGTTTGGGAAGATCAACCGAGCATCACCCATACGCGCTCCCTCAGCGTCTTCTTGTGGCTTTCCAGTCCCGTCATCGTCTCCGGTGAGGGCCTGTTCAGCCAATCACAGGATGACTGGGACAGGAAATCTCCTTAGCCTTTGACTGCTTGAGCAGGCTGTCACTCTTGTCTCTAGAGTGACAGCCCACTCAGCCTATCACAGGCTGCATTACTGTCCTTTCCCAGTTAGCTTGCGATTGGCTAAATCACAGGCTGTCTGTGACCGGACAGCACTGTTACCTGTGATTGGCTGAGCAAGCTGTCACTCTAGAGACAAGAGTGACAGTCCGCTTAGCCAACATTAAAGTTTGGTGAATTTGCTGAACCGAACCGAACTATGACTTACCTCTTTCAAATGTTCTTACCCTATTGGCTCTCACATGGCTTCAACAGTCTGATACTCCTCCACTGCTGCTCTGTCTAATGGTGGTCTATGATTTTTTTTTAGCCTTCCAGACCTAAGATTAACCTGGATGGAGTAGGTGGTATACTTTCCTCCTAACAACTTTTGTCAATTCTTTGGGCGGGTGGCAGAGTCTGTCTGAGCATAAAATGGAGTCTATGGCAGAAGCGGAGGGTGAAGCGGTACTGCACGGGGGTGAGTGGTGGAATCTGGGGGATGTTATACACGAGAATTCTGTAGTGTGAATGTGCCCTGAGAGAACATACAAACATCTTGTAAAGGTTGTCATTGGTGGGATGGGAACCCATGCAACAGTTCTAACCACTGAGCCACCATGCTGTGTGTATCTGGCACTGCTATGATTCGGTAAGTTCTTCTGGTGGAATAAAGGCATGATTTAACAAATAAGTGCTGGTTCTTCTCTATATAGTTTGCTGTTTCAATTTATGTTACAATTGGCACAGCCACTAGATTCCCACCTTAATGTCTCATGTAGTTATATAGTAAACAATGTGAACATTAAAATTGTGACTGCTCTTAAATACAATTTGTTCCATTTAAAATGAGAATTAGGTGTAGCATGCAGGAACAAGATGTCCATAAAATAAAAATTAAAGAATCCACATGGTGTTAAAGTAACATGCCACCAGCTGACTGCAATATACACACACCATGATTCATAAAACCTTCATGTGTTCAGTGAATGTCTATAATAGTGCTGGGCTCATTTCAGGCACAGTCAGATTATTTCCTCCCAAGAACTTGTTTAGGAAATTCACTACAGGACATTCTGATACTACTAGGAAATATGTTTTTATACCTAAAATGTAACCAGCAATGCTAAGATTATTATTGTATCGATAGCTGTTTATTAATTTAATTTTGGATCTATAGAATATATCTGTAATTTTATGGCAGAAAATAAAATTAGAGTTCAGATAAATGTTTAACGATACCAATGTAAGGATATGTATAAATGGGTAATTGACATGAATTTTGTACCTTATTTAAAGATGTGTTTTACTTTGCCTGTCGGGCCCCTGTAGCTGCATTGCATGCTGGGACTCATTACAATAACGCTTAGTAGATCACGTGCAGGAGTACAGTGGACTCAGTGACTAAATATAATTTTTACTATCTTTATAACTTTTCCCTCTAATACATACATGAGCTGAACTATTTGTACAGACTATGTACTATGTTCACAAAACAGTTATGCAATAACCAAAGCACTCCTGTTTGTCAAAAAAAGACTTTCAAAATCATTAAGATATAACTAATAATAAGGTGAAGCAAAGTTACATGTTCCGTAATCCAAAAAGAAGCTGTTACTTTTTTTCTTCTTATGTTCACAAAACATCAAAATTAATGAAAAGGCGGTTGATTTTGATATTAAAAAAAAACGTCAGTTTTTTCCGCAATTTAACTGACTGCAATGGCAATGCATTGAAGTCAATAGGAAGACGGGCGTCCAATGCACACAATGCATTAAATAACAGGCGTTTTTGGCGCGGGCGTCAAAATAATGAACATGATCATTATTTTAGGACGTGTATTGCATACAGCGGACGGTTTTTGCTAGTAGTTCACACACAGTTTTTCTTTTGTCACTGTTCTTTTTCCTTTTTTTACTACTTAATTCAATGGACTTTTTAATTAAGCTACAGCCAAAGGCCAATTAGTAACCGCAAAGTATAATAATGTACAAACACCAGTCATTGCACTAAGGGGAGGCCAGACAGCTAAATGACATCAGTTATTTTTCACTCAAAATAACGGACGTCAAAATTATGGCACCACAAAAACTAAAGATAATTGGTCTTAAGCCAGACAACACTGTTCTATAAAGGTAAGAAAATGGATGAAGTGTACTTTGTAGTCTAGAATGTTTCTATATTATGTTCATGGCTATTGATGTACTTTGGATATTATGGGCATTCATACTCTTAATTTACGGCCATGGTTATCAAAGAAAAATGGCTGTATTTTGCCTTAAAAAATGTTGTATGATATAGCCTCATATTAGCCTCATTCCCCCGCAGATACCCCCCAAGTCCCCCCACACACATGCACTTACCGGCTCGCTCTTGGCGTGGCCTAAAGCTGCATTTTAATTTTATTTTACTGTGTGAACATAGCCTAAAACAATATAGGGAAACAGCAAGAGACTTTTTTTGGGGGGGGGGCATAGCCAGGAACATTGTAACTATATGTTCACATTGCTTTTTTCCAGGTTGTTGTTTGATATTTAAACCAATGGCCATTGTTTTCAGTTTTAAATAAGGGGTTTAGCACGACATTGCAATGTCGCCCCCTGGAACAGTATTCTTATTCAGGTGAATAGATTACCCTTTGGGTGTGTCTTTAGTTTAAAATTCTTAAAGTAACTCTGTACCCACAATTTGACCCCCCAAACTGCTTGTACCTTCCGATAGCTGCTTTCAATCCAAGATCTGTCTTGGGGTCTGCTCAGCAGATGATGCAGTTATTGTCCTAAAAAAAAAAACTTTTAAACTTGAAGTCCTGTGCCCAACGGCCGTGGCCTAGATTGTGTATACATTAGGCTGGCACAACCTCTCTGTCCCTCCTCCCTGCCTTTCTCATCATTAGGAATGCTCCAGGCAGATAGTCCCCTATTCATCAGCTGTGTGAATATTGAACATGGGCTGGATCGTTAAGGCACCTGTGCAATGTTCAGACGGGGGAAAATGTTCCAGTGGTATTCCTAATGATGAGCGGGGGGGGGGGGAAGGAGGGGGGGGGCAAATTTAGGGCACAGATACTCTAAGCCCTGGCTGTTGGGCACGGGGCAGCAAATTTAAAAGTAGTTTTGTAGGACAATAACTGCATCACCTGCCGAACGGACCGCAGGACAGATCTTGGATTAAAATCAGCTATCCAAAGGTACAAGTGGTTTGGGGGGGGGGGGTGAGATTGTGGGTACAGAGTCGCTTAAAGCATGCAGTTTATGTAAGACAGCCCAGGAGTTTACAGGAACTGGTAACTTTTGCCAGGAAGAATGGGCCGCTTTACCATCTGAGAAAATAAAGAACCTTATCCACTGCTATCACCAAAGGCTTCAAGCTGTCATTGATGTTAGAGGGGGCAATACATGGTAATAAGAACTGTGGTATGTAAACTTTTGATCAGGGTCATTTCGATGTTTTTGGTTGTCATAATGGTCTAAAAAGAGAAAACACTGTAGTCTGACAATAAATAGCTTCACCCAACCACTAACCATGATTGAGGAAAAAAGAGATTGGGTTATCATTCATATTTTCTGAAAAAAGGACAAGAAAGCAAAAATTCTGCCGGGGTATGTAAACTTTTGAGCACAACTGTAGGCTTAGGTGAAAAGTATATACAATTTTAATTTCAGCCTGTTCTAGATTCAACAAGATCATGGCAAAAGCTTTAAAGGGAATGTATAATCAACAATACCTGTTGTTTAACCCCTAGGGGACACAGCCAGTTTTCATTTTTGCGCTTTCGTTTTTTCCTCCTTGTGTATATAAGGCCATAGCGGTTGCATTTTTCCACCTAAAGACCCAGATGAGCCCTTATTTTTTGCGACATGGAGAGAAAGGAGCTGCTGCACATCACACCTATGGCTGATACTAATGCCGCTAGGCTATTTTTAAAAACCAACGCCAGGATGTTGGTATATAATTTGATCAAACCATATTGCCACATGTACCACATGCCGGTCTCCTGGTTCACACGGGTCCCTACGCTAACTCCACACTGTGTCGGTCAGCCACTGCCAACACCGCAAAGCATGCACATGCAGGGAAGGGAGGCCATGGAATGGCCCTGCAACCCCAATGTCACAGGACCAAATCCAAAGTGCCCCACCAAAACCCAGCCGGCACCACCGGCGGAGAAGGCTGCCCCCAAAGAACACAAGTATGAATATGGTATTGCACTCACCACTACTGCTGCAGACAAAATGGGAAAGACATGAGGTACTGACATGTGAGCACAGGTATATCCTGCTAATTTGGGTCATGTGGGTCTTATGAAGGGGAGTGCCAACTGCTCAGAAAAGGGAGAAATATAAAATGCGACATGGAGAGAACGGAGCTGCTGCATATCACACCTATGGCTGATACTAATGCCGCTAGGCTATTTTTAAAAACCAACGTTAGGATGTTGGTATATAATTTGATCAAACTATATTGCCGCCGCGCGACCCCCCTCTGAACTCCCATAGCTGCACCAGGACGTTAAGTACCGGAAAGGAAGAACAGGAGCATGGGCTGCCGCAGCCATGATGTGGGCCATGGCCACGTCCTTGGCAGCTTGCTGTATATCAGGTCACTAAGTGCTATTAAAAACAGCTAAGGCAAGATGGCAGCCCCCCCTAATAATGTACTGCAAATAAGATTTTGAAAAATAAAAACAGGTTAGCAAGAAAAAATAAAAACACACGTTCCTGTATCTGTCTCTAATCAGTAAAGAGAAATATAGGTGATAAAAACAGATATCTAGTCCTCTAAATCATCCTGAATAAAATCATAGTATACATTTATTATAGGTACACAAAAGAAAGGATAAAAGTAGTGTATCCAAAACATAGGTCTAAAACATAGATATATATTTTTACATTGATGCATATATATAAAATTGTCCTGAATGTTGGTTGCCGCAGGGCCCTAACGGCATATAGCAAAAAAAATAAAATTAAATTAAAATTAAAATATTCTTTTTGTAGTACTACAAGTGCCAGAAAGCTTAGTCACTGTTCAAAGAGTATCAGCGGGCATGGTCACTGCTCAGAGTGTACTCTGTAGAAGTGCCACTAATAAGGAGCTGTAGTAAATGGGGAGCTGTGGATATCTGCTCATATATCCAGTGGTGTTAGAGCAAAATAGCAGGTGCAGAAACAAATGACAATTGGTACCACAGGTACCTCTCACCAAAGCTGGCAATGTAACGTCCCCAGGAGCAATCTCTATTGGCGTTCCTGCACTTCAGATCCACAGAGTGTCCTTGTGGAGGTGATTCCCACTCAAGCGTAATGCACAGCCTCACTCTGGAATGCCGCTCAGTCAATGTAAAGTGAAGGTAGCAGCTGTGGCTGGAGCAATGATGCACTTTAAGGCTGGGTTCACACTATGTATATTTCAGGCAGTATTTGGTCCTCATGTCAGGTCCTCATAGCAACCAAAACCAGGAGTGGATTGAAAACACAGAAAGGATCTGTTCACACAATGTTGAAATTGAGTGGATGGCCGCCATATAACAGTAAATAACGGCCGGCCATTATTTCAATACCACAGCCGTTGTTTTAAAATAACAGCAAATATTTGCCATTAAATGGCGGCCATCCACTCAATTACAACATTATGTGAACAGAGCCTTTCTGTGTTTTCAATCCACTCCTGGTTTTGGTTGCTATACAGCCTCACAAATACAGCCTCAAATATACATAGTGTGAACCCAGCTTTATGAAGCGTTTAAAGTGCAGAGGATGTAATGCAGGGCCCTGATTGAAGCTGTTTTGTGTAGATTCAGTTTGGTGCAATACCCCTAAAACTCAGGACATTCAAATAGACATACGCGTTTCAGGGTCTATAGGTTTACCCCTTCCTCAGTGGAAATATGTGTCACTATATACTTTTTTTTTATATGCATCAATGTAAAAAATATATATCTATCTTTTAGACCTATCTTTTGGATACACTACTTTTATCCTTTCTTTAGTGTGCCTTCAATAAATGTATACTATGATTTTATTCCGGATGATTTAGAGCAGGGTTTCTCAACCTGCAATACTTGTACCCCAGGGGGTACGTGCCGCAGGTTGAGGGGGTACTTGGGAGGTGGGAGAAAAAACAAACTTTTCCTTTTGGTGCAGGGACATTGCTATCACTCAGCAATGTCCCGGCACCTATCATTGCTGCTGCTCTCAACAGCGAGCGGTCTGTTGGGGTCTACCGATGCTGCTGGAGGGAAAGAAGGAGAGAGTCAGGGACATCTCTAGGGAACCGCGAGGGACACTGACAGTTAGCGCCGATAGCAATATCCAACCCCCTCCGGACCCAACTCAACTCGAGATGGGGAGGTGGCGGGGGTTGCTATGCGGCACTGAGTAATTGATTGCACCACGGCCCTTAATCCACCCCCACCTCTCTCTCTGCTTCACCCCCTCTCTCCCATCATCCCCCCTTCCCCTCCATCTCCCCGCTTCACATTCTCTCAATCACGTCCAGGTCCGACCGCACTCTGCAGCACCTGGCCTGGATGTGATCTTCCCATGGCTGGCTCAGATGACCCCAATGAGGTGTGTATGAAGTTGTTTTTGTTTGTGTTGGGGCACGGGAAGGGGGGGTTCTATTTGTGATTCGTGATTACTATGTAGCCACAGCAGGTCAAGGGTCATTACTCGGTAGCCACAGCAGGGCAGGGGGTATTGCTATGAGGGGACAGGAGGGCAGGGGGCATTGCTATGGGGTACAGGAGGGCAGGAAGCATTGCCAGGGGGGGCACAGGAGGGAAGGGGAGATTACTATGGGGGCACAGCAGGGAAGGGAGCATTACTATGGGGGTACAGCAGGAAAGGGAGTATTACTATGGGAGCATTATTACTATGTTGGGGCACAGCAGGGTACAGTATTACTATATGGAGGGTACAGCAGGGGGCATTATTACTATATGGGGGTACAGCAGGGGACATTATTACTATATGAAGGCACATCAGGGGACATTATTACTATATGGGGCACAGCAGGAGACATTATTGCTATATGAAGGGTACAGGGGGAGGATTATTATTATATGGAGGGCACAGCAGGAGGCATTATTACTATATGGAGGGCACAGCCGGGGGCATTATTACTATATGGAGTACAACAGGAGACATTATCACTTCATGGGGACATAGCAGGGGGCATTATTAATATATGGAGGAACAGCAGGAGACATTATTACTATATGGAGGGCACAGCAGGAGACATTATTACTATGTGGAGGGCACAGCAGGAGAAATTATTACTATATGGAGGCACAGCATGAATCATTATTACTATATTAGGGTACAGCAAGAGATATTATTACTATATTAGGGTACAGCAGGAGACATTATTACTAGGGATGAGCGAACCGAACCGTAACGAACCAGATTCGTTACGAACTTTGCAAAAAGTTTGGTTCGTCACCGAACTTTGAGAAAGTTCGTAACGAATCTGGTTAAAATAACAATAACAAATAAAATCAAAGACATCTTTAAAAAGTGATGCAAACACCTCTGGAATGCATCTGGGAAAGCAGGGAAACAGTATTAGAGGAATCGGCATTACGGGGTTAGCGATCCTATGCAGTAATGCCGATGCCTCTAATGGTTAATATATTTAATTAATAGAACATATTTTCATTGTAATAAAGTCACTTTCGTTGTTCAATAATTTAATTAAAACGATTCCATCATTGTGCAATTAAATATACTGTTAAAATAAATATATATATAAATAAATGTATATTTATATATATATTTATTTTTTTACAGTATATTTAATTGCACAAGTATGGATTCGTTTAAATTAAATTATTGAACAACGAAATTAATTTTATTACAACGAAAATGTGTTTTATTAATTAAATATTAATTATTACAGGAAGCTCTATTAAGCCGTTAATTCATATACCCGGTAATAGAGCAAACTGTAATAATCAATACTTTACTTTAATTAAAACATCAAATGTTTCTTCTAATTATGTTATCGCAATAGCATTATTAAAAGAAACATTTTGAATCATATGTGCGCTCAGCTGATCAGCTGATCGGCTGAGCGCACATATAATTAGCAGGTCCGCAGCACAGTGACTTCATTGTGCTGCGGATCAGCGAAGAGGACACATGGGGACATCGGATGGTGAGTATAAAGCTCTCCCCACCCCCTCCCCAGCACTGCACCCATCCCAGCAAGGAAGGGGGGTCACTGTGCGACTCTCCAGCAGGTGTTTCACATCCGGTACATCTTTGTGCAGCAGGGTATGCCCCATGATTTGCACCACTAGATGGCACCTGTATGTGCAGATATATAGTGTGTGCAGTCAGGTTTTATATCAGTATCTTCTAATGGGGTAGTAAGACGTCTATATGGTGGTGTGATCTATAATGTGTCTGTGTGTATTGCATCTCTTTACTTACATAGCCAGCCTCCTCTCCCTCTTCAGAGCTCAACGCTTTTTCTTCTGCTCTCTGCGCTCCTTCTTAACCCCTTCACGTCAGCCATCTGTATATATACGTTCCTATTGCACATGCCCCGTGCAGTAGGAATGTACATATACGTTCCGACTTTGACGGGGCTTTGTGATGAGAACGGGATCGCTGCAGGGACAGCGATCCCGTTCTCATCTGTGTACAGCACCGGAGATAATGAGGATCAGCTGCGATCCCACAGCTGACCCCCATTAACTCCTTAGTGACCGCCGAAACGGCGGTCACTAATGGGCCGGTGCCGCCGCTGTATTTCATCTCCCCCCACCGTGAATCCACGGTGGGGGGAGATGAAATAAGTAAAAATCAGACCCCAGATCAGCCCCCTAGTGCCCCAGTCACTAATCCCCCTCCCGCGGCGGCCATCGGATCCAAGATGGCCGCCGCAATCACTGTGAACAGACTAATGTCTGTTCACAGTGATCAAGCAAGAAAAATGAATGAAAGCCCCATGCTCTCCGCCACCGGAGGTAGCGGAGAGCATGGGGCAGTCATCGGGACCCCCCCTGTGGGGTCCCGGTACAAGCGATCAGCGGTATATACTATATACCGCTGATCGCTTGTGCCATGTGCCGCCGGCACTTTTTATCCCCTGTCACCATGAATGATTGGTGACAGGGGATAAAAAGTGATGTCCACCCAATTTGGTCTCTGTCACTGAACTATGATTACTGTGATAGAAAATATCACAGTAATCATAGTAATACAGTGAAAATGAATGTATAAAGTACAAAAAGTGACAAACATACAAAAAAATAAAACACACACTTTTTATTATAGTAATAATTACAGTTTACTCCCAAATTACCCCTAACCCCCCCCCCCAGATTACCCGTAACCACCGCAGGTTGCCCGTAACCACCGCACGTTGCCCGTAACCACCCCAGGTTGTCCGTAATCACGTCAGATTGCACGTAACCCCCCAGATTACCCGTAACCACCGCACGTTGCCCATAACCACCGCACGTTGCCCGTAACCACCGCACGTTGCCCGTAACCACCACACGTTGCCAGTGACCCCCTCCAGATTGTCCGTAATCACCCCAGATTGCCTGTAACCACCCCAAATTACATGTAACCACTCCAGATTAACTATAAGCACTTCACTCTATCCGTAACAATTCTAGATTGTCTGTAACCCCTCCAGGTTGCCCCTAACCACCGCAGGTTGGGCATAACCACCGCAGGTTGGGCATAACCACCCCAGATTGCCCGTAATCATGCCAGATTACATGTAACCCCCCAGATTGCACGCAACCACCGCAGGTTGCCTCTGACCACCGCACCTTGCCTCTGACCACCGCACGTCGCCTCTGACCACCGTACGTCGCCTCTGACCACCGCACGTCGCCTCTGACCAATGACCACCGCACGTCGCCTATGACCACCGCACCTTGCCTCTGACCACCGCACGTCGCCTATGACCACCGCACATCGCCTATGACCACCGCACCTTGCATCTGACCACCGCACCTTGCCTCTGAACACTGCACCTTGCCTCTAACCACCCCAAATTGCCAGTGACCCCCTCCAGATTGCCCGTAACCACGCCAGATCACAGGTACCCACCTCAGATTACCTATTAGCACTTCAGTTTATCCGTAACCACAGCAGGTTGCCTGTAACCACCCCAGATTGTCCGCAACCACCCCAGATTGTCCGTAACCACAGCAGGTTGCCTGTAACCATACCAGATTGTCTGTAACCACAGCAGGTTGTCCGTATTCACCCCACGTTGCCCATAACCACCCCAGGTTGCCTCTAACCACCCCAGGTTGCCTCTAACCACACCAGGTTGCCTCTAACCACACCAGGTTGCCTCTAAACACCCCAGGTTGCCGTAACCACAGCAGGTTGCCTGTGACCACCCCATGTTGACTGTATCCACCCCAGATTATCCGTAACCACCCCAGATTGCCCGTAACCACCCCAGACTGCCCGTAACCACCCCAGACTGCCCGTAACCACCTCAGACTGCCCGAAACCACCTCTAGATTACCCGGAACCACCCCAGATTACCCGGAACCACCCCACATTACCTGTAATCTAATTTTTTTATTGTATTTTAGTAACTGCGCTATTCTAATAACTGTTACTAGCTGCGGTTTTGCTCCAGCAAATTGGCGCTCCTTCCCTTCTGAGCCCTGCTGTGTGCCCATACAGTGGTTTATGCTTACATATGGGGTACCGTTGTACTCAGGAGAACCTGCGTTACAGATTTTGGGGTACATTTTTTATCCTGTTCCTTGTGAAATTTAGAAATTTCAAACTAAACCAACATATTATTGGAAAAATTCAAGTTTTTCATTTTTACTGGCCAATTTTGAATACTTTCCTCTAATACCTGTGGGGCCAAAATGCTCATCCTACCCCAATATGAATTCTTTGAGGGGTGTGCTTTCCGAAATGGGGTGACTTTTGGGGGGATTCTATTCTGTAGACACTACAGGGGCACTGCAAACGCACCTGGTGCTCAGAAACTTCTTCAGAAAAATCTGCAGAGAAAATGCTAATTGGCGCTCCTTCCCTTCTGAGCCCGGCTGTGTGCCCATACAGTAGTTTATGCCCACATATGGGGTACCGTTCTACTCAGGAGACCCTGCGTTACAGATTTTGGGGTGAATTTTCTCTCCTGTTCCTCGTGAAATTGAGAAATTTCCAACTAAAGGAACATATTATTGGAAAAATTCGAGTTTTTCATTTTTACTGTCTACTTTTGAATACTTTCCTCTAATACCTGTGGGGTCAAAATGCTCACCACACACCAAGATGAATTCTTTGAGGGGTGCACTTTCCAAAATGGGGTGACTTATGGCGAGATATTACTCCGCTGGCACTACAGGGGCACTGCAAACCCACCTGGCGCTCAGAAACTTCTTCAGCAAAATCTGCATTGAAAAAGCTAATTGGCGCTCCTTCCCTTCTGAGCCCTGATGTGTGCCCATACAGTGGTTTATACCGACATATGAGGTACCTTTTTACTCAGCAGAACCTGCGTTACAAATTTTGCGGTACTTTTTTTCTCTTGTTCCTCGTGAAATTGAGAAATTTCAAACTAAACGAACATATTATTGGGAAAATTTGAGTTTTTCATTTTTACTGTCTACTTTTGAATACTTTCCTCTAATACCTGTCTGGTCAAAATGCTCACCACACCCCAAAATGAATTCTTTGAGGGGTGCACTTTCCAAAATGGGGTGACTTATGGCGAGATTTTACTCCGCTGGCACTACAGGGGCTCTGCAAACACACCTGGCGCTCAGAAACTTCTTCAGCAAAATCTGCATTGAAAAAGCTAATTGGCGCTCCTTCCCTTCTGAGCCCCGCTGTGTGCCCATGCAGTGGTTTATGCTCACATATGAGGTACCGTTATACTCATGAGAACCTGCGTTACAAATTTTGGGGTACTTTTTTTCTCTTGTTCCTCGTGAAATTGAAAAATTTCAAACTAAAGGAACATATTATTGGAAAAAATTTGAGTTTTTCATTTTTACTGTCTAATTTTGAATACTTTCCTCTAACACCTGTGGGGTCAAATTGCTCATCCTACCCCAAGATGAATTCTTTGAGGGGTGTACTTTCCAAAATGGGGTGACTTATGGGGTTTTTTCTCTCTGCTGACACTACAGGGGCACTGCAAATGCACCTGGCGCTCGGAAACTTCTTCAGCAAAATCTGCAATGGAAAAGCTAATTGGCGCTCCTTCCCTTCTGAGCCCCGCTGTGTGCCCATGCAGTGGTTTACGCCCACATATGGGGTACCGTAGTACTCAAGAGAACATGTGTTACAAATTTTGGGGTGCTTTTTCTCTCATGTTCCTTTTGAAAATGAGAAACTTTAATCTAAATGTATGTATTATTGGAAAATTTTAATTTTTCATTTTTTTACAGCCTCATGGTGAATACTTTCCTCCAGCCCCTGTAGGGTTAAAATGCTCGTTATACCCCTAGATTAATTCTTTAAGGTGTCTAGTTTCCAAAATGGGGTCACTTATGGGGGTTTCCAGTATACAAACCTCCTAAATCAACTTAAAATAAGAACTGGTCCCTAAAAAAATCAGTTTTGGAAACTTTCACGAAAATGTGGTAATTTGCTGATACATTTCTAACCCCCGTAACACCCTAAAAAAGTAAAATATGTTTATGAAATGAAGCCAGAATAAAGAGGACATATTGGTAATGTGACTTAGTAACTAATTTATGTAATACAACTTTCTTTTTTTAGAAGCAGAGAATTTCAAAGTTCATAAAATGCTAATTTTTTCAATTTTTCATGATATTTTGATGTTTTTCACAAAAAACACACAAAGTAGTGACCAAATTTTGCCACTAATATAAAGTGCCATATGTGACGAAAAAACAATCTCAGAATCGCTAGCATACGTTAAAGCATCACTGAGCTATAAGCGCATAAAGTGAGACAGGTCAGATTTAGAAAAATGAGCCTGGTCTTTTAGGTGCAAATAGGCTCGGTCTTGAAGGGGTTAAGCTCCTTTTCAAAGTCCTTTTCGGTCTCCTCTCTATTGTAAAAAAAACATATATCAAGTTATATATAATTATATAAAGCCTGGGAGACATTATCCCAGTCTCTATAGTCAATATAAGAGGATCAAACAGTGTGATGACTGATAGAAAAGTACAGGGTCTTACCTGATAGTCTCCAAAGTGGGCCGCCAGGTGTTTTTCTTAACGACACCACTGGTAGAGAACAGAACTGTTTAGGATAACATAACATAAATGGAATCTATAGAAAATATTTAGATGTTTTTTTTTATTCTTCTACAAGGAAGACTCCACCATACCTGAAAGCACGAGGGTCCGAAAGCACCAAGGAGAGCCATCTGCAAGAGAAGCCAGAAGAAGAAACGTAATGACAAGTCTTCCACAACTAGTGACACATAGAACTACCCACACTACCCAGGAGATAAGTGGCAATAGGGTATAAGGAGATAAGTGGCCATGGGGTAGAAGGAGATAAGTGGCCATGGGGTATAAGAAGAAAAGTGGCCATGGGGTATAAGGAGATAAGTGACCATTGGGTATAAGTAGATAAGTGGCCATGGGGTAGAAGGGGATAAGTGGCCATGGGGTATAAGGAGATAAGTGGTCATGGGGTATAAGGACATAAGTGGCCATAGGGTTTATAGAGATAAGTGGCCATGGGGTACAAGGACATAGGTGGCCATGGGGTATAAGGAGATAAGTGGCCAT
Organism: Dendropsophus ebraccatus; assembly: GCF_027789765.1. NCBI lineage: Eukaryota > Metazoa > Chordata > Amphibia > Anura > Hylidae > Dendropsophus > Dendropsophus ebraccatus. The sequence continues at coordinate 113,358,169 of NC_091458.1, forward strand.
GGGGGAGAAGGGGGTGAAAGGGGGGGTGATACTCACGCCTCGTCAAGACCATCGTTCTCGTCAAACTTGGACTCATTAATCCTGTTATAAAGAAAAGAAGAGAATGAGGATTGGTTATCTCTTATAGCTTATATAAAGGGTTAGCTATAGAAAATATTCAGATGTTTGGAATTTTTTTTCCTTGTACAAGTACCACTAACAGCCATCTGCAGGAGAATCCAGAATAAAAACATATTAACAAGTCACAACTAGTGATACACAGAAGGACGCATATTTGTTTTAGTAAGTGGCCATGGGGTATGAGGAGATAAGTAGCCATATGGTATAAGGAGATAAGTGGGCGTAGCGTATAAGGAGATAAATGGCCATGGGGTGTATGGAATTAAGCGGCTATGCACAGTATCATCATTTACCTCCATGGCCACAGAGTAACCAGTGAGGCACAGTGCATGGCTGTTTACTGTAGTGGAGCCTGGACACCTATCACAATGATAGAGGCCCTGGCTCCATGTGGCAGGGCATTGTGATGTTACTATACGTGGTAAGTGTGTGTGTGTGTGTTTGATACTCACAGCTCATCAGGGTCCTCGACACAGTGTTCTGGATGCTCAGCTGTAAAAAAAAAAAAACAGAGATGAGATTTACTGAGATGTTCAATATATATAAAACACCCAATCCCTCCCTTATGTTGGTTGTGCAAACCTATTGTGTACATGGCGAACAAATGGTGAGCGAGGGGGGATCACAGAGAGGATAACAGAAGGACAGGGAGGATGGTGGAGGGGGATGTCAGAGAGGCTGGTGGGGAGGATTGTGGGGGTAATGGGATAGTTATGGGGATGGTGGGGAGGATAGATGGCAGAGGTGAAGAATGGTAGGCGGGTGGGGGGATGGCAGACGGAAGTTGAGGATGATGGTGATACTTACAGTGCAAGTCGCACACTGTAGACCATTTCTGTAATAATAAAACAGGGAGAAGTGTCATTGAAGTCATTGAAAGGTTTCATCTGTTACATTGTATTGTATAGAGAATTCACTGAGGCCACACTGGACATCCCTCCATAATATATATATATATATATATATATATATATATATATATATATATATATATATATATATATGTGTGTATATTACAGACAACTTGCAGCTCAGCAGAAACAGAGGAAGACCAGCAGGGGGCAGCACCAGAAACACACAGCAGGTACCTTGCTGGAGATTTATGGCTCTATCTATAGTAAGATTCTCCTTGTTGCCCACAGCAGCCAATCACAGCTCAGCTTTCATTTCTCACATTGCTCTGGTAAAATGAAAGCTGAGTTGTGATTGGTTGCTATGGGAGCTCTGGTTGCTAGGGGCAGTGAGAAGCATCTTACTATAGGACAGCATGATAAATCTCCTCAATCTCTAATCCATCAATTATCTTCATGGTTAGAAATATGAATAATTGTGGAGATTGGAGGGAGTAAATGTGGCTGTGATGGGTACAGCGCCCCCTATAGGCTGCAGTGGAGATACATAGAGACTGTGACAGTGTGAGCAGGCCCTTACCTTCATAGATATCATGGTGATCTCTGTCATAAACATGAGAACCTGAGGAAGAGAGAAGAAATGTTGCTTTTAGTGCGGCTTGTTGTTTTTTTTTTGTTTTTTTTAATCTAGCAGATCACTCACCTATGTAAGTTTTCTATTGTGTGAGATTTGGGGGACACAGAGGGCTGAGCATAGGGCGGGGAGAGGGGAGGAGGAGATACTTACACCTAAACTCCTACTCCAACTCTGAAGAGTTCCGAAATCAGCGGCGCCTTATCATTCATGTATGTCATCATGTGTGGCTGATGTCACTCTGTGATATCATAAAGAAAGCAGACAGCCAATCAGATACCAGATCATTGTTAGGTGTAATGTGCATATGGATAGATAGATAGATAGATAGATAGATAGATAGATAGATTGATAATGGTTACTGTGCAAAGCATTTCTATTTAAAAATCTCCAGTCTTCCGGTAATTATAAGCTGCTGTATGTCCCTTACTGGCCTCTCTGCCTGTCAATCATCCCTCTGAGCGCGCTGACAGGCAGAGAGCGGTGGCTAGATACGGGCAGGGAACCTGCCAGATGACTACCTCCCTGCCTCTGCCTATCATGCGCCCGGGGGATTAAAGTCTTTTTTTTGCTTATACAGCTACTGTTGCAGCCTCCGCCGGTACGTGCCGCAGCTACTGCAGGAACTGTATACAGCGGTTCAGGGAACATATCATATTATGGCAGGACGAAAAATTATACAATATAACTAAAATGGGAGTGAGGGTTGTCTCTAAAAGATATAATCACAGAGTAGTTCAGACAGTCAACTCTGACTAGATCAGGAAACCTCAGATATAATTACTTAATCACAGTTAGGATCCTATTAAAATATAACCTTTAATGAATATTAAATATAAAAGATACTCACACCAAAAGTGTGCAGAAAAACCTCCACCATAACAATATCGGACCCGAAGTCCACACGCCTAAAATATATACTCATAACCAATATGGACGTCGATTAACACAATAAAGTAAGTACTAAGACAATGTATGAATAAATAGAAAACAAAGTCATGTAAACAATCTTACTCAAGTGCATGCGTACTAAATAGGCTATGTATAAACAGGAGCAGATACTGAAAACGGATAGGTGGTGGGAGTAGCAATCCCTATAGCTCCCTATAGGTGCACCACACTATCCCTGCTCGCTCAGGGTGTAGCGGGGTGATCGCCCTAGAAAGGGCGGCCCCTGCCCCGTACTACCCCTAATGCCACTCACCCTATGATATCCCTTCCTAGATACACTCCCCAGTGGGAGTGTATCTAGGAAGGGATATCATAGGGTGAGTGGCATTAGGGGTAGTACGGGGCAGGGGCCGCCCTTTCTAGGGCGATCACCCCGCTACACCCTGAGCGAGCAGGGATAGTGTGGTGCACCTATAGGGAGCTATAGGGATTGCTACTCCCACCACCTATCCGTTTTCAGTATCTGCTCCTGTTTATACATAGCCTATTTAGTACGCATGCACTTGAGTAAGATTGTTTACATGACTTTGTTTTCTATTTATTCATACATTGTCTTAGTACTTACTTTATTGTGTTAATCGACGTCCATATTGGTTATGAGTATATATTTTAGGCGTGTGGACTTCGGGTCCGATATTGTTATGGTGGAGGTTTTTCTGCACACTTTTGGTGTGAGTATCTTTTATATTTAATATTCATTAAAGGTTGTCTCTAAAAGAGCCGCGACTGGGTTCATCCTTATCTCCATCTTTATATTGTAGTAATAATAATAACAAAAATAATGTTACATGGCTAGAGACAAAAAGCTCAAATAAATGTGGCTATCCTAGATGCATAACAAGCACACATATGGTAAAAAGTTAAGAATTTAAATCATGTGCAAATGGGAATGAATATAAAGTGAATAGCTATATAAACTGCAACACATCGTATGTAGTTTATTTAGCTCCTTGTGTGGATTGCCATATTCAATATTCGGCGACATATTTCTCATAGTAGAGGACAAGTGTTCAATGTTTTATCTAAACATTTTAGAGAAGTACATGGGGGTGAAGTTCAATCCCTGAGAGTGATGGGCATTGAAAAATCTGAAAACCGAGAAGAGGTGGTTGCCATAGAAGACAATTACTGAATAAAGAATCCTTTTGGATATTCAAACTGGCTACTAGAACACCACAAGGGTTAAACTCTAGACATGACCTAATTCTCACCTGCTAATCATGCCATGCGTTTTCTGTGCGTTTTTTCCTTTATTTATACTTATGTTATGAAGACACTATGTATGTCATGTTGCTTTATGAGTTTTTCGATGTTTTCCAGATACATTGCTGAATATACATTTTCTCGTGCCTGCATTCTGTATAATACATATATTTTGCAGATTCTCTAGGTCTTCTTTTGTTCCAACCCATGCTTTTAATCATGTGTTTGTAATCTGATTTTAACTGTCCAATCATGTGATCTGATTATTCACACCCCATAAAGAGGGAAGTGAGATAGCTTTTTGTCAGATTAAGTTGTGAACAAGGCATGTGCCTACGCCGAAACGCGTCAATTAACTTTTTATTTCTGGTGTTATATGGATTTGAAATAAAGATTTTGGATACGAAGCCTTACCTGGTCCTGTTGTGCTGGATTTACACATTGGACTTTGTTTTGCTTGGGAGCTGCGATTGGTGCTCGGACTGGAGGAGTGCCGGGTGAGCTGACTTCAGTCCGAGGAAAGGGGGTAATATAGATGTTTATTGGGGCATTTTTTATTAAAGTTTTTTTTACATATCATAAAAAAACAACATTTTTTTACATATCGTAGCGTGCTGTATTTTGTCCAATCTATTAAACTATAACAATATTGTTCCCACAAGGGGGTAAATGAAATGCAGGGGGGGGGGGGGAAACAACACACCAGGATTGCTGATTTTTTTAAATTATATATTAGAAAAAGAATCATAAAAAGCTATCAAAACTTTTCACCACCAATATGATACCAATAAAAACTAGAGATCATGGCACAATAAGGAACGTCCGACCAGCCCTGTAGGTTGGGGGAAAAAAGCGCTATAGCTGCAATCCATATTTGAGCTGGAATCCAGGCATCAATGACCTTGGTCATGAAGGGGTTAATAACATACTAAACAGAAGGTATATTTTATTCTCTTGTGCTGCCACCTGCTGCATAAAGTCCCCAGCACCACCAGCCACAGCAGTCACATTGATGATTATGTGTTGCAGGTTCAGGGGTGCTCTGGAGAAAAAATATTTATTAAATCAACTGGTGTCAGAAAGTTGTATAGACTTGTAAATTATTCTACCTTAAAAAAAAAAAAAAAAAAAAAACTCATGTTTAACAGTACTTATGAGCTGCTGTGTGTCCTGCAGGAAGTCTGACACAGTGCTATGTGCTGCCACCTCTGTCCATGTCAGGAACAGTGCAGAGCAGTAGCAAATCCCCATAGCAAACCTCTCCTGCTCTGGACAGTTCCTGACATGGACAGAGGTAGCAGCAGAGAGCCTAAAGCTTTGGCTCTCCAGGCATGATGGGAATTGTGGGTTTGTAACAGCTGGAGTGCATTAGGTTCCCCCTCCATGACCCGAAGGCTTTTATGGAAAAAATAGGACGGTGACAGTTTCAAGTCTTTATACAGATCATTTTATTGGCCATTCTCTGGAAGCAATAAGGAACTTCTGATGGGCTGATAGCTTATATAGATGGTTTCAGCCGACAGGAAGGAGGACTCTATGTTCATACACATCAGCACATTCTCATAGATCTACAAATCATCAGCTGCAGAGAAATACAATAGTAAAGATGCAAATGAAGGTACAAAGATGGACTAGACAATCCCATGGTATAGTAGATTGTAAATTAAATGTAAGACTAGGAAATAGAGAACTAGACTAAACTGCTTCATATTTATGTGTGAAAAAGACATTCCGATACTGGCGGCAGAGATTTATCACTGTGGCCGTGAAGGTCTTTCCAGGTAGCTTTGTCCTTATGGTTTAAAGGTCCACCAGTCAGCTGAAAAACCGAAAAAAAAACAAACATAAAGTTTTACTTAAAGGGGCACTCCAGAGATGAATAATTGCTTTCCAATCAACTGGTTTCAGAGAGCTATACAGATTTGTAACTTAAAAATCGCAAGTCTTCCAGTACATATCAGCTGCTGCATGTCCTGCAGAAAGTGATGTTTTCTTTCCAGTCTCACACAGTACTCTCTACTGCCACCTCTGTCCTATGTCAGGAACTGTCCAGAGCAGTAGCAAATACCTATAGAAAACCTCTCCTGCTCTGGACAGTTACTGACATGGACAGAGGTGGCAGCAGAGAGCACTGTGTCAGACTGGAGAGAATACACCACTACCTGTAGGACATACAGCAGCTGATAAGTAAGGGAAGACTGGAGATTTTTAAAAGGGTTATCAAGCGAAAAATGTTTTCTTTCAAATGAATGGGTTTCAGAAAGTTATAAAGATTTGTTATTGTACCCATGTCGGACTGGGCCACCGGAGGACCGGAGGATCTTCCAGTGGGTCCCTCCCCCATTCCCACTGACCGTCCAGCAGCTGGGATGCTGCAGCAGCTGTCAGGCCTTTACCCGGGAAGCTCCGCCCCTTCCACGGGAAGCCCCACTCCCTGTTGGCGTGACTGATCTCTCTCATGCAGAGCAGGGAGAGCAGTCGCTGGGGACTAGAGGAACCATACAGGTGAGGTAAGTTTAGCTTTTTTGTTTTAAATACAGATGGAGGGGCAAGAGAATGATGAAGGAGGCAGTAGTATGGTGATGAGGGGCAAAAGGATGAGAGGGGAACTACTATGATGATGGAAGGGCAGGTGGATGAAGGGGGTAGGAGGAAGATGGAGGGGTAGTATTATGATGGAGGGGCAGCAGGATGAAGGGGGTAGTAGTATGATGAGAGCTATCTCTGAGCCACAGCCTGCTCTGAGTGGGGGACAAGGGAGTTGTCGCAGATCCAGATGAATCCAGAATAGGGCCGAGTCAGTATGTTGCTTATTACTGATTCTTCTTTGGTGGGCCCCAAGGATCATTTCCTCTAGTGCGCCCCAGGTATCCTAGTCCTACACTGTTTGTACCCAGTAATATGTATCTCCTGCAATCTTATCGTATCTTCATCTTCATGTTCTCCAGGCTACACTAACACTCACTAATATGGTGCTGACCACAGTGACCTCAATCAGTACGCAATTCTGTAATATACAGGTCCATGTATAACTACATAACAAGTGTACCTGTCAGGACATATCAAAAAAAAAAAAGAAAAGAAAAGAAAATACATAGTTAACGCTTGCCTTATGTATGATGTCCATTTTTATTTTAATTTCACCCCGAGACATTGGGTGGAGCCTCTTTTTTTTCAGTAAGTTTACTCAGCGCTGGCCAATCAGCATTCATCCTCACTGGGCCAACTGACATCACTTCCTGCATTCGGTCTCTTCTTGTCGCAGTTACTAAAGACCAAATGGCCTTGGTGACAGAGCCTGGAGTGCAGCTTTACAGTAAGTGAGACACCTAGTGGCTGAATGTAGAGTATAGTATTTCATATAGAAAACAGGCAAAAAAAATAAATCAAGTAAATTGCAAAGATGTAGCATATCAACACCCCTTCCCCATATGGTTTTAGTATATTAAAGGGGAACTATCAGCAGGTTAGACGAAGGTGCGCAAGCATTCCCATAGAGAAATAGTGTCACACTGAGGAACTCTCTGCCGATTTTACTCTGTGTGAACTGGCCCTTACACTGCTAACAGCACGGGATTGGCCCCGAGGAGGAAGGTAAGAAACATACCTTCCTCCCCGGTGCCCCATGCACAATAGGGGGTTATCTCTAACCTGCTTATAGTTCCCCTTTAAACCTTCAGAGTGGTAAGAATGTGAGTCAGGGGCTATCACTGCTGTTACTGGGCCACTGAGATTTCCATTCACGGAGCACAAGGATTTCTTTTTATTTCTATTTAAGGCCAGGACCAGAGATGTTTGGCTGTTTGCCAGCAGTAGTCACCCTCCTCTACTTCTCTGGGCAACCATAGGACAGTACTAGCTCTTCTCTGCTGTGCCAAGTCTTCCCATACTTATCAGCTGCTGTAGGAAATTTTGGAATGTAGCAAATGTTGTTTTCTTTTCAGTCTGACACTTTAGTTTTAGTGCTCTCTGCTGCCACCTCTGGCAGCAGAACAGTCCAGAGCAGGAGAGGTTTTCAGTGGGGATTTATAGAAAACTGAGACAGAGTTCCTATCACGGCCGGAGATGTCAGCAGAGAGCACTGTGTCAGACTGAAAAGAAAATAACATTTCCTGCATGACATAAAGCAGCTGATAGGCAGCACAGATGCTAGAATCTGCCCTGGGTATTTGGGAGGCGTTAAAATTGGCACCAGGATATTGCTCAATGCTTGTGACACCAAACACTTCTGCTCACCTTCTTTCCTCCATATCTGCCTTCAGGGACTGTATGGATCGTACCTGGCTACAAGGGGTATCTCTAGTTACAAGGTGCATACCTGACCACGAGGAGCATATCTGGCTGCAGGGGTACACCTGGTTGTATGGGTCATACCAGCTACAGGAGACATTCCTGGCTGCAGGAGGCATAGCCTGATACAAAGCCTGATACAGAAGGAACATTGAGCAGCAATAGACATACCTAGCTGCAGGGGGCATATTTGGATACAAGGGGCAACCTTGTTATATGGGTCATACCAGGCTACCAAGGCTTATCTTGCTACATGGTGCAAACCTGACTATATGGGGCATTCTTGTTGAAAGGCTACAGGGAGCACTGTATCTTGCTGCAGGGGGCATTGTATCTGGCTACAACGTAGGTATTATTACTGGCCACAGGGGACATTACTATTGATTGTCTTATAGTGGCATTTTTCAGGCTACAAGGGAAATTATTACTCACTATGGGTCATTATCACTTGATGTTACTACTGGGACATACAGGTCAGTCATATTGTTAAGGGGGCTTTGATCTGGGAATGAACTGCTGACAAAGACTTTATACAGAGCCTATGACTGCAGTGTGATTTTGACCTTATTTAGTTAATGTCTATAACCAATTGCATCTTTGGGGGTACTCGGCTGGAGCATCTCGTCACATGGGGGTACTTGGCTTGAAAAGGTTGAGAAACACTGATTTAGAGGACTAGTTACCTGTTTTTATCCCTACTTTGTCTTATACCCATGTAGGAAAGGGTATCATCTAGTTAAGGGGGTTATCCAGCACTACAAAAACATTGCCACTTTTCCCCCTTCTGTTGTCTTCAATTCAGGTGCAGTTTGCAATTAAGCTCCATTTACTTCAATGGAACTGAGTTTCAAAACCCCACCCAAACTAGAGACAAAAGTAGGGGGAAAGTGGCCATGTTTTTGTAGCACTGGATAACCCCTTTAACCTCAGTCTCCCCAATAGATCTGCGAGCTGTACCATCTCTTTTTTCTTTGTTTCAAATATACTGTAGGTGATAAATTATCTTTAAAGTGTACCAATTATGAGGACTACTGCTGGATCAGCAGTGAATTCCACGCTGTGCGCATGACCACCATTGAACTTTTGCTCGCAGCGTGAAATTCACCACTGATCCGGCAATGGCCTTCATGACAGGTACACTTTTAAGCAATCTTAAATGCAACACTACTAAAGTGCAGTGCATTACAGTGACAAATGTTTATGATAACTTTCATCCAACATGTTAAATAAGCAATGACGTGAAAAAATAGCAACAAATAACACTTTTTGCATCATTCATCACTTACCTGTTAGAAGTTATGACAACACAAATACTTTGCTCTTTATGAGATTATTGATAATTGTGTGCATTTTGTCATAGTTATCCTGTTTAATACTTGCTGATAAATATTTTATGCTGTAAAGTAATATTCAGAATGGAATGTGACTGAAGCCAACGCAAATGTGTTGCTATTCTGAATGTGGAACCGTACAATTAAACTGAAGTACTGAATATATAGCCCCATCTGTGGGAATCATCAATGCCTACATCTAGTTAGCAAGAATAATTGTTTCCATTAGTTATATTGCTGGGCACACTTTCATAAAACTGTTATTATGATCAATATGAAAACTGTGTCTAGAAACAAATTACCTTATTACAATAAAGAAACTTGGGACAATTTGCTGAAGTAGCATTTGCCTGTCACATAAAAGTATTTTTTTTAAATCCTTGAAAAATAACATTCTGTTCTCTCGTGTTCCTCGTGGTGGTAAATATATTTAAAGTGTCTTGCAAAGACTTTTACCTCCTAAAGTCTATAGTAGAGATGAGCAAATTTACAGTAATAACAAAGCGAAGCAATTTGCTATCTAACCCTAACCCTAACCCATCCGCTCATCAGACTGTTGCCTTATAATTGACTGCTGCACCATGCCGCTCCTCCCTGGGTGCTGGGAAAAGCTGGGGCCAGTCCTGAGACACTTCTCACAGTTTTCCAGGACTGGAAACTGTTAAAAATATAAAAATACATTGTATGTAAATTAATCTGTGTGCAAATAATCAATAGGGCCCTCAAGTAGCTATGCATAAATTAAAGTGTACCTGTGTACCTGTCTCCTACGCTCCGCTTCCTCCTTGGTCCCTCCTCGGAGTGCTCTGTCTGAGCTGACAGGTCGCTCAGCCAATCACTGGCTCCAGGGGTACCAGCCAATGATATGCCGAGCGGCCTGTCAGCTCAGACAGGCCGCTCTGAAGGTGCAACATGTGGGACTGGGGAGGAGGCAAAGAACCAGAGAAGACCGGAAACGTGGTCAGGTGATGTAAACTGTTTGGGCAAAGGCTACACTGACATTGCTAATGATGTCCATGCAGCCCTTGCTAAACAATTATTGGGCCTTTTAAAAGGCCCAGTAAACGAGCGCCGATCTAGCAGATTGGCATTTGTTTACAGTATTGATCGAGCTATCATCGGCCCATGTAATAGGACCCTTAGACTAGAGGAGAAAAACAAATTATCTGTTTATAGGCCAAGGAGTGAAAATCTTACAGTACCATGGGTGTGCTATACCCCCAGATGTTCAGGTTTTAAAGGGAATGTTTAATCAAAAAATGGCCTGTTTTTTAAATAAGAACTGTATGGAAAACATGTTTTTTTATTGTTGGTAATGTTTTTTCTAATTTTCCATTTTTAGCTTTTTTTACTTAAAAATATAATTAAAATATAATTAGTCTTTAGAGTAAACCATTGTACTTTACACAAAAAGCATACTGTTAAAATACTTGTACACATGTAACAAGTAGCAATCAAATCTTTATACATTGTGGAAAGTCTTTTAGGCTAGGTTCACACTATGTATATTTCAGTCAGTATTGTGGTCCTCATATTGCAACCAAAACTAGGAGTGAATTAAAAACACAGAAAGGCTTTGTTCACACAATGTTGAAATTGAGTGGATGGCCGCCATTTAATGGCAAATATTTGCTGTTATTTTAAAACAACGGCTGTTATATTGAAATAAGCAGTTATTTACTGTTATATGTCGGCCATCCACTCAATTTCAACATTGTGTGGACAGAGCCTTTCTGTGTTTTTAATCCACTCCTGGTTTTGGTTGCAATATGAGGACCACAATACTGACTGAAATATACGTAGTGTGAACCCAGCCTCAACCTGTAAATATAAAAAAAAATAAATTACAGAATTTATAAAATGTAGAACATAATATAAACCATAAAACAAGTTAACATACATTTTCATTAATATGTTTGTAAGCATTAGGAGTTCTGATTGGTTGTATGCTCTGTACAATGACCAAGGTAAAGGTCAAAGATTATGCCTAAAACAGGCTCACATAGAAGAGTGTTTTGGAGAGCAGTAGAGGGGCCGCTTTTAGAGATTTTGATATCTGTATTGGGTTTGTGTCTTGCCAATAGTGGTGAGCTGTTGCATTGTCTGTGTTTTTGTGTATCTGTCCCTAATCAATAAAAAAAAAAAAAAGATAATATCCGTCTCCTTCCCTCCCCTGGTTGAACTTGATGAATATTTGTCTACCTTCCGTATTATGTAACTATATGGCTATGTTATCACAATATCTTTTTAGGTGAATTATCGGCCATTGTTTTTATAATAACAGTCATTGTTTGATAAAAATGGCTGCAAATAACGTTCATGAACATAATTTGTGGCTACTAATAATTAAAAGACTGACAAAGTTAAGACTCTATAACTAACTTAAAGGTCAAAATGAACTGAAAATATTGTAATAATGTAAAATCTGCTACCTCATAAAGTGATGCTGTGACCCCCCCCCCCCTTACTCTATGTGCAGTTCTCTCCACCCTCCACAAGCTTAGATGCTACATTTCATATATACCTGTATAAAACATGCCTCAGTGTCTCCTTTCTGCTCTAAAATCTCTTAATTTCATTGGTGAACAGTGTAAAACTAGGTGGGGCTTCACGGCAGTTGGGCCCTCTTCCCAGGCAGGAAATAAGGCCCAATTGCCATGAGACCCAGCCCAGTTGACATTGTTAACCGATGAAGAGAGTAAAAATGGTGACACTATTACTTTAGGCTTGACAGCTGGAAACTCCTAGGGGGAGATTTATCAAAGGGTGTAAAATTTATACTGGTGCAAACTGCCCACAACAACCAATAACAGCTCCTCTTTCCTTTGGCCAGAGCTGGAAGCTGAGCTGTGATTGGTTGCTGTGGGCAGTTTGCACCAGTCTAAATTTTACACCCTTTGATAAATCTCCCCCTTAATCTTCTTCTTTGGCCTGCAGTTCCATATAGTAGCCAATTGGTGCATAGGCAAGCAAGATGAAAACTTGAGGCTGTGGCATCAGATGATGAGGTAGGCCTGAAAATATGGTGTTAAGCCAGACGTACAATCCTCTAAAACCTTCCACAAAATACAAATTATTAAAGTTCTTATCAGCTGAAGAAATTGAATATAATGTTTTTTAAATGTTCTTGAGCTTTTTTGTCACAAAATGAGGACTGGATTTTAGAGTGGACTCTAACTGTGGATCATTAGAAAATATATTCTGCTGGATACTACATTACCACTGGGACCTTAACCTAGGCAGAGACAGAATGGAAAGGTTCAAGGTTCAAGTCTACGGAAGTTATGGAAACAGCTATAACATCCCATCACACAATAACATAACATCCAATTGCTATGACAAAGATTTTTTGGGTGGACAAATTCATGTAAGTTCACAATGCAAATCACATGTAATTTCTTTTAAATTTGTTTTCTTGAGTAAAATCTATATTTCACAGTGTTCAAAATCAATTTAACGTCAACATACACCACATATCGAGAAACAGTATGTTTTTTATTGGTTTCTGACATGGTTTCAGTATTTAAGATTAACAATTTTACATTTTAGATATATCATAATTGCACAGCTGAATGCTCATAAATCCAACAATGAATATGGTAGATTTTAATGGTTTATACCTTTTTTTTTTTTTTATTTAAACACCTAATTACTGTATTATTCCTGACAAAATCATTTAGCTTTAGTAACAGCCGTATTTTCGGAAAATCACCTAATTACAGAAATACACATACAAGTTAAGCCCCAGAAGAGATTTCTTACATTACATCTCTGAACAATTGGTCCATTTGTATACTCTAAAGAAATACCTATAATAGATTTATGTACATTATGCACCATTCCCAGAATCTTTATGAGGCAAGAGATCTTAATTAAGATAAATGCTACCCAAAGCGATAATTAGGAAAAAGTACATACTGTGAAGGGACAATACTTCCACTTCAATAATTAATTAGAAAAGTGTACATCCTGAGTAATGACTGCAGTAAGCAAGGAGAACTTACAATTTAGATTTTTTTTCTGCATAATAACATTTTGTGATGGAAATGTTTTAAAGTAACATTAAAAAGGTAACAGGTTAACCAAAAAATTAAATGTGCTTGCTTCAAATGTTCGATCTACAGTTTCCATTTGACTTATTTAAAAACAAATCTAAATTCCTTTTATAATGCAGCTCTCTCTTTTGCGCACCTTAATAATTCAAAAATACAGACAATCAAAATGCACCCCAACTTGATTGATTAAGGGACGTAAGGCCCTTTTACACAGAAAGATTATGGGCAAAGAGTGTTGCTAAAAATGCTTCTTCAGCCAATAAACAGCCCATGTAAAAATTAAAGAGCTCAGTCAATGTACTTAATGTACTTAAATGGTTGCACAAACGATACATTGATCATTCATGCTGCTCATTCAATTAGTTATACTGTCTAAAGGCATTGAAAATGGGTTCTAATGTCACTAATTGGAACTCATTTGCTGCTGCAGATGGCCGAGGATCGGAGCATTTAAAAGGACCATTACATAATATATTTAAAAAGACAAAAATATTTTACCTATCTTTGGTTTTGGTTAAAAAAATGACAAAAATACTATGTGTGAACCCAGTCTTACAATTTCCAGGTTTGGCAGCTGTCAAGGGTAACATTGACAGACATCATAAATTCCTGAATCCGCTATTCAATTTACATATATAGTGGTACATTGGTTTAAGAGTAACTTGGATTTAGAGCAAATTGCAAAAAGATCTCACAGTTTTTCAAAATTATAACTTGGTATAAGAGCATTGCTTTGGTTTAAGAGCTCCCTGTACTTGGTGGGAGGGAAATAGTCTGCATAGCGTGGTCAATAGCAATGTACTCTGACCCAGAAAGTCTCCCTCACCTTCCAAATCATAGCAGATAAACCTCAGGCTGGGGCTTGCATCAGGGGACAGGACTGTTGAGGTAATCTCTTGATAGCTACAACCCCTCTCTCCCCAATCAGAGAGTGCTGCATTTATGTGCCCAAATTTGTCCTGCTCATTCCCTCATGCTCCCTGTAGTCTCTGTCAGCCCTTGTGTTTCCCATCCTCTCCATTCCGGCTATAATGTACCTGCACTTACACTCAGCTGTATACATCGCTGCTATAATGTGCCTGCACTCACACTCAGCCATACACACTGCTGCTATAATGTGCCTGCACTTACACTCAGCTATACACACTGCTGTATAGAGAAGTTTCTGTCACTGTCCTCCTGTACAGCTCTGTGATTCTCACTTCCTGATTGGTCCATGCTGACAGCAGCCCTGCTTTTCTTTTCAAGCCTGTTGTACTACGCTACTGCATTATGGGGATCTGCAGTTCCATCCTGTATCTACAAACTGCTGCTGTTTTTTCATGTTTATGCCCTTACTATATAATATACACCACATGCTGATTGCTATACTGTACAGTAATTTATAACATCACATAATCCGTATGTTTCCAAATGTTTGTTTTATTTGTTTTACATGTTATTCCGAATCTATAATCATTATTTTTGGGTGTGGAACCAATTGTCTGCATTTCACTGTTTTCTTATGGGAAATTTTGCTTTGGTTTAAGAGTGGATTTGGATTACAAGCACGGTCCCGGAACGAATTATGCTCGTAATCCAAGGCACCACTTGATCCTTAATAATTACATGTAATTAGTAAAACATATTAGAGAGGTAAAATGTTTGTAGTTTTAAATAGCAGTCCTAAACAATGTTAGTGTACTAGCTTCAGTCAATAGTTATCATTAGTCGAATACATGCTACAAGCACGTAAAGTAGCTTTGTTTGGCACGGAATGTATAAAACATAAAGCGTACAGCTTAGACCGCACTGAGCTTGACTATTCATTTAGGTAAATACCAGCAATCAACCAAATACAGTTTCTCTCTCTGGTAATTTAATACAAACATTACTACACCCTAATAAACTGATAACAGAATGATTTTTACTGCAAAATTCAGAAAATTGGCCAAACAAACCTTAACAAATCTATACTTACCTGTCTGCTGTCCCCCGGTGTCCTCTTTCATGTCTTCAGCCGGCTCCAGCTGCTCAGGCAATCACTCAGGCAGTAATTGTCTGAGCAGACTATCACTCTTGTATCTCAATACTTATAGACTGCTCAGCCAATCACTGGCCACAACACTGTGCATTCTCAATCAGTGATTGTCTGAGTGGGCTGTCCCTCTCTGCTCAGCCAATCACTGACTGACTGAGAAGGGACAGTGCCACGGCCAGTGATTGGCTAAGCAGACTGTCACTCTTGTGTTTCAAAAGTGACAGTACGCTCAGAATTTTTTAACAAATTTAGTAAAAATTAGCTTCTCAGGACTCACTTCGCTCATCTATAGTTGCAATAAGTAAGCCTTTAATTAAACAGCGTGCATGTACACAAGAGGCCACTAAGGAAATCACAAATTGCAAAGGAGTCTGTATCCCCTATTTTTTGTGGACAGAATGGGGAGTGCACTCTCATCTCTTATCCCACAACAAATTGCTGACCCTATCTTTTGAGGGTGCTCACCTCCTTAATAGGGTTGCCCCAACCACAATTGCAATCGCTGACCTTGTCTAAGTGCAGGCATGTCTACCTCCATGGAGAGGTGATAGTGTCCTACTGCACAATACATTAGTATTATTTGTTAGCACTTAATAGTGCAACATAATTATAATAAGGGAAACATTACTATGGTGGTGTGTTTTTAGTCATATTACATCTATATTATTATTATTATGTCATAGTGATCCACAGGTATAAAATTGCATAAAAAGCAGCTTACCATCATAAAGTATAGTTAGTTCCACAGGAATAAGTGTAGGGTGGCGACCACAAGGAGAAAGTCACTGGTAAATGAAGGCAATGGATGTTCTTCAGCTCCAAAACTTTTAAAACCTTGAAAACTTCTGTTCTCTACTTAAAATACAAGTTTTACAAAGAAACATAAAAGATTGTTGGCAGAAAAAACCACCTGGTCCATTTAGTGTGTCCTATATTTCCTTTTTATTTATCTCAGAATAGACACATATATGTTTATCCCAGGCATGTTCAAATTTAGTTATTGCAGATTTACCAACCCCATCTACTGGAAGTTTGTTCTACTAAGTATATATTACTCTTTCAGTAAAGTAGCATTTACTCATGTTACTTCTGAGGTAGACTTGTTTTTCTGTTCAAATTCTGAGGTAGACTTGTTTTTCTGTTCAAATTCTGAAATTGGACAAACAGAGAATAAGAATGTTAGACCATGACTTTCTATCACTGAAAAACAGCTTGGTGCGAAGTCTGCCTGTGATGTTTGGACCAGTAGGACTATTTAAGTACTGTATGTTTGTTTGTTTTTTGTTTGTTTTTTTGTGAACTTGAACAAAAAGACTATGAATAATATATTTTTTATTTCTTTTAAAGTAAATGAAAAAAAAAACAGTTTTATTGATGATTTGTTAAAATTGATATCAACATTATGAAGAAAAATATTAAAATTTAGATTTCCCTGTGTTATTGTGTTTACTGAGGTCAAAGGAAATTTTTAGCTAATTTTAACTACATAGAGTTATGTTTTCCTTTTACATGGCTCTCATTTTATTTTACAGTGTTAAATAAACAGAATTATAACTATTGACACTGTAATTGAAGAGATTTCTTTTGTGTTTATCCAAACCGATCAACATATCATTCAGGGCAAAACAATAAAATAGCTTACATGCTACAGAATATTGTATTTCGCCTTGAGAGCTTTTATAAAACTAAGCAAGCTAGGTTAAAATAATAAACCTCTTTTCATTACTACCTTAAGAAATATATTTGAGAGAAATTCAAAGCTCTAAATCATTGATATGCTTGCTCCTTCAGGCACTGGGAAAGAGCCATGGGAGTACGCTAGACAAGAACATAAGAGGCCAAGTAAAAGAAGCTTATTGATTCATTGTAGCATCAACTACAATATTTTAACAGTGTCTCCTTCTAGGCAAAAAGTTTGACCATGCATATTTGTAAAGCACTTTTTAAATGCATATATATGCATATTAGAACACAAAAATGCAACAGCTCACCGCAATGGCAAGATACAGACCCACTATAGACATGAAAATAGTTAAAAGCAGCCCCCCCAACTGCCAAAAGAAACTTCCACAAATACAATGAGGCTCTTGGTTACCATTTGAAAATGTTGTAAACTACCCCACCACGTTACGGTGGCCTCATACACGTTACAGTGGCCTCAAAATATATGCATATTAGGTATGAAGACAATATAAAATATGTTTACCAATGATTGGTATTATTGTCAGGACTGGTGACATGTAGTAATTAGAAGCAAGAGAACCTCCCAAAATTTAATTTAGGAGAGATTCACTTGTATTGGCTTTGCTTCTGATATGATCTGTACAATCCCAATCCTGAAAATTTAGATTCATACAAATTAAATAAAATTTTGAGAAAAATGTTAATATAATCTGATTTTAATAGAGTTGTTTATTAATGGTACTGTTCAGATGGTGCCTGTTCCCTCTGTCTGTGCATCTTTAATGTGCCAACACAGCACCAGCAAGGGATCAGCAGCAGATGAGTTTAAAGTTTTGGTTAGTTTTTGTTAACATGGGCACTTTAAAATGTTAAATGTATTTTCTTGAATAACCCTTTAAGTTTGGCCAGTACTTAAAGGATTTTCCAGATAAACCTAATCCCTATCATGGCAGCTAAACATCATGGAGGCAAACTAATTGTTTGGAACCCCTCTCAGTACCAGAACAGATAACTGTTCTACAATAGCAGCTCCCATGCTACTACGCAAAGTGAGTCCTTGGATTAAATAATCCCATTTTATCTGAATGGTGTAAAGCTAATGCTATATTTTCCCTGCAGGGGCCATGACAGGGAAATGTATGTCCTGCTTTACTTGGCTGATGCCTAGGGCATGAGAATTTGGCTTCAATAGGTGTTGCTGACAATGCCTTTAAAGGGGTTATCCAGTGCTACAAAAACACAGCCACTTTGTTCCAGAGACAGCACCACTCTTGTCTCCAGTTCAGGTGCGGTTTGCAATTAAGCTCTATTTACTTCAATGGAACTGAGTTACAAAACCCTACCCAAACTGGAAACAAGAGTGGTGCTGTCTCTGGAAGAAAGTGGCCATGTTTTTGTAGTTCTGGATAACCCCTTTAAGAAGCATAATTTCCTGTTTCCTTGTACAGCTACAGAGTCAAAGAGGCAGTGCCTATTATTTTTTTTACAGTTTTAGTGTACTGTAATACATCAGTACAATCTAACACAGGTACAGTACACAGCACTATGCATTTTGTAAAGTGATATGTAATATAGATTCCCTGGGCCAAGTGCACTATGCCTGACCAATGGAATCCCTGTCAAACAATGTAGACAGTAAACTAGAAATCACTAGATTTCCAGGGCTGGACACACTTTTTCTGACCCTGGGAATAAAATTCCCCTCTGAACTTCAGTACAGCAAGGTAACACTGCTGTATACAGCACTAGCTTGCTGTCCACTGCCTACTTTTACAGAGTTTTCCATGCAAAAGCAGAAGGTTTTGTCATATACTGCACCATAATGTGGTGCATTCTGCAGTGTCCATTACTTAGCTGGAACTAAGCATTAATCCATAAAATGGATAATACGTGTACTATTTCCCCTCAAACACAGACAATTATTACACCAGTACCTAGTGCCATGGGGCTACTGGGAAGAGCTGGGTACCGCTAGGCACCATAAATTGTAGTGGTAATTGTAACAGGCCCGCATTATTGGGCTAAAATATAAGAAAGAATATTTAACTTGAAATGTCCTACAAGTTTAACCATTTTAGATGAAATAGAAAGAAATATGTGCATTACCATGTACTGACCATTACAACTTTTTCTCTTTCTTAGATTTCTTTTGCCCCATAACCTGTAGTTTAATTGCCACCACTTTTTCTTAGATGGGTCTTGTTGATAACTTTTTTAATACATTTTTTTCTGGGATGTGATGTGATGTTATGTTTGTAGTTATGCCTTTTTAGAATCATAAATGTAATACCAAGGCCTAACAGAGACCTCAGGCTGCACTTACATCATGGGGTATCAACTGAACACCAATTACACATATAAACACCGTTCATATGCCGCAATCACTATGTAAACAATTAAGTCACTTGCAGATAGCAGCCACCGAGGATTACCAAGGCCAGGCTCCTGAACTTGTGTTGTTTTCCCTGTACAGCGTAGGTCAGGAAGATGTAAGGGGTTTTCTGATTCCACATATTGAAAGCTTTTCCTCAGCATAGGCCGTCAATAGCAGATCGGCGGGGTGACGATAGTTGTCTCCTCTGCCAATCAGCTGTTCTGCAGAGCTGCCATTAACAGATCTATAGAAAGCAGAGAAAGCACAAAGTCGGCGCTGCATGCATATATATGAAGTATAGGTCGTAATTCCTAGGCGTAGCATGGTGGTCCTCACTTCATATTCAGTCAAGTACAACATTCAGAACAATAAAAGACAGTAGCTGCACCCTTAAATGCCTTCACATACTCCTTTAGGGTATAAACCCACACACCGTATATGCAGCGTATTTACTGCTGCGATACGCAGCAAACTCGCAGCAAAATTGCAGCAAAATCGCAGCAGATTAGATCTAAATAACTGAACACAGCATCAAATCTGTACCAACAAATCTGCTGCGTATTTGTTGCATATCTGCTGCATATACGGTGTGTGGGTTTATACCCTTAATCCAGTGCAAAAATAAACATATCAAGGTGTGGATTGTTTCAGACAGATGCTGATAAGGTGCAAGTAACAGTCTGACGCCTGTAAACGTATTTAAGGGTGAGTTAAGATGCTGTGATTTATTGTTCTGATTAACAGATCTATGCTGTGAAAAGGACCTGAAGCAGTAGGGTCCAGTCACAGTGTAGTCGCCATTCCTGGTTGCCATTAATTGAAACTGAACCAGTTGTCAGAACCCCACTGATAACCTATCCTGAGGACAGGCCATGAATATGTGGAATCTGAAAACCCTTCTAAATCCTCTAAGAGAAGCAACATTGCAGAAGTCACAATATGGTGAGCCCAACATGAGGCAACAGCAGTTTTGGGAGTCTCCATTAAACACGAATACACACAAATGGCAGTCACTAGTTGTTTCTGTATCTTCAGCCATGATTCAGAAATCAATTGTGCTGCTCTATCTACATGATAGTCAAATCGAAACAAGAGCCATATGTGTAGGGCCATTTAGATGGGCCTTAAGAAAGTAAAAGCTCAGCAAGCATGGTGCTATTTAGAAACCTTTTTGTCCAGTCAGTTATTCTCAATTTACTGTTGACTTTAAGGGTATTCCGGGGAAATAAATATTCTCAAATTAACTTATGCCACAAAGTTATACAGATCTGTATGTGTATAATAAAGCAGTTATGGTAGACGGATTAAAAAATAAATAAATAAGTAAATAAAATCATATGCTATATATTAAGATGGTCAGTGTGTATGCCCCTAAAAGACAATTTAAAAAATGTATTTACTGATACTGCTCTTTAGTCAGAGTAATATTTTTACCACTACCATTGACTGCCATAAAAAACCTTGGAAAGAATAGGAGTAAATCAGAGCACAGAAGTTGTCACTCACAGGAAAAGATGGTATTTCTTGATAACTTTATTATTTAAAGCGACTCTGTACCCACAATCTGCCCCCCCCCCCCCCCTCCAAACCGCTTGTACCTTTGGATAGCTGCTTTTAATCCAAGATCTGTCCTGGAGTACGTTCGGCAGGTGATGCAGTTATTGTCCTAAAAAACTACTTTTAAACTTGCAGCTCGGTGTAAAATTGGTGTGGCCTAGAGTGTCTGTGCATTAGGCTTGCATCACCTCTCCGTCCCTCCTCCCCACCCTCTTCATCATTATGAATGCCCCAGGCAGGATTTCTCCTGTTCATCACCTGTCTGAACATTGCACATGGGTTTGAAAGTTAATGCACAGTGTTCAGACAAGTGATGAATAGGAAAGATCCTGCCCAGGGCCATTCCTAATGATGAGGAGGGCGAGGAGGAGGGACAGAGAGGTGATGCAGACCTAGGGCACAGACACTTTAGGCCACGCCAATCTGACACAGGGCTGCAAGTTTAAAAGTTGTATTTTTTAGGACAATAACTGCATCACCTGCCGAACGGACCGCAGGACAGATCTTGGATTAAAAGCAGCTATCCAAAGGTACAAGCATTTGGGGGGGGGTGCAGATTGTGGGTAGAGCGTCACTTTAAAGGAGTTGTCTAGTCTAAAGCACAAAACTCTGCCCCTGCAGGGGCTGCAAAGTACACAGCAGTGCAGTATACTTAACTGATGAAATAAAAATTAAATGAAATATGTTTGGCTGTACACATTATGATGATGATGATGATGATTTTTATTATTATATTACCTCCATCACAGTTTTTATAAGTAATTGAATCTCAAAACTAACTTTGTAGCCTAATAAAAATGTTTACAGTAAAAATGCATTCAGTGATAAAACGTGTTATGGTTATAAAACGTATCACAAAATGAGTTGCATGGGGTCAGCTGCTGAGTTTTGCCCTGAAAACAATGTTGTGACAGATGATGTGCATTATGTCTTACCAATGAAGCACACAGAGAAACATGAACCTGCAGTGAACTCCATTTCACTTTAATTTTGATGGCGAGATGCCCACACACATCAGCACATAGTGGAGCTCGGTAATATGAACCTGCAGCAACCTTCACACTAAACAGCATGTACTGCTCTTCAAGGCTCTTTCCATTGTGCTGCACAGCAATGTAATTCATAGTTTGGGGCCCTCATTTCTTAACTCATACAGAGTCTTTACTTTTTTCCCCTCACATATTTACAGATTTTTCATTTCATTTCTACAGCTGGCAAATTTAATTCAAATAAACACTAGCCTCAAGGAGAGCGACAGTCGATCAAAGTTTAGACTGCGTGGTGTGCTGTTAGGTAGTAGCAAAATAAATAATCTGAGCTTAAGGAGAAAAATAGTGTTAAGTCTCCGCAAACTTCTCTGTGCAAAATCCTTAAATATTGATGAACATACAGAAGTAGCAGTAATGAGGGAGGTATACAGCAGAAGCTGCATCATTGTGAATGCAATACTGCAGGGCTTAGGCAGAGTACAACATAGTTAGCAATGGAGGGGGCTATAGAATTTACATCTAGATGTGAGAGTGCTCATAAGACAAAGAAGACAGAGAAGTTATTTTAAATTTTATCTATTTGCTTTTGGGAGATGGAATTTAAGCAGTGTATATGCTACTTTTTCCCTAAAGCGCTATAAAGGTTTTAGTGCAATAAGTTCCATAATCACAAACTACTCGTTGTATTCTGTGATTTAAACAATGCAAGTCTAAAATCTAATTCGGATTCAAATTTCCCAAAGTAATTCCGTAACTCCAGGCTTCAGACATATTTTTCTCCCTGGACAACCCCTTTAAATGCTAGTACTATGTGTGTTTATATATAGGTCATTCACCAGCTATAAAACTCACTGATGACACAACAGTTTGTTGATCTCCTAGACGCTAATTCACAAGTGGGACTTGGTAATAAGACATGCTTGGTAACCCTCATGGGCTTCATGGGAGTAGCTTTGGTAAGTGTTAAAAAGTCTGGACTCTTAGCACCAATGAGGGAAAGTGAGGAGATAGCCTAATAAAGGGTGACAATGGCCTTTGTCTTTGGAAGTAGGCCTCAGGTCAGACATCACTGCACTGGCCAGCCTTTTTCAGAATGGGCACGAAAACTGGAGATGAATAAGACACTGTTGAATGAAGACATATGGTGCAAGTCTGTGTGAAGCTGATTAAGAGAGTTGCCTGTGCAGTGAGGGTCCACACAGAGGAAACAGTGGGCTGCTATGTAAGGTGGGCTAGTGAAGTGACTGCTACTACTATCCTTGGAGTGGGAAAAGGGTGGCTCTAAAAAAAATGGATGGATTGCAGTGCTCTGTCTGTGCCACTGCTGAGACAGAGTACTTCAAGTGGCCAGGAAGATTACTTTCCAGGTCTAGATTTTCTGACCCAGGTAGAAGGTCAGGTTGGGATAGTCTAGGGTAAAGTGGGCCAAGTATAATAGTAGAAGAGGTAAAGTGGTTTCCCCAAGAATGGGTGCATTAAACAGTAATATTTCCCTTAGCTGGGTTGGGAGAACAAGTTGAATATGCTATATTATGTTGCTACAATATGCATTACTTTCATGATATCAAGAAACTTTTTGCGTTCATGGTTATCTCTCTTTCCTATTACATGTTGTATGTTTATACTATGACTATGTGCCTTTTACACCATTTTATTGTTAAGCAGTGGTTTACAGTTACCTCCTGCATTTATCTTCCTTCCCCTCCCCATTTTTCTCCATCTTATTAAGCATTTAGGAATGCTCAATACTGCCTGGGGTTGATATCAGTGCAATCTTGCGGCCATTCCCATAGGGTCTCAGAATGTTGTATTTAATTAAATTCCTTTTAATTTTTGATCAATGCTTTTAAACAATTTCACGCCATGAAAACCTAGCCACTTTATCAAAGTGAAACACAATCCCTTTAATTAGCTGTCAGTCCCATCTCCTGCCATTGGTTGGTTAGGTCAGGCAGACTAACAAAGTATCACAAGACAAACATCAGTCATAAAATAGTTTACCATATTGTCAACAGCTTTGTTGTATATTGATGAGGCATCTGGATATTTTGACAGAAGACTGGAGGTACATATTCCCAGACCTAGCAATATCGCTGCCAAACAAAAACAAAGTAAAAGGTACAGTTCAAGTGAGTAGGAAAACATTGCATGATCTTGCACAACTATAATTCATATAGCAATTGCAAGGAACAGCCAAGGAAAACAGTGAAGGAACTGCAATATTTGTACAAACAGCTGAATGATGGGGGTGCCGGGACTCAAACCGGCACCGAGCTAGTATTAAAGGGGTTATCCAGAGCTACAAAAACATGGCCAATTTCCCCCCTCTCTCTTGTCTCCAGTTCAGGCGTTGTTTGCAATTAAGCTCCATTTACTTCAATGGAACTGAATTTGAAACCCCACCCAATCTGGAGACAAGAGAGAGGGAAAAGTGGCCATGTTTTTGTAGCGCTGGATAACCCCTTTAATTGCCTATCCTGAGAAATACTGAATACTTTTTACAATTTACACTTTATAAAACAAAAAAAAAAGTTATGCATATGTCCTTAAAAGATAGCCTAATAAATAAAAAAAAGCTAAAAGAGTTAAAAACCATCATAGGTAATAAGAGCTAAAACAGTGTTTGGTCATTGAGTACACTGTTAATTAAGTGTTGGTATATTTAAATGCATACTTTCCTTTTTTTTTGTGAATGTCTACAAAAATTTTATTGAATCATGTATAGAAATGAACTTCAGACACATTCCAATAGACACTCACTATTTCCTACTATTGTAAGTTTTTTAACAAAAAGATTGGAAAATTGAGAAGTCTTAAATAATAAATCATGTTTCTAAATAATTTATTGGAAGAAAAAAATCACCAGCACACAAAAGGGGTTTGAAAAAAGAGTCAGTGTCTAGTTATTTGCTTGTTTGCTTATAAATTACTAATATTTCTTGGAGGGTATTTTGCTTTAATTCTTGTCTTTAACTTTTAGAAGATATCATAAGATATCAACTTCTGCAGGTAGAAGAAAACAAATAATGTTAGAGAGATGCTGGGCAATCTTTTATGGTTCGCCAGTGCACTTTCTGATTATTGATCAAACTCGGGCCCTGTGGACACTGATATTATTATCTCAGTTCTTCAGTCTTTGATGAAAAAGTAAACCTGATGTGCTATTTTTTAATTAAGGGACAATAGCGCAGTGTGCACAAAGACAAACTGTTCCCATAATGCAGGTATTCTATTCTGTTGACAAAACAAAAAATCTAATAGGTGTGTTTATTTGAAAGATCATAAACTAGTCAATTTTAATTTATAACCTATAGAATGCTCTGCTGCCAAAGTTGAACTGATGAGGTTTAGAACAAGAATCAAAAAATCTGCTACATATCATTTGGCCTATACCATTTATTATATTACATATATACATTACAATTGATTATTGAAACAGAAAAGTGTAATAGCACACTACAAATGCTAAGACGTGGTTAATATAGATTTAGAATTGCAAAACTGCTATAGAAAACAATAAGGGTTCTTTGATGTGTCTGTATAACGACTGATCAGTTTATGTATACATTTAGGGCTGGGAGGAGGGGTGGCTTAAATCATGATCTAAATCTACACATTCTGAAAGCCGGGGAAAAGGGGGAGGGGTCTAATTTAAGAAAAAAGAAACTAAACACAGGAAGTCCCAGTCATCTGAGCGCTCACAGAGAAGGCAGTCATTTGAATGATTAATGCATTGAGCCATTACATTCTGTACTGCTGTGACTTACAATATAAATAAATAATGTATATAACAAACCTGCTTTATTTCACATCCCTTTATTTAGATTTTGAAAGTTATAACGACAGTGACATTTTAAGACATGGAAAGGAGAGAAAAGTACAAGTGTATTGTTATCAATTGTCCCATAAAAAATAAATACAATAGTACCTCGGTTTAAGAGTAACTTTTGATTGAAGGCACCACTGTATATAATATATATAATACTTCCTTTAGAGGGTATATGACTTTGATTATACATTGTCACTTTCTATCTTAAGCTCATAAATTGTATCATATCTAGTGTTGGTTATATGGTGACTTAAAGGGGAAGTATCAGCAGCTTAGACAAATCTAACCTGATAGCTCCCTATTGCTGATAGCTCCCTATTGTGCACAGGACACTTAGGATTAAGGTATGTCTCTGGATTGGCACTGAAGGGGCAGTGCGCAAAATGACCTTACTGTATGGAGCACTACATTAAAACTGCACAGGAACAGCACTGAGGATGAAGTGCCCCTTGGGCAACAGAGCTATCAGCAGATTGAATTAATCTAACCTGCTGATAGTTCCTATTCAAAGTATATTGCACCTGCTACAGCATGTACCTTTAGGCTTTTTGCCAAAAAGAACGGGCAGCTTTGCCATCTGAGAGAATAAAGAGCCTCATCCACAACTACCACAAAAGACTTCAAGCTGTCATTGATGTTAGAGTGGGCATCTGGGCATACTGGTTTATGTAAACTTTTGATCAGGGTCATTTTATGTGTCGTCATACATAAGAAACTATAGGAGACAAGGTCCAAGAATAAGAATAAGATATGCAATGCTCATGTATAATGTGGTAATAAGAGTCGTAATCCCGCTCCACCTACAATAGTTGTCATCTTACATTAAAGTGTAAGAAATCAACCAGAGCTATGTAGGGAAGAATATAAGGTGTTCAAGTCTATTATCAGGGTCATTTTAATGTTTTTGACAATAGTTTGACAATAAATGGCTTCACCCAAACACTAACCATGAGTGCAAACAAAAATGTGGGGGCTTTTGAGCACATCTGTATAGATACAGGAAATCCCCATAGTAAACCGCTCCTGCTCTGGGCAGTTCCTGATTTGGATAAAAGTGGCATCAAGAACCACTGTGTCACACTGGAAAGAATACACCACTTCCTGCAGGGCGTACAGCAGCTGATAAGTACTAAAAGTCATTTAAAATTCTATGTAACATTCTTGCACCAGTTGATTTAACAATAATTGGTTTCTGGCAAAAGACAATATTGATGACAGCTGCTATCAATAGATAGCTGTCATTTTGCACTAAAATCTTGTTGTGAGATCATAGCCTCAAACTGTGCAAGTTAAACATATGTTCATCTCTGGGTTGTCTGATCTGTACTTCTACATTCTGAAGATATAACCCCCCACCACTACCACCAACCCGCACTAACACCCCCACCCCCCCACCCCCACCCCGGATCTGGAACCTAGAAAACACAATCTACAAAAATATCCATCATCTGTGTTAAATCACCTAACGGAACTGAAAAGGAAACATTTGAATCAGAAAATTATAATTGTATTCATAAAGAATGAGTAATACTTCATAAAGGTATGTTTTCCAATATAAGCTCATGCCAGATTAAGAAAGGTTAGCTAAATTCCTATTATCATTATTTTCCTTTGAGCGCTAATTACCATCCTTTTGGCTATCTCATTTCCACTTAATTCCAAGAGAACATACATTAGATATTGTGCCCCTGGCTGATTAAAATTGGATTTTACAAGCAGAGCAATCCTTAAAATGGCAAAGACTGCCAAGGCCATGTGAGCTTGAGGAAATAATGATATGAAATATCTCATAACTGAGGCATTATTACACAATTAATTAAGCATCTTATTGGTTAAACCATTAACTTTCTGCAATCTAAGTTTGTTGGTCTATACCATAACTCCTGTATAACAAAGGTTAAGCATTATATTAGGAAGAAAAGTTGAAACCAACTTTTATTAAAGGGGGTTATCCAGCATTAGGTTAATATGGCCACTTTCTTCTAGAGACTCTTGTCTCCAGTTTGGGTTTAGGTTTTGCGACTTAGTTCCATTGAAGTAAATGGAGCTTAATTCCAAACTACACCAGAACTGGAGACAAGGGTCCTGTTGTCTCTGGAAGAAAGTGGCCATTTTTTCCTAACGCTGGATAACCCCTTTAAGTGAAAAAAAAATCCACATTAAATACCTTGTAGCATTGTAGACGACTTGATAGCGGGCAAATATTTGCTTAATGTGCATATTCTTACAACTTCCGTAAAACTAAATTTACATAAATCAATAGTACAAAACACTATATGAAAGTTTTGAAATGAAAAAAAAGGCTATTTTTCCTGTTATCAGGCTTCCTTCCTGCTTCCCTGCTAAAATCTTAAGGCATTTTGGGGGGGGGGGAAACTGCTCTTGAGAGGAGAGATGATAGAGACACAGAGGTTCAGCTCTAATATAGTAACATAGTTAATAAGGTTGAAAGACGACAAGAGCTCATCAGGTTCAACCTAGGAAAACTCTACTGTGTTGATCCAGAGGAAGGCAAAAACCCTTATAAGGCAGATGAAAATTGCCCCATCACAGGGAGAAAATTCCTTCCAATGGCAATCAGAATTAAACTGTGTTAGTGCCTCATAGGGAAAGTGTCAGCTGCCAGGTATATGGACTGCCAAACTACAACCGGTAAATGGACCCTAAGACACAGTTCAGACACAGCTCAGAAGGTAAACACAGAATATACACAATTTATGTCCAAAAGTCCAAAGACTGCGCCAAGGTTCTAACAGGTTAATTCCTAACAGCTATAACTCCAAGTAAATAAAACTTCTGTGAAATCGAACTGTCTACTTAGAAAGCAACACTGCCAATCAATTTTACATGCTGTTGTGTAAATAAAATAGACAACAGGTAGAAATACTGTCAATTAGCAAGACACACTCAGTAAAGGAGTGGTTGTGCAGATGGGGACCACAGATCACTTTTCAGTACCTATGCTTTCTGTCTGATGTTTTGGTCACTTTTGAATGTTAGTGGTCTTTCACAGTCATGGTAGCATGAAACGGACTCTAAAACCCACACAAGTGGCTCAGGTAGAGCAGCTCATCCAGGATGGTACATCAATGTGAGCTTTGGCAAGAAGGTTTGTTGTGTCTGTCAACAAAATGTCCAGAGGCTGGAGGCACTATCAGGAGACATGCCAGTACACCAGGAGACGTGGAGGACACGGTAGGAGGGCAATAACCCAGCAGCAGGAACACTACCTCTGTCTTTGTGCAAGGAGAAACAGCAGGAGCACTGCCAGAGCCCTGCAAAATGGCCTCCAGCAGGCCACAAATGTGCATGTGCCTGCAGAAATGGTTAGAAACCAACTCCATGGGGATATTATGTAGGCCCGATGTCCACAGATGGGGGTTGTGCTCATAGCCCAACACCGTGCAGGAGTCTTGCCATTTGCCAGAGAACACCAGGATTGGCAAATTCGCTACTGGCGCCCTGTGCTCTTCACAGATGAAAGCAGGTTTACACTGAGAAAATGTGACAGATGTGACAGAGTCTCAAGACACTGTTGAGAGTGATCTGCTGGCAGCAACATCCTTCAGCATGACCGGCTTGTCAGTTGGTCAGTAATGGTGTGGGGTTGACAGTTTGAAACTACCAAAAATCTATTGGTTTTTTTTCTGTATTTTGTGGTTGTACTTGGTTGAGCAGTTGTACACAGTACTACAGGTTCCAGAATGCATTGCTTTCCCTCATCTGTTCATCACAGTCTTCCACCCTGCATATTCCATGCCCAAATCTGTTGCCGAACATCTAGGCTGTGTTCACATTTTGCAGTTTCATTATGTTACTGAATTAACTCCAACATGTGTGAACGTAGCCCTAATTTCACTGCAGACTTTTGCACAATCGATGCTGTTGCAGCAGCTGCTTCTGTCACTCCTTGCCTGCTCAGGTGTAGGCTAGAGAGGCCAGTCATAGATGGTGAATCACTCAGGATGGTGGGAGACAAGATTCAGCCAAGCCTCCTGTGACATCCCGCCCTGCCCCCTGTTAAGTCTGCATCATCAGCCTGTGCTCAGCAAACAAATTCAATGTGAAACAGAAGCATGTAATCTCTGTCTCCTAAGGGGGGAGAGCAGAGGGAGCAAGAGACAATGTGGATGGGCGCAGAGGACATTTTTCTTCTCTTCCTGGATGTCAATCAACTACCAGTGTGGCAGAACCGTACAGATGTGTTAATGCATTATATAGACACATCTATATAACTTTTAATGTACTTTTAATAGAAAAAAGTTTTCCCTATCTGGAGTTCCCCTTTAACCCTTTAAGGACAGAGCCAATTTCGATTTTTGCGTTTTCGGTTTTTCCTCCTTGTGCTTAAAAGGCCATAGCAGTTGCATTTTTCCACCTAGCGACCCACATGAGCCCTTATTTTTTGCATCACTAATTGTACTTTGCAATGACAGGCTGAATTTTTGCATAAAGTACACTGCGAAACCAGAAAAAAATTCAAAGTGTGGGGAAATTGAAAAAAAAAAACACATTTTGTTTATTTGGGGGAAATGTGTTTTTACGCCATTTGCCCTGGGGTAAAACTGACTTGTTATATATGTTCCTCAAGTCGTTACGATTAAAACGATATGTAACATGTATAACTTTTATTGTATCGGATGGCCTGTAAAAAATTTAAACCATTGTCAACAAATATACGTCACTTAAAATCGCTCCATTCCCAGGCTTATAGCGCTTTTATCCTTTGGTCTATGGGGCTGTGTGAGGTGTCATTTTTTGCGCCATGATGTTTACTTTCTATCGGTACCTTGATTGCGCATATACGACTTTTTGATCGCTTTTTATTACAATTTTTCTGATGCGACCAAAAATGCGCAATTTTGCACTTTGGGATTTTTTTGCGCTGACGCCGTTTACCGTGCGAGATCAGGAATGTGATTAATTAATAGTTCGGGCGATTACGCACTCGGCGATAGCAAACATGTTTGTTTATGTATTTATTTATTTACTTTTATTTATAACCTGGGAAAAGGGGGGTGATTCAGACTTTTATTAGGGGAGGGGGATTTTTACTATTAACAACACTTTTTTTTTTACTTTTACACTTATACTAGAAGCCCCCCTGGGGGACTTCTAGTATAAGTGCTTTGATCTCTCATTGAGATCTCTGCAGCATAGATATGCTGCAGAGATCCATGAGATCGGCACTCGTTTGCTTTCGGCTGCTGCAGCCGGAAACAAACGAGTGCCGAGCCGAGGACGGCGCCATCTTGGACGAGTCCCCGGCCGGCTTCAGTTACGGAGATCGCTCCTCCGGGATAACATCCCGGAGGAGCGATCTCCTCCACTAGACCCCAGGGAACGGCTGAATCCGGTAATCGGATGCAGCTGTCATGTTTGACAGCTGCATCTGATTACTGTATTAGCGGGCACGGCGATCGGACCGTGCCCGCTAATACCTACGGTCCCGGGCTACTCGCGGCACCCGGGACCGGCGCGGTTCAGAGCGGGGTCGCCGCGCGGCCCCGCTCTGAACTTCCTTACCGGCATCAGGGCGTAAATTTACGCCCGATGTCGTTAAGGGGTTAAGGACATCACATCAAAGTTGGATCAGCCTGCATTGTGTTTTTCCACTTTAATTTTGTGTGTGTGACTCCAAATCCAGGCCTCCATTGGTTAATAAATGTGAATTCCATTGATGATTGTTGTTTGATTTTGTTGTCAGCACACTCCACTTTCTACAGGACAAAGTAATCAATAAGAATATTTAAATCAGGTCTAGGATGTGTTATTTGAGTGTTTCCTTTATTTTTTATAAACAGTGTATATATATATATTTGCATATACTGTATGCTTTGCGATACACCTAGTTATTCTGTATCATTGTTTCTTGAACTATAGTAAATATTTTCTACACAATTACTTGTAAAGCAGGATCCTGAAAAGCTCAAGGGAATTTTACATTAACAATCATCTTGTCAATTAACTTCTTGGGTAAACAAAGGCATGAATAAACAAATCAGAAATATATTATTTAAATGATTGCAGTGCAATTATTTTTTATGCCATTTGTTTAGCCGATTTCTTTAATTGGGTATTGTATGAACAGAATACGGTGTATGTTTTGCATGGCTGAGTTTCTTGTGAGCAGAATATGGCCATGTTTACACTCAGTATAACACCGGCCGTTCTGTGACACGGCTGGATCACAGAAAGGCCGGTGTGACTGAAGATCATCCCAGCCGATACTGCAGTAGCAGCCTGATGATCTTCATTTCTGCTGAATTCGGATGCGGCCACTACTCGATGAATAGCGGCTGCAGAAAACTGGCATGTCAGTTTTGTGTGGCTGCTCGCGATCCTGGACGGCGTATATACCAAGGGTATACACTCCGGCCGCAATTCCCTCTAGCTGCAGCACGATCTTTAAGTTTAAGTTTAACTTTAAGTTAAGTATTAGGAAAAAAGTTTTTATCACTACTACTCCAACAACCCTTGCATGGTATAGAGGTTGGAACTTTTCTCACCGGAATAGGAATGCAGAGGACCTCACCTGTGGGTGATCAGGCGTTGCAGCAAAGATAAACGAAACATATTCCAGCAATACAATAAAATCAGGTATTTCTTGTAAAGAATCCATAAAAATAGTTTCATACAAAAATGCAAGTTCTCTGAACATTCTAGATGCGTTTCGGCTTGCTCTAAGCCTTGTGTCAAATATGCGTGGCCTAGAATACCAACGCTCTAGAATTGCACCACCTCTCCGTCCCTCCTCATCATTATGAACGCCCCCGGGCAGGATTTTCCTTACTCATCACTTGTCTGAACATTGCACAGGTGACTTAACCCCTTAACGACTGCGGTCGTATATTTACACCCTGCAGACGCATCGGGGAGTTCAGGGAGGGGCCGCGCGGCGACCCCGCTCTGAATCGCCACTGTCACGGGTGCCGCTCGTAGCCATAATGACACTGATCCCGGCTCGGCACTCGATTGATCTATGCAGTATTACTATACTGTATAGATCTCAATGAAAGATCAGTGTGCATATACTAGAAGTCGCCCAGGGGGACTTCTAGTATATGTGTAAAAAACAAAAAAATAAAGTGCTGTTGTTAATTTAAAAAAAAAACTCCCCTAATAAAAGTCTGAATCACTCCCCTTTTCCCAGGTTATAAATAAAAATAAATAAATAAACATGTTTGCTATCACCGCATGCATAATCGCCCGAACTATTAATTTATCACATCCTGATCTTGCAGAGTAAACGACGTGAGCGCAAAAAAATCCCAAAGTGGAAAATTGTGCATTTTTGGTCGCATCAAATCCAGAAAAATTGTAATAAAAAGCGATTAAGAAGTCACATATGCGCAATCAAGGTACCAATAGTAAGAACACATCATGGCGCAAAACATGACACCTCACACAGTCCCATAGACCAAAGGATAAAAGCGCTATAAGCCTGGGAATGGAGCAATTTTGGATTTTTTTACAAGCCATCAAATAAAATAAAATTTATACATGTCACATATCATTGTAATTGTAACGACTTGAGGAACATAACCCCAGTTTTACCCCAGGGGATACGGCGTAAAAACATATACCCCCCAAATAAACAAAATGAGGTGTTTTTTTTTATTTCACCACACATTTATTTTTTTTCTGGGTTTGCAGTGTACTTTATGAAAACATTCAGCCTGGCATTGCAAAGTTCAATTAGTGGCGCAAAAAATAAGGGCGCATGTGGGGTTCTAGGTGAAAAAATGCAAGTGCTATGGCCTTTAAGCACAAGGAGGAAAAAAAACAGAAGTGCAAAAATCGAAATTGGTCCAGTCTTTAAAGGGTTAATAATCCAGCTCATGTGCAGTGTCCACACAGGTGATGAATAGCATAAATTGTTCTAGGGGCAATCCTAAAGATGAGGAGGGTGGGGAGGAGGGGCAGAGGGGTGTTGCAAGCCTCGGGCATGGGTACTCTAAACCACGCCAATTTTACACAGGGCTGCAAATTTAAGTTGTTTTTTTTAGGACAATAACTGCATCACCTGCCAGATCTGATCCCAGGACAGATCTTGGATTAAAAGCAGCTATCCAAAGGTACAAGCGCTTTGGGGGGGGGGGGCAGACTGTGGGTACAGAGTCGCTTTAATGTTGTAGACATAAAACATATATAATCTGTGGGAAAAACTGATCCAATGAATTATTAAGCTGTTAACAAAAATCAGAGTAAGCCCTCAGTCAAAAGACAACAGCACACAGACTCCAATCTCTCCTGTGACATACTCTACAGCATGGGTCTCCAAACTGCGGCCCTCCAGCTGTTGCAAAGCTACATTTCCCATCATGCCTGGACAGCCAAATCCAAAGCTTTAGCTGTCCAGGCATGATGGAAGTTATGGTTTTGCAACAGCTGGAGGGCCGCAGTTTGGAGACCCATGCTCTACAGCAGTGTTTCTCAACTAAAGTCCTCAAGACCCAACAACAGGTCATGTTTTGAGGATTTTCTTAGTAATTCTCAGGTGGTAGAATTATACTCAGTTCATCGGGCATTATCACAGGTGTTCTTTGTATGGGATATCCTCAAAACCTGTTGGTGGGTGTTGAGGACTGCAGTTGAGAAACCCTGATTTACAGGAAAGAACCAGAAGGATGAAACACATGGGAGTGATGCATTAAATTCTTTCAATGCCGCAACGTAACAGGAGCTTTGTGTCCAATAGGAACCCCGTCAAATGGTATCATTAAAAACTATGGATCGTGGTGCAAAAATAAGCTCTAGTACAGCTCTATAGACAGAAAAATAAAAAGAACTGTAGGGGTTAGAACAGAGAAATTTTAAGCAAATGCATTTAATTTATATAATAAAAAAGTACAATTAGTCCTGAAAAAAAAAACATGCCCTCATATGGCTGTTTTTACAAAAATAAAAGCTTTATGGGTTTTAGAAGGCTAGGAGGAAAACATTAAAACTCAAAAGTGAAAGTAAACCCGGACACAAAAGGGTTAACAAAACATAGAAATATTTAGAATCACAAAAAATATAAACAAAGCAAATCCTTTTTTAGCAAACCTGTTCCACAAGGAATTCTTGTCTTAAATGTAATCATTGTGCTCTTTAGAATTAAAACTACTGAATAATAAAGACTATAATTTAATAAATAATTCAGTTGGGCCTTAAAATATATTTAGTTCTTTCCTAAAAAACTAAAATAAAAGCAATTTATCTACATTTTTACTGCTCAATAATTTTCAAAAGCATTGAAAATTTCCTCTTCACATTAACAAACAGAAATGCTAGGTAAAAATGACTGGGATTTTTGCCAAAGGCCAGTCTTATGGGAGGATAAGCAAATAGCCAGCTGTATGCAAAGCCAAATGCTACCATCAAGAATTAAAGGTCGGTAACAATGTCTGTCCACTATTGTTTGCTTCACTTTGGTAGAGCTGGGACTCAGTCATCAATGGCATTAAAAAGGGATAGAAGAGTTTGACTGAAGAACCATAAGAACCTTTGCTACCTTTTGAGTTCTTTCCAGCAAACAAAGCCAAGCATATTGAAGCTGCACAGATGTGCTTTACTTCTTTTCTGCTCTTGTCAGTTGTTTTTTACATGATACACAACTGTAAAAGAAAACACTAGATTTTCCAGTTTTTGGTCTTCTACTTAGACATAACAAAACAGTGAAGTCATAGAATCATCAAAGTGGATTTTTTTTGCCTCATGTTTTTAAATCTACATTTTAATGCATTATATAAAACTCTTATATATATATATATATATATATATATATATATATATATATATATATATATATATATTATCTTCTGTCTTTATAAAGATTTTTTATACTTTATATACTGGCATATGCTTGAACCTATTGTGCAGGTACCAGACAACACATAATATGTGTGCGTTGGACGGCCACTGAGGCTCCTGGGGGGCCCATTTAATCTGCAATTG
This sequence comes from Dendropsophus ebraccatus, assembly GCF_027789765.1. Lineage (NCBI taxonomy): Eukaryota > Metazoa > Chordata > Amphibia > Anura > Hylidae > Dendropsophus > Dendropsophus ebraccatus. Next base: position 113,393,998 of record NC_091458.1, read on the forward strand.
ACTGCTTCCTTTAGGATGAACAACAGCATGGCCACACAGCCAAAAGTGTTAGGGTCATTTCAAATAAAACTTTTGAGAGTGGAATCTGATTGGTTGCCAGGGGCATCTAACGACTTTAACCCCTTGCCGCAAAATGACGTTTGGGGAACGTCATGTAAAGTAGGTAGTTAATGCAACATGACGTTCCCCAAACGTCATGTTGTTCCTGCCTCCCCCCGCAGCCCGTAAGTGAGATCGGGCAGCGGGAGGAGGCAGTATCACACCACATCCTCCCGCTGCCTCTGCCCGGAGGGGAGCCGCGCTCCCCCCGGGCAGTTAACCCCATAAACGCCGCGGTCGATGCGACCGCAGCGTCTATGGGGGAGATGTGGTGTTTGCCGGTGATCGGGCGGCGGGAGGAGGCTGCAGGACGTTGCCTCCTCCCGCCGCCACTGTCACAGTGTCCCCTGGCCCCCCTTCCACTGCCGCCGGGACCCGAGATCGCCGATATCAACGTTATACCGGCAATCTCCGGTACCGGCGCCGCCGACAGCTTTCATCTCCCCCCACCGTGAATCCACGGTGGGGGGAGATGAAAATGTAATCATCAGACCCCAGATCAGCCCCCCTAGTGCCCCGATCTCTAACCCGCTCCCTCCCCGGGCGGCCATCAGATCCAAGATGGCCGCCCCCATCCCAGCGAACAAACGATGTTTGTTCGCAGGGATGGGAATGAAAGAATGATCAAAGCCCCATGCTCTCCGCCACCGGAGGTAGCGGAGAGCATGGGGCAGTGATCGGGGACCCCCCCGTGTGGTCCCGGAGCAGGCGATCGGCGGTATATACTATAAACCGCCGATCGCCTGTTCCCAGTGCTGCCGGCACTTTTTATCCCCTGTCAACATAAACCTTTTGTGACAGGGGATAAAAAGTGTTACAGTGTCGCCCCCCAAGTCGCCCCCCACCCCCCCAGTCACCCCCGTCCCCCAGTCACCCGCCCTTCCCATTATACGTTACCTGATCCTGGAGCTCCTTCCTCTTCGGTGTCCTGGCTGCTTCTGATGTGCGCATGTGCGCCAGAAGCGTCCAGCTCTGAAAATTTAAAGTGACAGAGACCAATTTGGTCTCTGTCACTAAACTATGATTACTGTGATAGAAAATATCACAGTAATCATAGTAATACAGTGAAAATGAATGGATAAAGTACAAAAAGTGAAAAACACACAAAAAAAAAACACACACACTTTTTATCATAGTAATAATTGCAGTTTACTCCCAAATTACCCGTAACCACCGCACGTTGCCCATAACCGCCCCAGGTTGGCCGAAATCACGCCAGATTGCACGTAACCACCACACGTTGCCCGTAACAACCGCACATTCCCCTTAACCCCCGCACGTTGCCAGTAACAACCGCACATTGCCCGTAACCACCGCACGTTGCCCGTAACCACCGCACGTTGCCCGTAATCATGCCAGATTGCCCGTAACAACCACACGTTGCCCCTAACCACCGCACGTTGCCCCTAACCACTCCAGGTTGCATGTAATCACAACAGATTACCCGTAACCACCCCAGGTTGCCCGTAATCACGCCAGATTACACTTAACCACTGCACATTGCCCGTAACAACCGCACATTGCCCGTAACCACCGCATGTTGCCCGTAACAACCGCAAGTTGCCCTTAACCACCGCACGTTGCCCGTAACCAACGCACGTTGCCCGTAATCATGCCAGATTGCACGTAACAACCGCACGTTGCCAATAACCACCGCACGTTGCCCGTAACCACCGCACGTTGCCCGTAATCATGCCAGATTGCCCGTAACAACCACACGTTGCCTCTAACCACCCCAGGTTGCATGTAATCACAACAGATTACCCGTAACCACCCCAGGTTGCCCATAATCACGCCAGATTACACTTAACCACCGCACGTTGCCCGTAACCACCGCACGTTGCCGGTAACCACCGCACATTGCCCGTAACCACCGCACGTTGCCCGTAATCACGCCAGATTGCACGTAACCACCGCACGTTGCCCCTAACCGCCCCAGGTTGCCTGTAATCACACCAGATTACCCGTAACCACTGCACGTTGCCCCTAATCGCCCCAGGTTGCCCGTAATCACGCCAGATTACACGTAACGACCGCACGTTGCCACTGACGGCCGCACGTTGCCACTGACGGCCGCACGTTGCCACTGACGGCCGCACGTTGCCACTGACGGCCGCACGTTGCCTCTAACCACCCCAAATTGCCAAAGACCCCCTCCAGATTGCCGTAACCAACCCAAATTACATATAAGCACTTCAGTTTATCCGTAACCAACCCAGATTGTCCGTAACCACCCCACGTTGGCCGTAACCACAGCAGGTTACCTGTAACCACCCCAGATTGTCTGTAACCACCGCAGATTACCCATAACCACCTCCAGATTACCCGTAACCACCTCCAGATTACCTGGAACCACCCCAGATTACCCGTAACCACCCCACATTACCTGTAATCTAATTTTTTTATTGTATTTTAGTAACTGTGCTATTCTAATAACTGTTTCTAGCTGCGGTTTTGCTCCAGCAAATTGGCGCTCCTTCCCTTCTGAGCCCGGCTGTGTGCCCATACAGTGGTTTATGCCCACATATGGGGTACCGTTCTACTCAGGAGAACCTGCGTTACAGATTTTGGGGTACGCTTTCTTTCCTGTTCCTCGTGAAATTTAGAAATTTCCAACTAAAGGAACATATTACTTCATTTTTACTGTCTACTTTTGAATACTTTCCTCTAATACCTGTGGGGTCAAAATGGTCACCACACCCCAAGATGAATTCTTTGAGGGGTGTACTTTCCAAAATGGGATGACTTATGGCGAGATTTTACTACACTGGCACTACAGGGGCACTAAAAAATGCACCTGGCGCTCAGAAACTTCTTCAGCAAAATCTGCACTGAAAATGCTAATTGGCGCTCCCTTCCTTCTGATCCCTGCTGTGTGCCCATAGAGTGGTTTATACCCACATATGCGGTACCGTTCTACTCACGAGAACCTGCGTTATAAATTTTTGGGTACATTTTCTCTCCTGTTCCTCGTGAAATTGAGAAATTTCAAACTAAACAAACATATTATTGGAAAAATTTGAGTTTTTCTTTTTTACTCTCTACTTTTAAATACTTTCCTCTAATACCTGTGGGGTCAAAATGGTCACCACACCCCAAGATGAATTCTTTGAGGGGTGTACTTTCCTAAATGGGGTGACTTTTGGGGGGGTTCTATTCTGCTGACACTACAGGGGCGCTGCAAACGCACCTGGCGCTCAGAAACTTCTTCGGAAAAATCTGCACTGAAAATGCTAATTGGCGCTCCTTCCCTTCTGAGCCCAGCTGGGTGCCCATACAGTGGTTTATGCCCACATATGGGGTACCATTCTACTCAGGAGAACCTGCGTTACAGATTTTGGCATGCAGCTTCTCCCCTGTTCCTCGTGAAATTGAGAAATTTCCAACTAAACGAACATATTATTGGAAAAATTCTAGTTTTTCAATTTTATTGTCTTATTTTGAATACTTTCCTCTAATACCTGTGGGGTCAAAATGGTCACCACACCCAAAGATGAATTCCTTGAGGGGTGTACTTTCCAAAATGGGGTGACTTATGGGGGGTTTCTCGTCTGCGGACACTACAGGGGCGCTGCAAACGCACCTGGCGCTCAGAAACTTCTTCGGAAAAATCTGCACTGAAAATGCTAATTGGCGCTCCTTCCCTTCTGAGCCCAGCTGGGTGCCCATACAGTGGTTTATGCCCACATATGGGGTACCATTCTACTCAGGAGAACCTGCGTTACAGATTTTGGCATGCAGCTTCTCCCCTGTTCCTCGTGAAATTGAGAAATTTCCAACTAAACGAACATATTATTGGAAAAATTCTAGTTTTTCAATTTTACTGTCTTATTTTGAATACTTTCCTCTAATACCTGTGGGGTCAAAATGGTCACCACACCCAAAGATGAATTCCTTGAGGGGTGTACTTTCCAAAATGGGGTGACTTATGGGGGGTTTCTCGTCTGCGGACACTACAGGGGCGCTGCAAACGCTCCTGGCGCTCAGAAACTTCTTCAGAAAAATCTGCATTGAAAAAGCTAATTGGCGCTCCTTCCCTTCTGAGCCCGGCTGTGTGGCCATACAGTGGTTTACGCCCACATATGGGGTACCGTTGTATTCAGGAGAACCTGCGTTACAAATTTTGGGGTACTTTTTTTCTCTTGTTCCTCGTGAAATTGAGAAATTTCAAACTAAACAAACATATTATTGGAAAAATTCGTGTTTTTCATTTTTACTGTCTAATTCTGAATACTTTCCTCTAATACCTGTGGGGTCAAAGTGCTCATCCTACCCAAAGATGAATTCTTTGAGGGGTGTAGTTTCGAAAATGGGGTGATTTTTGGGGGGATTCTATTCTGCGGACACTACAGGGGCTCTGCAAACGCACCTGGCGCTCAGAAACTTCTTCAGCAAAATCTGCATTAAAAAAGCCAATTGTCGCTCCCTTCCTTCTGAGCCCTGCTGTGTGCCCATACAGTGGTTTACGCCCACATATGGGGTACCGTTGTATTCAGGAAAACCTGCGTTACAAATTTTGGCATGCTTTTTTTCTCATGTTCCTTTTGAAAATGAGAAACTTTAATCTAAACGTTTATATTATTTGAAAATTTAAATTTTCGATTTTTTTTACGGCCTAATTGTGAATACTTTCCTCCAGCCCCTGTAGGGTTAAAATGCTCATTATACCCCTAGATTAATTCTTTAAGGTGTCTAGTTTCCAAAATGGGGTCACTTATGGGGGTTTCCAGTATACAAGCCTTCTAAATCCATTTAAAAAAAGAACTGGTCCCTAAAAAAAAATCAGTTTTGGAAATTTTCACAAAATGTGATAATTTGCTAATAAATTTCTAAGCCCAGTAACACCCTAAAAAAGTAAAATATGTTTTCAAAATTATGCCAGAATAAAGAGGACATATTGGTAATGTGATTTAGCAACTAATTTATGTGCTATGACTTGCTTTTTTAGAAGCAGAGAATTTCAGAAGTTCATAAAATGCAAAATTTTCAAATTTTTCATGATATTTTGATGTTTTTCACAAAAAAATACACAAAGTAGTGACCAAATTTTGCCACTAATATAAAGTGCCATATGTGACGAAAAAACAATCTCAGAATCGCTAGCATACGTTACAGCATCACTGAGCTATAAGAGCATAAAGTGAGACAGGTCAGATTTTGAAAAATGAGCCTGGTCATTAAGGCCAAAACAGGCTTTAGAGGCAAGGGGTTAAATTAGATATACAGTGGTGCCTTGGATTACGAGTATAATTTGTTCAGGGACTGCGCTTGTAATCCAAATCCACTCCTAAACCAAAGCAAATTTTCCCATAAGAAATCATTGAAATGCAGAAAATTGGTTCCACACTCCAAAAATAATGATTTTCTATTCTGAATAACATGTAGAACAGATAAAACAAACAATGAGAAACAGCTGAATATGTGATATTATTAGTTACTGTACAGTATAGCAATCAGCATGTGGAGTATAATATATAGTAACTGCATAAACCTGAATGAACAGCAGCAGTTTGTAATTACTAGATGGAAATTCAGATCCCCATAACGCAGTAGCGTAGTACAAAAGGCTAGAATAGAGAAGAAGGGCTGCTGTCAGAGGTCTGTGTGGTCAAATGACAGCAATGGGGAAGGGGTGTGTCTTCAGCATGGACCAGTAAGGAAGTGAGAATCACAGAGCTGTGCAGGAGGACAGTGACAGAAACTTCTCTATACAGCAGTGTGAATAGCTGAGTGTAAGTGCAGGCACATTTTAGCAGCAGTGTGCATAGCTGAGTGTAAGTGTAGGAACATTATAACAGCAGTCTGTATAGCTGAGTGTAAGCGCAGACAGATTATAGCAGCAGTGTGTATAGCTGAGTGTAAGTGCAGGCACATTATAGCAGCAGTGTGTATAGCTTAGTGTGAGTGCAGGCACATTATAGCAGGAATGGAGAGGATGGGAAACACAAGGACTGACAGATACTGCAGGGATCATGAAGGAATGAGCTGAGATTACCTGCACAGTCCTGTTCCCTGATGGAATCCCCATCCTGAATTGGATCTGCTATGATTTGGAAGGTGAAGGAGACTTCTTGGGTCAGAGTACATTGCTGTAGACCCCGCTATACAGACCATGCCCCTCCCAACCAGTACAGGGAGCTCTTAAACCAAAGTAATGCTCTTAAAGTTACAATTTTGAAAAACTGTAAGATCTTCTTGCAAAAGCTCTTAATTCAAGTTACTCTTAAACCAAGGCACCACTGTAAAAGAATTTCTGACCTGTAACTCCAAGTGAGTGATTTATTTCACCCAATGTAGCTGTCCTAAACAGTATGTGGGAAAAAACAAAAGACAACTCAGAACCAGAATAACCGAACATGTCCGCAATATTAAGAAAGGTGAACTCACACATCCCCTATCATTACATTTTAAGGAATTCCATCAATGCAACCCCTTACATTTTCTTCACAGCTATCTAGTATGCCTAGGGATTGGGGGGGGGGATTTAATCAGTAAGATGTCTCGAATGGAATCCCAGAGAATCTTTGAATTTGATAGCCTCAAGCCCATGGGCCTTAACACAGAGATGGAGGTCTTTGGGTTCCTATAGCCTAATCTCGTTTAACCTGGTTGTGCATTCTGATGCCCGAAGTCAACCGTGTGACCTCTGCCCCATGGCTGGTTCTGTGCCCAACCATCACACATGGTGCCGGAGCCACACATGTGTAATAGGCCCAATGGTCCGACGACCTTGTCTAGTATTGGCCGTTGTGTTTACTAATCAGCACCAACTATATTATTATTTTTTTTTTTTATTATCATTATTATATTATATTTTATATTGTTTTCAAACCACCATAATTTTTAAATGATTTTACCAGATTTCCTATTTTACTTTAGACTCCACCTTCTTCATTTTGTATATTTGTTAATGCCTACTACTCACTTTATTCATTTATTGTCTACAATTCTTTATCTTCAACCTAAGGAATAATATGGAATTTGGAGAGATCACATCCACTACAGATTTTGCCTACAATCATGTGACCAGTTTCTCCAGAGATAAGAGTATCCCCTCTGAGCTGAGGATACCATTTGCTACTTTGCCACTGATGAAGAGGTCAACTGTAGACTTTAAAACACGTTTGGCATTAATACTTTGTGCCCCTGCACCAATGTGTAAAGGACACTGCATCAACAGCACAAATTGGGGCCCCACACCTTTGAGACATATACATTTTTGTGCAGGGACTGCAGCCTCCTATCTAGCAACACCATTCAACGTTGTGTTGCCATCTAGTGAACAGCTACTTACCTGATATGGGATCACTCTGAGTGCGCGAAAGTCCTGCACGAGGACGTGTTAGTGGAAGGACTCTGCAATCTCCTGTGGGAGCGGGACAGTACAGACATCAAACAGGTGAGAGGTGCCTGTGGAATCATACTATGTTGTTCCCAACTGTCTCTCCCGCTAGACTCATTAAGTTAGCACTTCTATTCTATTGCATTATTTTATTTTATTTGGCTAATCACTTCCTCTTTCCGCCAGAGCCCGGCGGACTACTGTATATGTATCACTGTGATTTTAAATGCTTATGACTCATTTATTCCTATATTAAATTGACTAGATTATTATTTTTTGCCTACTTTCCTACTTACTATTTTTTTTTACAATAATTTTACTTCTCCAAATTTTATAAGGCTTAGATCTTGAGGACTAATTGTTCATATTTCCATATTGTTTCTGTGTTGCCCATTACTAGGTAGAGGCATTTTAGTTAACCTCGATCCTTTTGCCACCTCTGTGACCGTGAGCTGCACCTCCTCAACTTTTAGTTTAAATTGCAGTATTGTTATTAAACCAAATGCTTCTTGTATCATGAATCATGGCATCAGTGATTCACAAATAGAAGTATCAACAAGAAGTATGTCAACAGCCCACTTACTTGTAGCACACATACATTATAAATGCAGCTTTTAGCAGTCCCAGAATTCCATGAGCCTTTTGTAAATAATTACAAAAAAGGTAATATAGGCTCAAATTCAGTAATGTAGTAACAGTTCTTCCATAGTACCTGTGAGGAGCCCTGTGAGGAGGGTTGGAACATTGCATGTTCGATTTTACTGTGGAGGAGCAGGGCTTCTTCTACATGAAATTTACTCCAGTTTACAAAATAGCAACCCTTACTACATTTAGGTGAATTAAATTTGAATAATAGAAATCATTGTCAAAATAAAAAAGAATAAATCCTTTTTTTTTCGCAAAAATTTATATCAAAAGTTATTAGCCCATTTTTCTCTAATATGTCAAATTTCAATAGCATATTGTATGCATAATGCTTTTTCCCTATTTGAGCTCTTAAAGTGATTCATGAAAAGACTGTGTGCTTGTCTGTTCTGATGGATGACCCAAGCTAAAGTTCATGGCATTATTAAAATGTCTGTTATTGAACAATTAAAGGTTATCTAAGTCATCAAGCAGAGGTGGGGATGTGTACTGTAAACAAAACAAACTGCATACTACTGCACTTATAATATTATGGAAACTATTATTTTATATGTGGCTCTATTCGGTATAAAGATTTATTTAAGGAGAACCGACATGTGGATCTGAGAAAAACACTGTGACAATAGATGAAATTTTATGACTTTTCTACAATCCATTTCCTTAAGAAATCCCTAAGCAGTGTAGGCAAGCATTCAGGAGTTAATTCTTTATGGTAGCTGAATGGTAAAGTGGAGCAATCTGTTTAGATCTGGCAAGGAATCAGGGTAAGCATATGAACTCATGTGTTTTGTGTTTAGTTGATGGTCCATGGAATACAATGGGGAACCAATTGAAATATTTTTCTCATAAATGTACCTAGACTTAACTACAAACTTGGTGATTTAGTTCACCCTTAAATCCCAAAGGACAGCATGCCTGAACTTTACATCATATAGAATATGTATTATATTCTATGTGTAGCATAAATTCTACCAAAATGAGGAGGACACTGCTGCATTTAAAGGGTTATTCTGCTAGACTAGGTCATATCTCCTTGTAAAGGGTTAATCTGCTACAGGAGGACACAGTTGCTTTTAAAGAGGTCAGCTTCAAGAAGAGCAGTTTGAAACATATGGTAAAGCAGTGATAGTACATGACCTGGATTAGTAAGTAAAAGAACAAATCTAGGGGTCCTAGTGAGCTGGCTAGAGTTGATAACTAAAAAAAAGCTCTTGAATTGTTTGTACAAGGACCAATCCCCAGGAAAAGAAAAGCATCATCTACTAGGTCAGAAAACCTGCAGATGTAAATATGGTAAGGATCTTGGTGCAAGAAGTGTTCGGGTGACCTTTTGGCAAGGAAGAATTGTCCACAAAAGGGGACCTGATCAGGAAAAAAGGGACAGTGACTGAACATGTCTGTAAAAGAAAATCAAGGCTCTCAAAAATGTTGACAGGAGAGGAGGAATTGTCTGGTGGTCTCGCTTATTCCATAAAAAGGACAGAGGATCTACAGGAAATAAGAGGTAAATTAGGCAGGTCCACATACTTTTTACTCCCCTTGTGAGGACAGATATTTAGCAAGCAAAACCCATCTACCACCCTAGGATAGAAAGTAAAATCAGGAACCCCAAGGCCCCTGTCAGATTTACAAAGCAAGAACATGTATAGAGGAAGATATGCCTTCTTAGCACCCCAAAGGGAATGGATGGCAAGAGAGTGGATTTTACAGTATATAAGAAGAGCGCTATCAAAATCATGGGAAGGGTATGGAAATAATACAGCATGCAGAGGAGAATCTTAAGGGCCAAAACTTGATCCAGCTATGAAAAATTCAGGTAAAGATGGCTAGCAAACTGTTTATAAAATGTAACCCTGTACCCATAAGGAATGACGGACATTCAATGCACACAGTGTATAAAACGACGGACGTTGTCTGCCCAGATGTCAAAATAGTGATCAGTTAATTTTTTTCGGACATTGTAAACAGCAGACGTTATTTTTTTGTTGTTCACACAGTTTTCCTTTTTTCACTGTCCTTCGACCATTTTTACCATTAAATTCAATGGCTTTCAATTAAAGACACACCCAAAGGCCAATTAGTCCCCCTAAACTAGAATAATGTACCAACATCCGTCATTGCACTGATGGGCGGCAAAACAGCCAAATGACTTACATAATTTTAAACAGAGCGAAAACAAAGATGTTGTGTGAACATAGCCATTGTTAAAATTAAGCTTTTATGTTAAAATATATATTTTTTACAATTTTAGTTGTTGTTTTTTTTCAAATTTTCCTTTTAACTGTATGTATATTAAAATAATTCTGTAATCTTTCTGTTTCTGACCACTAAGCTAACTACCACGAAGCAGAACCAGGTTAGAAAAAAAGAACATGTTTCAGTATCTACTGATAAAATTAAATCTAGGCAACACACTATCTAGGCATATCACTTGCTGGTGCCATAAATTATCTTATGAAACAAAACAAATGTTCCACTGGGTTTGTGCACTCCATTAGGCACACAATAAATAGACTAGAGTACCTTGCTATATACTATGAGGCTATGTTCCCACAACAGGATATCCTGGCTGTCGTTTTGTTAATAATGTCTTTACCAATAGGCCTGTTATTTGGTGCTAAAATGACGACTGTCCAGAAAGACATCCGCCATTTTTATGTAATGGGAACATAGCCTAAGATTGGAATGACTTGTCCTAAATACAAAATATTTTTTTTTACTAATTGTTTGATGACAGTTGGATGCTACATTTTTTATTTACAAAATAATAAAGTGATAATGTAAAAAAAAATCCTGTACATTTATTATTTTTTATTAACTTAAACTTACTTTATTTTTTTGGTCTCTCTAGGGCAGGGGTACCCAACCACTGGCCGCAGACCCATACTGGGATTGTGAAGGAGCAGGACTGGCTATAAAGCTTCTTTAGCTCAGCTCATTTTATTCACAATTTATTTATCAAAAAATTGCCTCAATAAAAACAGCAATGACTAAACCTTTATAACAGAATAAAAGTGTTTTTTGTGACTAGCTTTTCCTGCTTCTAATACAATTTTTAATTTGGGACATGGTTTTGATTATTGAAAGTAAAAACAATATATCCTTAAAAATAATACAGTTACAAGTAAAAGCTGAAGTGGCTACACATATAACTGTGTGTGTTGTGTCTTTTTTTTTTCCCAGCATTTTCCCGGGCTGTATCTGTGCCTGTTTGCAGTTGATTGGTAATTTGTTGCACCAATACATTGGCTCAGACATTTAATCAAGCCTGTTGCTGATGCCGTTCACAATATTTCTCCAGCTATCTAGGTGCATAGGAAATTACAGAAAAGAAAACTGTGTTTACCTGGAGAGAAATAAGCACATCTTCTGTTTCTTTCCATTGACTGCCACTCTGCATTAGTTTGATCTATATTTGTGTGAGGACCTAGTCCTCAAATGCTGAGAATGATAACAGGGATAAAATTGAATCTGCAGAAAGAGCACAATGATCCATAACAATGCAAAATTATAGTATTCACCATTATTTATTTGTTGTTCCAGAAAAGATTTATCGTCATCAATCATATTACAGCAGCTGACATAAGCTATGCAGCATACATTTCTATATTAGCATTTAGAATTTGCTATCCATTTGGCTGCGTTTGGCTCCAGTTTTATAGCACAGGGATGATCATTTTAAAGGGGTTGTTTGGGGAGCAGAAAACAGCTCATGCCTCCTGATCCCTAGTATTTACTTCTGCTCTTACCATGTCTCAGAAGTATGCAACACAATGTACAGCTCTAGGCTATGCTCACTTTTTTTAGCCTACTTTTAAACCATTAAAAATTGGAACAGACGCAAAGCGGCAGGAAAAAAAATGCTATTTCTTGGACATCATTTCATCTGTTTATAGCTCAGAATGAGGTTTACAGACAGTGTGAAAAAGTAGTCTTAGACCTCATTCACACATTCAGTAGTTTCTCAGGACGTATATCATGTCCAGTCATCATCTGCAATCTGCAAAAAATTTGTAGTGCATCTGCTATGCATCCGCAAAAAAAAGTGAGGAGTTTATTCACACCAATGCACTGTTTTGGCAAATTTACAGCCTTTCTCAAGCAGTGACAGAAAAACAGTGAATCAGGTCAGTATATATGTGGTCAAACAGTGATGCAAACGATTAATCAATTAACAATCAATTTCATAAATCATAGTGAATTACAGTGAATATACTGTAAGGTATTCATGTCATACAAACAACAGTGACATACTTAGTATAAGTGTTCAGCACAGTAATTGTGTGATACAAAGTGCCGATTCTGGCCACTTTTTGTTGGGATCTGTTACTTACCCTGGTCCAGTAAGCTGAGGCGTGCACCTATTGCATATTATTAATGCTCTACTTAGCTTGATTTTTGCATATCTGTGCTACTGGACAATTTTCTTTTGTGCTATGCATCCGCAGTACATCTGTAATCTGTATTTTTTGCGAATCTGTAAAAAATGGGGAGGTGGGTTAAATTAAGTTGACCCTAATTTTTTGCAGATGTTAGGGACATTTCTTCCATTAAAAAAATACAGATCTGCAAAAAATTCTATTGACTTCTATGGATTGTGGATTCGTAAAACTGCGGATAGTGTGAATCACCCGATAAAAATCAATAGGCCCTAAATATGTCCGCAATTGCGGATATGAGATAACAGACAAAGTTATAGAACGTGGCGTTATATTGCAGCTATAGCTCCATAGTTAAAATAAGTGAGCTATATCACAAAACATTTATTGGTGAGACCCCCTATTTAACTTTTTTTTCTCATTGCCATGTATACAATAAGTTTACTCCATATAAACCACAGAAGGTCAATAATGATGTCTGATTATATGAAGGCTGTTTAGAAAATTTGCATATATTAGTATGATTGAAAGATGAAAGTCATACTGGTTTTTGGTCTTTACTTACACAATAAGGACAAATAAGACTATATCATAATCAACTTTGATATACTGTATAGAATAAATCAACATAAAGTACATTTTTTACTCTATAAGGTTTTACTCTATAATGTTTTGTATAACACAAAAATTGGCTTTTATAGGTTATACATAATGAATTATAGGCTTGGCAACCAATGTACCTGGTGCAGGTCCCGAGCTGAAGAAGCATCCATAATCTATTTTATTCAATTCTTCTGTAAGGATATTAAGGCAATACGCAGCATCAATTGAAATGCTGAGATGCAAGAGATTCTTCTAAAAGCTGCTCTTTGCAATGGCTCTCAACTCTGGATAATAGACATACGTCCCAAAGTAAAGATTTTTTTTACTTTATTACCCTTCTACATCAAATTAGTGACCTATTTTAGTAATGCCCCTTCTTGCCCAAAATCTGCACTCTTACTTTTACTCTTACTTATTTTCTGGGGTAAGACAACTTTTTAACCCCGAAAAATCTTCTCAGAAGTTGGGGTTCGTCTTATATGCCAGGTATGGCCACCGCGTATGGTGGGGGGGCTAAAAAACGTCCGCTTCCCCACTGTATGCAGCAACCGCTATTAAAAAAAATAAACAATTCAAGTCACCTGGGACCCGTGTCTCCGGTCATGTTTCTGGTGCAGGCAGTGTTATGCAGAGACACTGCCTGCGCTGGAGGTCCCATGAAGCCCTCCTGGCAGCCGAGCGTCTCATCAGAGAAGCTCAGAGACTTTTGGCTGCAGGGAGAGCTTCGGGAGAATGACATAGGCTCCAGAAGGCCCCAAAAACTCTGCCATTCTCCCAAAGCTGTCCTGGCAGCTGAGGGTCTGCAAGTTTCTCCAATGAGACGTTTGGCTGCCGGGAGAGCTTAAGGAACCTCAGGCGTAGGCAGCGTGCATCACACTGTCTGCGCCGGAAACGTGATGGGAGACGCACGGCTGCCAAGAACGGGTGACAGGTGAGTTGAATGTTGGTTTTTGTTTCGACTTCAGTTAACCCCTGTCTGACTGCAGCAGGGGTAGGGGTTAACATTTAACAGCATATAAGACGAACCCCTGAAAATCTTCTTAAAAGTTATGGGTCAATATGGAAAATATGGTAATTGTTCCAATTTTTTATTCTCCCATAGAGGTGTTAATGGGTTACTATTTCCATATTCTAGATTATTTATACTCCTTTTCCATACCTTGTGTTGCATATTGGATCCTTTTTATCAAATTCTATTATAGCTTCTAGTACTACAGGGAGATGCGGCTGATATTTAGTTAAATTCCAATTTACCCGTAAAATCAAACTTATTTCCTTTTACTATAAAGGCTAATTGTGCTGCCAAAAAGTCTCTTGAAATCAGGAAGGTTTAGACCCCCTCCTTGCTGGGTCAAAGAGAAGATTTCCTATTTCACCCTCGCTGTTTTTTTTCCCCCACAAATTAAGTCATTACATACCCTTTTCACTTTATTGAATATATTTTTCCTTCCCCAAACTGGGCTGTTTGATAGCACATACAAAATCTGCTTAGTGATAAGCTTTGGAAGACAAAGAAGGGATACAGTAAAAATGTACAAAGTGGTAAAGAACAAGGTTGAGTAAGAATTGAAGTAAAGGCACAAAAAAGATGGTAACAGGATCTGGGTGATAAAAGTGGAGCATGATCTATAAAGCAATAAATGATTGTAGTGAAAGGTTAAACCACAGGGTTTCACAGTTTTTTTTATTTTACACAGACTTCACTTTACCCCAAGTAGAATGTTCAAATTGGAGATCTATAAGACAAATAAATGTAATTGGTGGCATGTGAATAAGGGGAATTGATCCCCTTCATGTGGAGATGTCCCAAACTAAATAGATATTTGACTTATATAAGATGAAGAATAGAGAAATATATCAAAATAGAGGTTATATTTGACCCCAAAATGACAATATTGGGAGATCTAACAAATCTAAAAGGTACTGGGAGACAGAAGAAGATAATAAGCAAAATGCTATTTGCTGCAAGAAACAGTATATTGAAAAAGAAGATATCGCCTCAAGCACCAACTATAGGCGAATAGAAGTCAGGGATCGCTAATATGAAAAAAACACAATATACATCAGCACTTCTAAAAAGAAAGTTACAAAAATTTAAGACTAGATGGTCAAAGTGGGATATTGGTTGGGAGAGGAGGGAGAGTGAAAGGGTTTTTTTTATTTGTTTTTGTTTTGGGGATTAGGTTAAAAAAAGATGGAGAGATAGTCGACCAATGGATGTGGCGAAATGTCAGTTTCTCGAGTATCCGCATAAGATGGAAAAGAAGAGGAGATACACAGGGTGGGAAGGGATGTCTTTCCTAGATATAAATAGATAATGGATTTAAAAGGGAAACGTAGCGTGTGAGGAGGAGGAGAGAAACTGTTATGGAGGTATGATTGGAGATTGGAAAGAGAAATAACTACTGGAGTACCAAGAGGGGAAAAGAGAAAAGGAAATGATATGAGTAGTAATACTGAATATCATATGGTCCCTGGATGTCTAGTTGGGAGAATTTCGGGCTGCTCTGATGACCTGCATAATAGATGGGGCATAAGGGAACCCGACAATCCCATAATAAGGGCAGGGTTGGTTGTAAGGTCTTCTCCCCGAAAAGGGATTGGACTCTGAGTTGAACCAGTATGCCCCAATAGGGTTAAAAGTAAAAGAGAGGAGAATAGAAGAAATAAGAATGTGGAAACTTCAGTAGTTAATGGATGAGTGAAGCAGAATGGAATGTAGAATATAAAAGGGGGATGGAGGATACATATCATGCATAACACTAGGGGAAAAAAGAGGATTTATATAGAAGATGGGAGAGAGACAACCAAAGATAAAGAATATAAGAGGAAGGAGATTTCTAAGGGTATTAATGATATAGATTCTAGAGGAAGAATATAGTTAAGAAACTGCTGGGTGCTCAGGATGCCCTCTCAAGAATGATGAATAGAACGTAATATTGGAGCAGAACGTTTTATTTTTTTTCCCCTAGGAATGAGGTTAAAAATGTAATCTCAAGGTCGGTAATGTATGCCATTTGCTATTTTTATATATTTATAAGCTTAAATTATTATTTATATAAAACATGGGTCTCCAAACTGTGGCCCTCCAGCTGTTGTAAAACTACATTTCCCATCATGCCTAGACAGCCAAATCCAAAGCTTTAGCTGGCCAGGCATGATGGGAGTTGTGGTTTCGCAACAGCTGGAGGGCCGCAGTTTGGAGACCCATGATATAAAAAAAATATTACTTTAAATACTCTAAAAAAGCTGGCTATTGTCATCTTAATAAGTAATCTCCTATAATTGCCTTTATTTGCTGAATTTGCTCCTACTCATTTATGTTAACCTTATGTTATATTAAACATCTGTTTATTCTTTGTAACATTTTCATTTTATAATAAAAAAAAAAAAAAAAAATATGTATATAGTAAAACTTCATCAGACTGCAATCTGTTTTTCACACGTTGTTTCATTACTCTATTTTTCATTTGATGTCCTGCTTTCATGGGAGTCAGGTTGTGGTGTAGTGAATAAACTGACATGAGAATACGCCACATGCCAAGAAGAGACTGGAAAACTCTGATGGGAGCCCTGAGGGAGAAAGTATGCCTAGTATGCCTAGTGTGAGGAATTCTCACTAGATAACATCAAACTGTATTGTTCGCCACTGCAATGAATGTGAAATATGCTTTGGAAAAAAAAAACTTTTGAACAGCAATTCTTTGAGAAGCTATAAAAAAAAACCCTGTGACTTTATATTAACATTCTACCTTTTAACTGTATTCGTTGTCCAGTATAAAGAAATATGTGACTATGTAGAGATGCATTTATACTGTATTGTATCCAATTGTTTGAAACAAGCCTGAAAAAAGCTTAGCATACTAATACCTTGTATATAGCATTATGTAGGGATGATGGCTTTTAAAATATCGCAATTTAACAAAGAAAGCATAGATTTGCATGAAAAGTATGTTAAATTGGAGTTTCTTGAGTGAAAATAGTGTGGGCTGAGAATACAGTCCAATGCAAATGACTTCTGGCAGATACAATTTAAGATCATTGTATATGAAAGCTGTGTAAGCAAGCTATTACTGTCCAAAAAAATCTGTGAAACAATCCCTTATTAAGAAATTCAAATTCATTACTCATAAAATGACGGCTATACCTAAGAAATACAAAAGGTTGAAAATGACAGAAAACATATTGTAAAGTGAGCATCATTTATACGTATATAACTTTGTATCATTAGCCATTACAGTATTTACATATAATAGTTGTTTTAAATCCTTTTCTTTTGTTTGGTTTTTTGTTTTTATTTTTTATAGCCAGACCTTTATTTCATTGTTCTATGGCAGCAATTTATCCAGAACTGTTTTAAGCAGCATTTAGAGATATACATTACAGCAAGCCCCTAGGACATAGTAACAATACACTAAATGGAGCCCTATTGATTTTTAAGAGAGAGTGTTCTAGGCATGCTCTGTGACCTGTACTGAGGTCAGGAAGGGAAGAGGCAGAATAATTTTCAATTTATCCCTGAACCCTTCTATTCCCTATTCCACCCACCCCAGATTTTTTTCGTGTAACTTCTTTCCCTTAAGTGCACAATAAATCTCCTCTTACATATCTTAACAACCAGACATTCCCATTCCTGCAAAGGTGGTGTCTCCGACTTGATCCAATATCTCATCACTATTACCCTGGTGATCAGTAATAATTTGACGATGAGAACCTTGTGTTCCAGTATTTGAAGTGTTCATCCTAATATAATACACAAAGGGCTATAAGGAATCTCAAGTTCTGTCTTTTATTGCCAGTATTACTGTCTCCCAATAGCCTTGTACACCTCTACAGTCCCACAGTAGATGAAAATTATTGGCATCCTGACACTCGCACTTTGGACATGTTGCTTCTGCCCAAATCCCCATCTTATATAATCAGAGTGGTGAATAATGCAATTTCTTAATGATTTTAAACTGTATTAATCGTTGGTTCATATTTAATGTTGCCTGCCTCATCATTAGCATAATATCCCCCCACTCCATATCCATCATCTCTCCTATATCTCGTTCCCATTTTTGTTTGTATACCTTACCCGTACCAGTCCTTAGAATAGTTTTATATAGAATACCTAATTCTTCCTTTTTATTACCACGTATCCCACCAATACAAGTGATCAAGTCATGTGTCTGTGTTATAAAAATCCTTGTTATAGTTCTTCTTCGTGCCGTGTATACATGTACCTAGTGGTGTGCGCTGATTCTTTTGAATATTCTGTAATTGTAGAGAGAAAAAAATACTTGAAATCTGGCAATTAAAAGCCTCTATACCTATCTTGTAGAGTTAAACAACATGATTTATTACACATCCCTTTAAGGCTATGTTCACACAATGTTTTTTTAGCTCCGTTTAAAATTACGTCCGTTATTTTAAGTCTAAAATAACGGAAATCATTTAGTTTTCTGGCTTCCCCTTGACACAATGACAGCTTCTGGTAAATTACTCTAGTTTGGGGTTACTGATTGGACTTTAGTGTCGCTTAATTGAAAAGTCCATTGAATTTAATTATAAAGACGGAGAAAGAACGGTGACTAAAGAAAAACTGTGTGGGAACAACTAATAAAAAATGTCCGCTGTTTGCAAAAGACGTCCGAAAATAATGATCATGCTCATTATTTTGACGTTTGTAGTAAAAATGTCCGTTATTAAATACAGTGTGCATTGGACGTCCGTCTTTCCATTGACTTTAATGCATTGCCATTGCAGTCAGTTAAATCGTTTGATGTTGTGTAAACATAGCCTAAAGATAAGAGGTCTAGAGAATACAATAGGATTGCTTTGCTGTCATTGACCTGCCTCCGCCTCTCTTAAAGGGAAACCAACAGCAGGTTAGAATACTGTAACCTGCAGTTATGTTCCCAAAGGGCTGAGGATACTGAGAATGAAGGTGGTTTTCTTCCCTTCATCCTCAGTGCTGTTTTTGTTAAATCCTGTTTTATAGGGCAGTTTGGTGCACTGGGGGTTGTACTACAGACTTTAGTGCACCAATCCACCCTGCCTGCCTGCTGCCTCCTTTTGAATATTAAGGAGGTGTTCTTCAGTGACGTCACTCCAGCTGCTGCAGAGTGCCCAATGAATATTCATGATAAGAGGTGGGCTGGTAGGGTGGATCGGTGCATTGGGGGCTGTTGTACCACCTCCAGTGCACCTAACTGCCTAATTTACATATTAATAAAACACAGGATTTAACAACAACAGTGCTAGGGATAAAGATAAGCAATTGCCTTCATTCTCAGTGTCCCCAGCTCTATAGGAACATAACAGCAGTTTACAGTCTTTTAACCTGCTGTTGGTTTTCCTTCAAAATGGCCTGTTGTTTATGCAAATTGGCAAACCACCGCAATCTGTTGATAAAGTCTGACTACATTGTAAACCCTATTTGGCTCTATATAATGCCACCAGTATAAAGTTGCAATAAAGACGTGAATCCACTGGAATTGCCTCAATTTCTAATGATTATTGATAAAATGTAGTCTATTATCTAAGTCACAATTATATTATACCTACATACGAGCCCAATGAAAACATAGTATATGCACAAGCCAAAAAGACAGAAATGGCTGCACATCGCACCCATGGCTGACACGAAAGCTTATTCAGCTACATTTAAAACCAACATCAGAAGTTAGTATATAATTTGGCCAAACCATATTGCCTCATGTACCACGTGCAGGTCTTCTGATACACATGAGTCCCTAACCAAAAAACATCACTGTGCCGGTCAGTGACCACAATCCCCGCAAAGCGTGCGCAAGCAGAGTAGGGGGGCCACGGAATGGCCCTGCAACCCCATTGTCACAGGACCAGACCCTAAAGGGCCCCCCCAGACCCCGCAGGCGCCACCGGCGGAAAAAGTGGACGCCAAGCAACACAAGTGTGAACAAGCTCTTACCTCTCTCCATTCCTCTGCAGGTAGAATGGGAGAATACTAGGAGATCCTCCCCAATGAAAACATAGTAAGATGTCATGAGAGACAGCAGACTATTAGAACAACTAATATAACGGTCAGTACTAATATACCTTTTGTAGTTCGTAGGTTTCAGCCAGACACAATTTCAGTAATATTTCGATATTGAAGAGATAGCTAGTAATTATTACCCTTGACACAACTTCTAGTAACTCTCTGAGTGCAAGACATCCAGATGGGGACATTTATTTCTACAGTATCCTCAGTATAAAACAAATCTATGGGAGGGAAGCCGTACAAAAAAATGTATTTGTAATGTTGAAAAGGATAAACTATTCCAGCTTTAAAATTCGGAAGTTGAAATGGTCATTGAACACATAAAGCTCTATAACCTTTTGGAAAAAAGCATATTTGCATCAAAACACTTTGCCCTTAGAGCATCCGTTTTGTGCCTTTTGATAAATGCTCTGAGTCCCAGTAGGTAGCACTAAGTCTGTAGATGTACAATCAATGCAGGCAGTCTCCGATGGAAAGCAACAGACAATATATCTTTGTTGCCTGCATTGCGCTTGTTGCTTCTAAAAAGGAGGATAAACAATTCAGCATAGCCAGGACTGTCATAGCCTTTGTAAATGTAATCTTTATTTACAGGACTGCTCCAATGATCTCACATTCACTTGATGTGTATGCAAAGAGCACAGCAATTTTATTCATCAAAGGTTACTGCATAAATATCAGTAATTGAGTTAAATGGAATAGCTATGGTCTGTACAATGCCAGGTGTTCTGTCACCTAAAATAAACAACTGTATTTTTCTATAATCCCTAATTGGATTTCCTTCATTTTATTTAAATAACTTGTTTAAACATGGAGCAATTTATTTTACCCAAATGTTACCTCGACGTCTAAGATGTAATTTATAAAACAACCTTAGACACTAAAGCAGACTGCATCTGAATTATTATGGTGACTGGATAATCATGGTAATCCCAATGCGTAGCGTTTATTTAATATGAAAGTGAAATTCTCTACATTTCTCCGACTGATTTTTCTCACTGTAGTTTTCAAAATTAATTCTCCATATGGAAAAAAATAAAATATTGTTACTATGTTTCTAAGTATTACTGTTGCCTTGCACTGCCTCACCTAATCATTTGCTTATGGCCATATGATACATCTTTACTTACCTTTGCATATATTTCTCTTTATGTGGCATCGCCTAATTTTCTAGCCCATAATGTATTTAACCATTTAGTAACTAGTCTTTTTTGGGGTTAAAAGGGATATTTCAGTAAAATTTTTACCTATTTTGGGCTTTAGTTACCAATTTTCTTACCTTTTTCATTGAGATCTTTTTTTTTTGAAGACCTGGCTTGCTTTTTCCAGGGCAAATTTTTACTTTTTCTTGGACCCTTTTTGGCATTCATGTAACTTGAATGATTCTGTTGTTCAATAGGGCCCAAGATGCCATGAACACCAATTGGAAGCCAGAGGACTGGCCGCTGAACGTCCGATGGATAAGTATGACACTATAGGATCTCTAACACTGTAACATGATGCTGACAGCAGTGTGTAATGGGATAAACAACCTAGAGTTGAGGATTCTCTGCCCCAGGTAGTTGCAGCAGGAGCCCAGCTTTCAAAAAGTCAGGCATTCTGCTGTGATGGTGGTGAAGATACTGGCAAAGGAAACATTTCTACAAAGTTCATTTGGTCCTGCAAAATCAAGCCCCTATATACCTCTTTTAAAAATGTATGCAGCTATGGAAAAAAAGGGAAACATGAAAATGCAAAAAATTCAATTTCCAGGGTCTTTAAATAAAGAAACTCATACGAATTACCTAGCTTTTAAAGTAATTTATTGCTGATAGAAATATATATTATTGAAACTTTTCAATTCCACTTTCAAGACTCCCCGCTATTAACCTGAAAAGCCAACAGAGAGCAAAGTAGGATTCCCTCTGCCTTTGCCACATATAAGTTAAAGTGATACTGTATCCAAGAACCCACCCACCCCAAACTGCTAGTACCGTCCAGACAAGTAAAAAAGAAAACCCGGCACTTTTCCGTGTTCCACAACTGCCGTGTCAGTCGGATTGCAAAGGGAGTGTGAACAGCTGCCAACTCAGTCTGGACCAACAGCGGCTGACCTGTGGTGGTGCTCAGTCTTTTGAAGCAGTAAATATCGTGAGGTAGAGCAAAGAATGGGACGGCACTCACCAATTCATGCAAGATCATTTAATGTGGATATGATCAACGATCAGTAAGGAAACATTAAAGCAAACAGGAGCATTCCACAGGGCATTCAGCACATCTACTGGCCTGATGATTACTATCACTGTGGCTCCATTCAGAGTCAATGTGGCTGATGAAAACAGTCGTCAGTCTTTTCAACTTTAAAATAATTGACATTGGGCATGCTTTAGTGCTGCCTCTTAGTTACTTTTTTTTTCCTACCACTAACTTTTATTAAAGTCAGTAGAAAAATTGGGATTAGTACCGCACACATTAATTTTACTGCCATAATTTTAAGGTGCATGTGTAACATCTGTGCCCATGCTGGCTTCAATGCCAGCCTCTGTTTGCAAAAAAAGGCAGAGGAAGCGCTGTTGACTGTGATTTTGTACATAGATTCTCTTGTACTGGTCCAAACTCTGACTTATTTTGCTCTTTGCTGTGTTAATTGGATTCCACCACACATGTCTGTTTCTCCTGCTGATGTTGTTCTGGGCTGCAGATGGTCAGTGGTAATTGACAGTTCCTTCACCACTGTGGATGTTAGAGGACTGATCCCATCATACCCTGGACCAGAACTTCACATAAGTGTTCCTCTATTTAGTGCTTGCTATAAGTCTAATTTGGATTTGGCTGCTGTCTCTCTGTATTACTATTATGGATTTTCTTACTACTGGCTTGACTTTCTCTGACTCTCCTATTTCTCTCCTGATTTGATACTGTATTTGCCCACTTTTCTGGGAGCGCTGAAACGAAGGCATGGGGAAGGGTGAGTTTACATTGCTTATTAATTTCCCACAACCTCCTACTTGCCTTTTTATTCATGGGGCTTCTCTTTTAAGAAGGTATGGTCTCCTATGGCCCAGCACATTTACTATAATTGATTGATTGATTGATTGATTGATTGATTACTATAAACTGATTCCAGCATCTGGCTTATAGCTTACTGAAGTGTGTGATGCACAGATAGTTACAGATTGACTAAATTTTTTGAGGCCTGTGCCTTAAGATAGATGTCACATCCAGCACAATAAGGATGCTTCTTACCTTGATGCTAGTTTCATACATGGCAGTTTTGTCGAAAACTGCAACCGCAGTATTTGAGCCAAAGCAAGTAGTGGGTTCAAAAGAGATGGAATATAAAGGGAGGACTTGTATTTCTCTTTCCTGTTGAATCCTCTTCTTGTTTTGGCACAAACACTGTAGTGGCAGTTAAAAAAAAACTGCCATGTGTGAAGCAAGCATAAAGCTTGTCAATTCTTATTTTTAATTCAAACTTCAACTTCCTTTTACATATAAATACAATTTGTTAATTTCCCAGAATGCAAAGGATTTAAACATAAAGGTGACTTTTGCTGAGTTTTTATTTTATTCAGTAGTGGGGGTAATTGGTGGGAAAAAAAGTGTTTTGGGTGACTTGGTCAAATTGATGCCCAAATATTTGATGTTTTTCTGGCCATTTAAAGGGAGCCATGTGTTGTAGTGACTTTGCTGTAGTAGCAGGGATAGATACATTTAAGATTTCAGATTTATTGAAATTAATTTCAAAATTGGCAGCATTACCATCTTCTTCAAATATGTTTAGGATGTGTCGGAGAGCCGATTGGGCATTAGAAATCATCTATAGTAAATTGTCTGCGAAAGCAGTGGTTCTATGTTGGAAGCCGTTTATAGCTATGCCTTGGATCTCCTCCGTTTGACGTATTTTTTAAATGAGGGGGTGTTTAAAAGATTTGTAATAAAATATGGGGAAGCCGTCAGGGCCTGAGCTTTTACCATTTGGGATGGATGCTAATACATGTGCAACTTCATTGTCCGTGAAAGGAGAGATAAGATTTTCTCTGTCTTTCTCTGAGAGAGTGGGCAGAGAAATGCTTTATAGAAAACGTTCACTTAAGTTCTGTTTTTCGGGGTGTACAAGTGGTTATACACCCTTAGGCTATGTTCACACAACGTTTTTTCAGCTCTGTTTAAAATGACGTCTGTTATTTTGAGGCTAAAATAACAGATGCCATTTAACTGTCTGGTTTCCCCTTGTTTGCACATTATATTAGTTTAGAGTTACTAATTGGACTTTGGATGTGGCTTAATTGAAAAGTCCATTGAATTTAATAGTAAAAACGGAGGAAGAACAGTGAAAAAAGAAAAACTGTGTGTGAACAACTAATAAAAAACGTCCGCTGTTTGCAAAAGACATCCGAAAATAATGATCATGTTCATTATTTTGACGTCCGCGGCAAAAACGTCCGTTATTCAATACATTGTGTGCATTGGACGTGGTTTTCCCATTGACATAAATGCATTGCCATTGCAGTCAGTTAAATCGGGCTTTTTAAATAGCGAAATCGTCCAGCTTTTCTCTATTTTTCATGTTGTGTGAACATAGCCTTAACTTTTCTCAACATAACTTATGTTGGAGGTGCGGAAACTCCCCTGGTAACATTTCACACATCTAGGTTACCTGTCCAGCTCTCAAAACTTTTTGGACTCCCAAAGTTACTGGAGACATAGTCCCTCTCTCGGCACCCCTTATCCTACTTTGGGAGTTCACCTTTAACTCCCAAAAATCCAATCTAACTACTTACATGCTCACAGCGGCAAAATTATTAATCCCTACTTTATGCCACCGTACCCAACCGCCCTCCATTACAGCTTGGACTACTAAACTTGATCACTTCTGCAGAATGGAAGAACTCGCCAGCTGGGAACTCAGAACCCACAATAAATATGCACACATATAGGCTCCATGGAAATATTTAGAGAAACATTATCTCCCTCATCCAACCAACCTTCAATTTAACTCTCCTCACGTAAAATCTCCTCACGTAATATATTTTTCTCTCCCCCCCCCACTCATGCCAAATAATCCACATGTCTGAACTTCTAGACTACACAAGGCGAGATTATTTCTGCACAATATCTCATGACACCACACACAGACAACCTGGACTGTATATAGTTCTATTTTGTTATCTAAACTATGTTTTCTACTACTGATCATTGGAATTGTATCCATATTCGCAAGTATATTTTATATTCATGCACTTATCATTTAACCAGCAGGGCCTCCAGGTAGAGGTTAAAAAAAATGAAACTTCTGCAGAAGCACAAAGCATTACTTACCTATCTTTTCCAGTTTTGAAACTACCAAAAATCCATTCGTTTTGGGGGGTTTTGTTCTGTTTTGTGTGGCTGTATTTCCTGGGTTATCAGTTGTACACAGTACTACAGGTTCCAGAATGCAATGCTTTCCCTGAGCTGTTCATTACAGTCCTCCATCCTGCTAGTCCCCGCCCAAAGCTGTTGCAGAACATTTAGGCTGTGTTCACACATTGCAGTTTCATTGTGTTACTGAATTATTTGCAGTAATTTATCATTTCATTGTGGTCCCACACAGCACGCTGTATTCTCTACCTGTAACACCACACAGCACACTGTATTCTCTACCTGTAACACCACACAGCACGCTGTATTCTCTACCTGTAACACCACACAGCACACTGTATTCTTTACCTGTAACACCACACAGCACGCTGTATTCTCTACCTGTAACACCACACAGAACGCTGTATTCTCTACCTGTAACACCACACAGCACACTGTATTCTTTACCTGTAACACCACACAGTACACTGTATTCTCTACCTGTAACACCACACAGCACGCTGTATTCTCTACCTGTAACACCACACAGCACGCTGTATTCTCTACCTGTAACACCACACAGCACACTGTATTCTCCACCTGTAACACCACACAGCACACTGTATTCTCTACCTGTAACACCACACAGCACACTGTATTCTCTACCTGTAACACCACACAGCACGCTGTATTCTCTACCTGTAACACCACACAGCACACTATATTCTCTACCTGTAACACCACACATTACCCTGTATTCTCTATCTGTAACACTGATATTGGAATAAAGTAAAGAACTTTTAGAATTTTTTTTTCTTTTCATTTCCACAAACATATTATGATCAAGCATCTGTTATTTTTGAAGTTGAGCCCCACAATAAGGCTCTGATCCTCTCTGCTGTTAAGCATCATTTACTTGTGTTACTGCATTATTTTTAAGAATACGCTGCAGTACTGCAATGACACTCCAACATGTGCGAACACAGCCCTAATTTCACTGCACACTTCTGCACAATTAGACAAATCAGTGCAACACCTGCTTCTGGCCGGTCAGATTTGGTGAATCACTGGATTGGGGGATCCAGACAAGCCTCCTGTGACATCACGCCCTGCCCCCTGTCTGCATCATCAGCCTGATCTCAGCAAACACACACAATGTGAGACAGAGGCATGGAAGATTTGTCTCCTAAGGGGGCATAGCAGAAAGAGAAGGAGACAATGTGGATTTGCGCAGGGGCCATTTTTCTTCACTTCCTGGATTTCTATCAGCTACCAGTGTGGCAGAACCGCACAGATATAATAATACATTGTATAGACACATATATTTAACTTTTACTGTACTTTTAATAGAAAACAAGTTTTTCTTATCCGGAGTTCCCTTTTAATGTACAATGGATGCAACTCTGTTAATTCTGTTTTCTTGATGAAATTACTAAATAAATAAATAAAGGTAACTTTTGCTTTTCTGCCCAATACAGAGGCACAACAGAATACAAAAAAAAGGTCAGCACCTCCAAATAAAATGAAATAAATGCACTGCCTCGTGGCTGCCCTGGGTGCAGTAAAATGCAAATACAAAAATTACAGCAGCACTCTGCAAATGCTAGGACACGAGAACATTGAATATATGGAGCATTTTGAACTGCAATACTGATATATTTACTTTGTCAAATTGAGGCTCACACATTTTGTTACCTATTGACCAACAGTAAGGTGGCTTCATATCGGATGGGAAACACATGGGGCACATGGAATAGAAAAGCACAATTTAAAGGGGGCAGCAACCTCCCAATACTTAAAATCTCTTCTGAGGTCCAACATAATAAAATAAATGTACAGATGTATGCTAACATGGCCGTAATGTAAATGCAAATACACAAAAAAATACAGCAGCAATCTTTGAACACTAAGACATGTGGTTACTAGTAGAGATGAGCAAAGTGAACTTCACAAGCCGAGAATACTAGCGAACTTTGCAAAAAGTTTGGTTGCATGGGCTTGCTTCAATATCTTGGCGCATGAGAATGACTTACATGTACAGCATGGTGCTGTAGGTCCCAGGCAGCCCTGCTGTAGATGTATGTCAAGTGTTGCTAAGGGGTTAAAGCGGCATTCCCAACATCCAAAGTTATAAAGGATAATAAGCTGATCAGTGGGGTCTAACCACTGACACTCCCACCAATCCCAGAAAAGGAGAAAAAAAAGCCCTTGGAATTAATTAACCGTAGCACACCCAGCGCTCCATTAATTCTGCCACCACATCACCGAAGGTGATTTAACATGAAAACAATATTTCATGTCTGTAAAATTACATAACATGTATTTGCTCTTATTATATATTAGCATGAAATGTTTTACTTTGTACTAAAAGCTGTATTCATTGTCTTAAAACTAAAAAAAGTATCTTTTGTGATCTGCATTTAAAATGTTCACAGCAGAGCGCTACATTACTGTATGTATTAAGTCATGAAAGAATAGCATAAGTCCCACAGATTTATAAACACGGCATTCTTTGTTCTATACAAAGTCATTTACATTTATATCCAGTATCTCACAAGTCAAGCTGCCATATATTTCTTATTTTAGTGATATATGTTTGTAGAAGAAGAGAATGCTGTCAGAAGCAAGCTATACATATAGTAGAGGTATAATAAGAATTATGAAAGCGCTACAGATTTATGATTGTTCAGCATAGAGCTGCAGTCCTGAGAGAGTTTATGAACTGCTCTCTGTATTATGTCACAGCAAGAAAAAAAGAGACTAACAAGAATTTGTTTTAACTTTCTGCTAAGCAATAAAATCCCTGCAAACAGACTGTGTAGTAGAAAAGTGGCACGTAAACAGCATAAGACACTAAAAAAAAGCAAAGCTAAGGATTTGGCCATGAATACAAAATAAGAGTTTTACTTTAGAACTTATTTTATAGTTCCATGTCTATATATACAAATCCATCTCTTCTGAGGTTAAAATCCCTGCTGCAACTGGCATGTTAAGGTATGCTGGGCTCCAATGTGGAAGACCACTAGACATAAAATAAAATATTTAGATACAAAGTACACTTAGGTTAGTTTATAGTGAAAAGTTACAACTAAACATCATTTAATTTTATGTCTAAAAGTCAGTCCTGATTCCTTTTCTTTATACACTTTTTTTAGTGTATAAAAGTATAAGTTAGCCTTAGCTTGGAGCTCTGTTTAAGAAACATGGAGATCAGACCACTATAACAATATTCTTTGGTGGAGAACTTCATGGGCTAAAATCATTTAACATCTCTAAGTATAAACAGATGTAGAAGTAGTTATGAAGCGAATTCAGGTGAGCTGGATTAGTTGCAAAGTCAATCCAGGGAAGCTGGATTCGCTGCAAAGGTTGTAAAAATTTGCGTAGTCCTCTTCCGCGTCCCCATGCGGTCAGCACTGAGCCGATTGACTGACTGAGACAGGACAGCTCTGTGGCCTGTGATTGGCTGAGTGGGCTGTCACTGTCAGTAATTGTCGGAGCAGGCTGGAGGCACAGGGACATGGGACACATCGGGAGAGCACAGACAGATAAGTTGTGCACCAATTTGCACTTTAATAACTAAATAACTGTTTCACAGTTTTAGTGCTGTGCGTTAGGATTCCATTTGCAAGTTTGCAAATTTTACACCGAAAAGATGCAAACCTGGCGAACCGAATTTTTCAAAACTTGTACACTTGAGGTGTACCTGTCATTAAAAAAAATAGGCATGTAAAAAGTTATGATTGGTTGGGAACTTACACCCTGACTGGTCAAAACTTTTTTGACATGTTTTTGTGACATAGAAAGACTAGAAACGGCCAGCGCAACCAATAGCACTATTTACACTATGCAGGTGTGCACTGCCAAGGCTAAGATACAGACAAATGATATGTTCACATAACGTCAAAAAAGAGGCGTCCGCTTTTTCTATTTAAAAATACCTCTGTTTATTGTTGCGACTAAATTGACTTCAATGCATCAATGGAATGACAGACATGCAATGCACACAGACATCAAAATAATAATGATGTCAATGATTTTTGGACGTCATTTTTCTGCACAGTTTTTCTTTTTACACCATTCCTTCACCGTTTTACTATTAAATTTAATGGGCTTTTCATTACAGACACACCCCAAAGGCCAATTAGTCATCCTGAACTAGAATGATGTACCAACTCAAAATGACGGACATGACATGACAGACGGCCTCTGAGCTGTCTGTCATGTTTACAGCTGTTCTGTGTTCTTAGCAGTGGCCGGGCTGAAGACTCACACGCTCACTGTTCTGCTCTGAGCGCAGCGTTAAGCTCTGCCATTTTATCTGTAGTAATCCATCTTCACATGGAACTGTCAGGATAGGTCATAGCAGAGCTGAACACAGAATTGCAAAACGCAGGGCAGAGGAGCGCAACGCTGCTGGCCAGAACTTCATCACTTTGGAGGTAACTGCGCTCAACCAAAATCAGGAAGTAAAAGCAGACCAGAAGCGTGAAGAGAGGTCATTTTGGCAGCTGAGAATACCCCTTAAATGACCTATGTACCCCCGCTGATCTCCACATTAGGCCCTGGCTTCTGTGTAAAAAAAAAAAAACGTGGGTAAGGCACATGACCGCTGCCCTATTCATTTCTATGGATCCAATGAAAAGAGCTGAGTACATCCCTCTTTCCACATACTTGGCTCCATAGGAATGAATAGAGCTGCAGTTATGTGCCATACCCACAGCTTTATTCTTCACACAGAAGCCTCCCCCCCTTGCGCAATCTCCTACTTTTCTCCTATCTCTTGGATAGTGGGAAAGTAGTTTTTTTCCTAGAATACCCCTTTAACCCTTTGAGGACCAAGCCCAAAATCCCAGTGGATGGTGCAAATTTTCATTTTTGTGTTTTCTTTTTTTCCTCCTCCCCTTCTAAGAGCTCTGGCACTTTCATTTTTCTATCTACAGGGCCATGTGGGGGCTTGTTTTTTTACTAAAGTGGTTATTCTTTGTAATGGCGTCATTCTACCATAACATGTATGATGGAATCCCAAAAATATAATTTTTAAGATATAAGTTAGTGAAATTGGAAATTGTAAAAAAGAATTTGCGGTAGGCTTTGGGGTACTTATAAAAATGTAACTTTTTTAAATACACATTTTAAGTCCCCATGGGGGACTTTTACATACAATTATTACATTACATACACTGTACAATGCTATGCTGTAGGCATACTATTGATCAGTGTAACAGGCTCATTGAATCTGTGGCAGGCTCAATGAGCAGAAATCCGATTGGACCAAACTGAGGCAGGTAAGAGACCTCCAGCGGTCCAATACAGCGATCGGGACCCCCGCAGTCAGACTGTGGAGGTCCCGATCGGTTAGTGACAGGGGAATGCCCCTGTGACTTACACTTAAACGCTGTGGTCGCTGCGTTTAAGGGGTTAATGACATGCTGCAGCGTGATCACTGCAGCCTGTTATTAACGTGAGGGCCGGGCTGCTCACTGCAGCTGGCCCGACCTCCTATGAAGCCTGTTCCGCGCGTTCCATGGCGTACCAGTACGTCCTTGGTCGTCTAGGGGTTAATAGAGATTTTCTATGAGGGTTTATCTCATACTGTAAAATAGACGTTGGTAATATCATTTATGGCTCTTGCTGTCTAACACTTCCAACCTAAATAACTATTGATCTGAATCCATGTGCAATTTTTCCAGCAACCATGAGGTCTCAATCATTGTGGACAACTTTTCTATAGCAGTCTGAAAAAAACAGTACAAAATAAAAGTCTCTTGAAATGACTGTGATCTGTGGCAAAGTCATAAGGAGTAATCAATAGTAAGTTTATTAGAAGTGCCAGCCATGTGTACCCAAACTTGCAAATTTACATCAAGCTGTAAGTACTCTACCAGGACAATATCGTTTGATCTCGAGGATGAAAATAAGTTACGAGCGTCTAAGGACAGAAGATTCTGCTTTGTCTTTCTACCAAAAATTACATTATCATTACTTTATTTGTTCATAGCACAGATGGTGTTTTCTTTACTCTATGGCAGGGGTCCTCAACTGGCGGACCGCGGTCCGAACCCGGACCGCGGAGGCCAGCTGTCCGGACCCCTGGTCAGACCTCCTAACCGCCCCGGATCCGGTCTGTCCCGGAGCGGTTAGGAGGTCCCGCTCCCCACCGCACTGCCTCCCGCCCCATAGGCGTACTGTCCTTAGATGTCAGTACGCCTGTGGGGCTGGGGGCAGTGTCGGTCCGGCCCCCGGCTGATACGCGCTCTGTAGGGATGTCCCGGGGATTCCCCAGCAGAGCGCGCACCACAGACCTCAGTGTACGCTGCCGGCCTGTCCTTCCCGGAAGTGCAGGCCGGCGGCGTACGCTGAGGTCACTGATGCGCGCTCTGCTGGGGAATCCCCGGGACATCCCTACAGAGCGCGTATCAGCCGGGGGCCGGACCGACGGGAAGAGACGAAGACAGCCGCAGCGGGGAACGAGGTGCTAGGTGAGTTGTTTTTGTTATTTTTTTTTTTCTGTCTGGGGGGCATCTACAAGGGGAGAGCGCACAGGTGGACTATATACTACAGGGGGGACCTCACAGGGGGCTATATACTACTGAGGGGGCTATATACTACTGGGGGGAGCGCACAGGGGGCTATATACTACAGGGGGGACCTCACAGGGGGCTATATACTACTGGGGGGGCTATATACTACTGGGGGGAGCGCACAGGGGGTTATATACTACAGGGGGGACCTCACAGGGGCTATATACTACAGGGGGAAAGCACAAGGGGGGCTATATACTACTGGGGGGAGAGCACAGGGGCGCTATATACTACTGGGGGGAGCTCACAGCGGGCTATATACTACAGGGGGACAGCGCATGGGGGGGCTATATACTACAGGGGGAGCTCACAGGGGGCTATATACTACAGGGGGGAGCTCACAGGGGGGCTATATACTACTTGGGGGGAGCTCACGGGGGCTATATACTACTGGGGGGAGCTCACAGGGGGCTATATACTACAGGGGGAGAGCACAGGGGGGCTATATACTACTGGGGGGAGCTCACAGGGGGCTATATACTACTGGGGGACAGCGCACAGGGGGCTATATACTACAGGGGGAGAGCGTACAGGGGGTCTATATACTACTGGGGGGAGCTCACAGGGGGCTATATTCTACAGGGGGAGAGCGCACGGGGAGGCTATATACTACTGGGGGGAGCTCACAGGGGGCTATATACTACAGGGGGAGAGCGCACAGGGGGGCTATATACTACTGGGGGAGCAACAGGGGGCTATATACTACTGAAGGAGAGCGCACAGGGGGGGCTATACACTACTGGGGGAGCAACAGGGGGGCTATATACTACCAGGGCAGTCACCCCCTTTGTACCTAATATCAAAGGCCTGGTGAGAGAGAAAAAAATGCCAATTTTCCCGCTAATAAGCAACAATTCTGTATATAAATAGTTGAACGTTTGTGACAAAGTAACAAAACACGTTTCCTACTGATGTTCAGCTCGGACCTTCACCTGACAATATACCCCGGTAAGTGGACCTTCACTAAAAGTTGTTGAGTACCCCTGCTCTATGGGATATTACATTAGATAAACATGGTTGTAGCAGAAGAAGTGTAATCACTTCAGCAGGGAGTCTTTTCACATTTTTAACCTTCTGTGGTATACCGCATTCATAAATGATGCCAACTTTAAAGTGTATTAGCGCAAAACTAAATACATTTGTAAAAGCTTGTTTCTGACAAATGTACAGTGCCGTTCGTGAGTGTAGCATCGCGTTTTATAGTTTTAGGGTACATTCACACTTACTGGATCTGCAACATATTTTCTGCTGCGGATCCGCAGCAGATTTAATTTAAATAACTGAACACAGCATCAAATCTGCTGCAGATCTGCTGCAGATCTGCTGCGGATCCTGTAGGTGTGAACGCACCCTAAAGTAAGTCTCCAAGTTACCATATTCAAATGTATCATTCTTTATAGTGTATGTATTTATAACATACCCTTACAATTTAAGGGTATGTTCACACAATAAAAACAGTGGCCGTTCTTTTCAGCATGGGCGGCATTGCATTGAAATCAGCGCAATGCCACCCGTTCCGTGCACACACCACAGCAACGGTGTGGCGGCCACAGGAGCATTCAAACACCTGCTGGTGTTTGGCCAGTATAACAACGGCCGTTGCTAAGCAATGTGTGAACATAGCCATCAAGTATAATGCTATTCGTTTTACTGTAACAATAGACTGCAAACTTCTAGACAATCCACAGTGTACACATGGTATGTCCGCACGCTCTTTAAGGGTATGTGCACACTATGGAATCCCAATGGAACACCCGCCGCAGATTCCGCAGCTCTCACCTGCTTGTGGACGCTGGTGGTAGCACGCATCTCTGCTGCTCGCATAGGCTTCATTTTATGGTTTACCAGATTAGGCCATCTGCCCGAATAATGAACCCCCTTATTCTTCGGACGGACGGCAGAATCTAGCAAACCATAGAATGAAGCCTATGGGAGCAGCGGAGATGCATGCAGCCACCAGTGTCTGCAAGCAGGTGAGAGCTGCAGAATCGGCAGCGGGTGTTCCTTTGGGATTCCATAGTGTTCACATACCCTTACATCATGACACCTACTTAGATATACATAGGTCTCTGCATTTCATGCAAAATGACTTTCTGCTGCTGAGCTGACGCAGTCTTGGTCCCTAATGTGCTCGGTGTGCTCAGCTCCTTTCCGCTCTCTCACCTTCTATACCACTCTCACACAGCTTCTCTATCTCCCAGGAAGGACTGTAATAGAAATGTTGTCCTGTAAAGGGCCTCAAGATAAGGATATCTCTAAGGATAGATCTATCCCTGTATAACTCATTCTTTTGAATGCAGCCCGTGCAGGTGATGAATTGGCCTCATTTTACATGGCTTTTATGGATCAATACATTTTATTCAGAGTTATTTAAAAAGCAATTAACATTCCATTAAGACCAAAATGTGATGTGTGTATAAGCCAGAAGATACAATTTGGTCACTTATTTTAAAACTCAAAGTCAGGGCTCAAACAGAAGAATGCTATTATCTAGTTATACCTTGATTTAAAATAGGATTTGATTTAAAAAAAAAAGAAAAGAAAGAAAAAACAGATGTAATTCCCAGTTATAACAGGTGTTACTCATTTGTATGAAAGCAACAGAATGCAAAATGTTGTAAAAATCATAATTGTCAATTTAATCTGAAAACTTCTAAAATGTTAAACTCTAGTTAAATTAACACAATGAATGAATATACAATGAGGCTATGTATATACTGTATTATCTGTATATAAACCAATCACCTTTACATACAGACAGTCATTTTGTCTGCAGTTACTAGGGCTTTTTTTTGCTAAGACTGACACATTCTGTCCAATAGTTATTGATTGACTTAATTGTCTTTGTAGGATGTAGTACAATTATGTTTGGTCTTAGTGATGGGAAATGGGTTTGATACTACTTTGACATAGGATGCAAAGTGGCAAAGTGAGTTCACATCTAGTCATCTTGCCACTTGCACAAGCTGTCAGCTTCCGTGCCTGTGTGTAACAAGCTGTCTGCCGGAAGCTCACCTCACCCAGCTGACACCGCGCAACCCCCCCCCCCCCAGGCACGGAGGGGGGCGGCAGAGGGGGGTTGAAAAGAAAATAATAAAAATGCACCAGCCTAAACCTGGAACCCTGCTTCCGGGTTCGGGGTGGTGGGGGCCCCGGGGCACGTGCCCCTGGTGCCCATTCCTTAATCCGGCCCTGTGTCCCGGTAAAACTAGACACAAAAGTGTGTCCACTTTAGTTTAGAGATCCACCGAGGACTAATCTGATCCCCTGTAAGCCAGTACTGGCCTGGCAAAAGGGCTGACAATTTCTAACCATTGGAACCTTTTTTTTATCCTGTTCTAGATTTAGATCTTGACCTGTCCAAATAAAAAAATAGGAAAATGGCTAGACATGGCTAGTAATCATATTTCCAGTTATATTTTTTTTAGCTCTGGAGTCCTTTCCAGCACCAGACTCCTGACGAAGCTGCTGTGAGGCAGGGCAAAATGTAGCCTTGGTTCATTCATTCCCCCACTGTTGTACCGGGACCCAGCTCACCACACAGGTCGTATCGCACTTTACTTGCTGCTTGTTGGTTGTACCATAACTTGTAATAGCTTATTTTGCAACAATACTACCCACTTAATGGACTGCATAGTGTGGATTCTTTTTTTAATTGGTTGCCTGATGTAATAAAGCTATTTATTAACTTTACTAGGTGTGCACTATTATTCTTTGCTTTTCCTATTTCTTTTTTCTACCATATTTTCCAGCACCAAGACATAAACCATTTTGTTATAATGTAAATCTCAAAAGCCCAGGGGGTGTTGCCCAGTATGGCAAAAGCCCAGGTAGGTAAAGCCCATGTCCTCTTTATCTAATGGCTATAAGTCAAATGGGATAGGTAGAAACCAGGACATGGGTTGGTTGTTTGCACATCTCACTATTCCCAGTGTCACCAGGCATCCTACAAGTACCCGTGCAGCCAGTGTTTGGGAATGTGCTTATTCAGTCATGTCCTTTAAAATACGAGGATAAACCTTACTCTATAACCTGCTCTCCTATAAGCTCACTTGCACATCCCATAGAGGTGAGAGGAGTATAAAGATACTCCTCTCACCTCTATGGCATGTGCAAGCAGAGGCCAATAGTCAACACAATTGCATGCGTTCAAAGTAGCTGCTGCCACTCCTGCATCCTTATACCAAGGATAAATACAAATAGCTGACCACATCTCTTTTTCCCAGAAACATTGAGGCCCTGCTACAGGTAATTAAACAATGACAGAATTTGATCAGAAAAAAAACAATTCAGGCGATTGTTTCAAGGCATTTCAAGGGCATTTTGGTTAATAGATAATGAGTGGAATTTAAGGTGTTTGTGCCAGCAACCACATTGCCCAAAAAAATAAAGGGAACACTTAAACAACACAATTTAACTCCAAGTAGATCAAACTTCTGTAAAAACAAACTGTCCACTTAGGATATGAACCGATTGACTATCAATTTCACATGCAATTAGTAAGACACATTCAATGAAGGAGTGGTTGCATTTCACATGCATTTAGCAAGACACATTCAATTAGCAATTTCACATGCAATTAGCAAGACACATTCAATGAAGAAAGCAAGTGGGGACCCCCTATGCTTTCTGGCTAATGTTTTGGTCACTTTTCAATGTTGGTGGTGCTTTCACACTTGTGGTAGCATGAGATGGACTCTATAACCCACAGTGGCTAAGGCAGTGCAGCTCAACCAGGATGGCACATCAATACGAGCTGTGGCAAGGAGGTTTGCTGTGTCTGTCAGCACAGTGTCCAGGCGCTGGAGGCACTACCAGGAGACAGGCCAGTACACCAGGAGACCTGCCAAATGACCTCCAGCAGACCACAAATGTCTGCACTAACGGTTACAAACCGACTCCATGAGGATGGTATGAGGGTCCGATGTCCACAGTTGGGGGTTGTGCTCACAGCCCAACACCGTGCAGGACACTTGGCATTTGCCAGAGAACACCAGGATTGGCAAATTCACCACTGGCGCTCTATGCTCTTCACAGATAAAAGCAGGTTCACACTGAGAACATGTGACAGACGTGAAAGAGTCTGAAGACGCTGTGGAGAGTGATCTGCTGCCTGAAATATACTTCAGCATGACCGGTTTGGCAGTGGGTCAGTATTGGTGTGGGGTGGCATTTCTTTGGAGGGCTGCACAAGCCTCCATGTGCTCCCCAGAGGTAGCCTGACTGCCATTAGGTAGTAAGATGAGATCCTCAGACCCCTTGTGAGACCATATGCTGGTGAGGTTAGCCCTGGCTTCTTCCTAATACAGGACAATGCTAGACCTCATGTGGCTGGAATGTGTCAGCAGTTCCTGCAAGATGAAGACATTAAAGCTATGGACTAGCCTGTCCATTCCCCAGACCTGAATCCCATTGAGCACATCTGGGACATATCTGGCTCCATCCACCGTCACATTGCACCACAGACTGTCCAGGAGTTGTTGGAGGCTTAAAGCGTAACTGTCATGTTTTTTTTATTGCAGAAATCAGTAGTATAAGCGATTTTAAGAAACTCTGTAATAGGTTTCATCAGCCAAAAAAGCCTCCTTCTGTACTCAAGAATCAATCTCCCAGCCTCCCCCCCCCTGACTTCTTATCTGTGCATTATCAGGCAAACACGTCTTCATTACAGAGAAGCCAGTGAAGACGGGTTCTGCTCTCTCCATTGTAAGCCTATGAAGGGGGGAGGGGCCGAGGGAGATGAGGGAGCAGGAAGAGGTGACATGAAGGTCAGCTGTTTGTAGACTCTCTGGGCACCTAAAACGCTAAATTCAGGTGTCAGAAAGGTCAGTGCTTATCTATGAATTTACTGAGAGAAGATTGCAGGGTGTTGTGCTTTGCAGAAATCCTCCGTGCTCAGTCACTCCTAACAGCCCCTCCCCTCTCCATAGCCACATAATGGAGACAGAAATCCTGCTTCATTTGATGTGAGGGGGGAGGCTGGGAGATTGCTTTTTCAGTCCAGAAGGAAACTTTTTTAGTACATAAAACCTATTACAGAGTTTCTTAAAATCGCTTGTACTGTTGATATTTAATGTTTTCAGAAAAATGACCCTGAAATGACAGTTACGCTTTAAGTCCAGGTCTGGGAGGAAATCCCTTAGGAGACCATCTGCCACCTCATCAGGAGCATGCACAGGCATTGTAGGGAGGTCACACAGGCATGTGGAGGCCACACACACAATACTGAGCCTTATTTTGACCTGTTTTAAGGACAGTACATCAAAGTTGGATCAGCTTGGAGTGTTTTTCCACTTTAATTTTGTGTGTGACTCCAAAGACAGGCCTCCATTGGTTAATACATTTGATTTTCAATGATGATTTTTGTGTTATTTTGTTGTCAGCACATTCAACTTTGTACAGAACAAAGTATTCAATAAGAATATTTCATTCATTCAGATCTAGGATGTGTTATTTGAGTGTTCCCTTTTTTTAAGCTGTGTATTTGCTATGTCCATAATTTTCTTGCATTGGCTTTAATTGGGGGGGAGTTTATTGTAGAGAATTTTAAGAACCATTTATCATTTTTGATGTTGTTATATTTGTGTGCAGTCTCATTCCACTCCAAAAGACAAGAAAGCACATTGACAGAATCATACATCTCATCACAATATGATAAATTTTGTGCATTTAAAATTGGCCAAAAGAAGAAAGTGCAAGCAAAAAAAATGGGGCAAAAAATTGCACATGATACATTTCATGGAATGAATGTAGTGACAATTGGCAAAGACATCACAAATGCTTTCAAGTTAAAAGCATGATATAATTTATTTGAGCTGCTAAACTAAAAATGTTCATTTCAAATGCTTGAATGTATGGCGGACATAATGCTACGAATCATATGTGGTGCATAAAAAAGGTAATACAAAACTTTGGATTGGAAGTGATGCTGTTAAAAATATTAACTTGCTCAGACTACCTAATAAATCTCCAGATTCTAACATTAGCCAGCAACATTTCCCTGAAAGCTGTTGCAGTCCCGAGATATATTAATATTCATTGGTTTAAGAAGAGAAGAAGACAAATGAGCACAGAGGCTAAAGTCAATTAAAACCTATAGCCAAAGTACAATAAGAGTTTCTTCTGGAACATGGGATACAACTCAAGTCTTTGAGGGATGCAGACTGGACAGTTTTTCCAAGGCAAACATAATGATCATGGGAACCAAATGAATTACTTGCGAAATACGGAACTCCCTAAACTATAAGCTATCATAAAATGACCAGTGAGAACTATTCATGTTCTTTCTCCTACCCATCTTTGACCTTATAAGTGTTATTATTAAGATTAATTTACAAAGACATGCTTAAGCAGTGCAGACAAGAGTTCTGTGCAAGGACACTTTCCGGATAATGTACTGGAGGTTGGTACAACAAAACATTATAGAAAGTAATGAACAATTAGAAAGGGCATTTTAATAAAGCTGTGAAAAAGTGTATAAATGAATCTGAGCACCAAGTTATGCACATATAGATGAGGTTACATATGCTTATAATGTATTTGTAAAAAAAAACATGAACATCAATGAGTATTTAAGACATTTATAAAGATGGCTATATGGTTAGTACGTGGGCAAAAAAAACAAAGCACTCAAGATTCGTTTTTTAAAACTGAATATTCAGTAATATTATATATATATTACACACACCGTGTTTTCCTGAATAAGACATCTTACGAAAATTAGGCATAGTGAAGGATTTACAGGATAGCTTAAAATAAGGCATCTCCCTGAAAATAAGGCATCCTTCAAAAGTAAGGCCTCTGCCGCCACCCTCCGCCACCATCCCCTCGTAATTGTTTACATCGGCATAATGCTGGTCCATGACCCCCACGCCCTGTGGCACGCCCCACTGCACATCCTGCCACACTCCCGAGGAGCTGGGGAGGGGGGGGGGGAATAAAACATCACTTGAAAATAAGACATTTCGCAAAATTAAAATCTTCACACACAGTAAAATAATACTAAAATATGGCTGTAATTTTGAGGTAATATTATGACTGTATTTTCAATATAAAATGCACTCCACTGAAGTCAATCGGATATTGTCTGGCAATGCACACACTGTATAAAACAATGGCTGTAATTGATTACAACCGTCCAAATAATGAACATGCTCATAATTTACAACCTTTTTTGCAAAAATAAAATGCCATTTTTTCTTTTACATGTTTACACATTTCCATGCATAATTTAGCTGTATTTTGCCTTTCTTTTACTAATTGAACATAGTCTTAGAGATCTGCTACAGGTATCAATGTAACTAAATGATGGAACACAGCGTCAAATCTACTGATTGTTCAAAAAAACTGCAACAATTCTACGCCAAGACTTACTCAAAAACCACTGAAAACTACAACACCCCCCCCACCATCCCCCATAGGGTCTACTTCACTTGTACTGTTAATACACTGCAAACCTATTTTATGATTTTCAGTGAGGAGGGTGATGGTGATGGTGGGGTAAGGGGGCACCATTTAAAAAAAAAAAAAATCTGACAAGACCCTAAGAGGCAGTATATTATTACTGACAAAGGTAAGAACATTTTGGTGGGATGATGAAGGTGTAACTCTGTTATAAACAGTCACTCACAAAGTAGGACAGGAGACACAGACAGTGACCCCTAGGTTCAGCCCCGCCTACTGTCCCTGTCTACTTGCCACGATCTGCCCTAAATGACAGTAAGGTGACAGTCCCTGCAGTGATGTTAGTGGCACACAACACAGACAGACAAACACAATAAAGCTGAGTGAGCAATTCGGGTCAGCAACGATGAGCAGCAAAAGTACCTAATCGTAAGTCAGAGAGTGGTCAAAAGTCAAGCAGAAGGTAAAAGGCAGGCGGCAAACAGGGATAGTCAGGTATACAGGCAATAGGTCAGAATCAGATAGGGAATAGCAGAGGTAAAGCAGACAAGAAAATAGCTCAATAATCGGCAAGGTACAGGCAGAGACCTTAAATGGAAACCAGGAACCCGGTTCAGAAGGTGATTGGACCACAGACAGAACAGAAACACAAAGGGAATGGAGAAACCAAATGTCAATCAAAACCAAAACAGAGGTTAACCATAAAGGGTCTAGAATGGAACTCAGCAGAGCAGACATGGGTGGGGCAGGGAAAACAATTAGCAGAACAGGAGGAGTAAGGGTCCATTTACATAGAAAGATTATCTGACAGATTATCTGCCAAAGATTTGAAGCCAAAGCCATAAACAGACTATTAAAAAAAAGATCAGGTCATAAAGGAAAGTCTGAAAAAAAATTTTTGGTTTCAAATTTGGCTTCAAATCTGTCATATAATCTTTATGTGTAAATGAACCTTAACCCTTTGAGGACCAGGCCCAAAATGACCCAGTGGACCGCGCAAATTTTGATCTTAGTGTTTCCGTTTTTCCCTCCTTCCCTTCTAAGAGCTCTAGCACTTTCAGTTTTTTATCTACAGGCCATGTAAGGGCTTATTTGTTACAGGAATAGTTGTACTTTGTAATGGCGTCATTCATTTTACCATAACATGTATGATGGAATTCCAAATATATTATTTATGAAGATATAAATTGGTGAAATCGCAAAAAAGAATGCAATATGGTAACGTTTGGGGGGTTCCTGTGTCTACGTAATGCACTATATGGTAACAGCGACATGACACTATTATTCTATAGGTCAGTCCGAACACAACCATATGCAGGTTACACAGATTCTCTAATGTTATATATGTATTTTTTTATGAAATCCTTTTTTTTTGGCAATTAATTATAAATAAAATGGGACTATTGTGACGCTTATAACGGTTTTATTTTTTCACCTACGGGGCTGTATGGGGTGTCATTTTTTCCGCCATGATCTCTAGTTTTTATTAATACCATATTTGTGAAGATCGGACGTTTTGATCACTTTTTATTAATTTTTTTATATATATAATGTAACATAAAATCGGTAATCTGCGCACTTTTTCCCCTCTTTTCGTGTACGCCGTTTACCGTTCGCAATGACACTTGTTATATTTTAATAGATCGGACAATTACGCACGCTACGGTATATTATATGTTTATCTATTTATTTATTTTTATATGTTTAATTTATATAATAGGATAGGGGGGTGATTTCAACTTTTATTGGGGGAGGGGCTTTGGGGTAGTGTAATAGTGTTTTTAACTTTTTTTTTTTTACACATTTGAAGTCCCTTTGGGGGACTTTTACATAGATTAGTTTGATTTCTACACTGATGAATGCTATGCCATAGGCATAGCATTGATCAGTGTTATCGGCGCTCTGCTCATTGAGCCTGCCTGTGCAGGCTTAGAGTAGCAGAGCGCCGATCGGACCGCATGGAGGCAGGTAAGAGACCTCCAGCAGTCCGTTTTACCGATCGGGACCCCCGCAGTCACACTGCGGGGGTCCCGATCGGTAGGTGACAGGGGACTCCCCCTGTCACTTACACCTAAACGCCGCGGTCGCGCCGCGATCGCGGCGTTTAAGGGGTTAATGACACGCGGCAGCGCGATCGCTGCAGCGTGTCATTGCCGGTGAGGTCCTGGCTGCTCACTGCAGCCGGCCCCCACCTGCTATGAAGCGCGCTCCGCTCCGGAGCGCGCTTCATAGCGGAAATAACACCCAGGGCGTACAGTTACGCCCTAGGTCGTCTGGGGACAGACTTCCATGGCGTAACTATACGCCCTGGGTCGTCTAAGGGTTAAAGTGTCACTGTCGTGAATTTTTTTTTTTGCAGAAATCAATAGTCCAGGCGATTTTAAGAAACTTTGTAATTGGGTTTATTATCCGAAAAATGCATTTTTATCATGAAAAAGCAGTTTGAAGCTCTCCCCCCTGTCTTCATTGTTCTCCTATGGAGAGAGCTAAAGAAAAGACCAAAACAGGACAACAAAGAGTTAATCTACAAATCCCTCACTCGTTATCTGTTCTGACCATCACCAGTGACCTGTCTGAGCTCAGATTACAGCTGTCACCCAGCTCCGTGCCTGTAATCCTCTGTTATCTGCTTTCTGCTGCCGGCTAACTCCCTCCTTCCCCCTCCCCCCTCCCCTCTCCCTAGAACAGACAGGGTACGACTCCTGCAACAAGTCACAATTTTCAGATTTTTCAGAGTGGATGAAAAAGAGGAAGGAGGGGGGGACCTGGGAAAAGGCTTTTTACATGCAGATAATGGCAGATTTGGCTAATAAACCCAATTACAAAGTTTCTTAAAATCGCCTGGACTATTGATTTCTGCAAAAAAAAAATACGACAGTGACTCTTTAAGACAGAGTTCAGACACACCTCAGAATGCAAACATATATTTTTGCAAACACAATTTATGGCCATAAGCAGATTCTCGGTTGTACCTTACACACCGACAACCGCGACAATGTCACAACAGGTGTACTCAATACAAACTCTGGTTTTAATATTAGAAAAAAGCACAAAAATACAGAGAGCTTAAATAACTATTTTGAGAGTTGCCTTATGTAATAATCAGCCATAGCCATTTCTCCTAAATAATAGTTGGCAGATATGGGCTACACTTTGCCCTCTTCACTCCTGTCAAAGCTCCCTTCAGCACATCTCACATACCGTATGTACAAAAGGGTATAAAAAAAATCGTCTATCAGATGTGCTAGAATGTCCTCTTATATCTGGCAGATAGTATAAAGCCTCTTGATTTCACATTTTCCCTCTTTAAACCCCAGTACAGATACTATTTCCATGACACTTTGAGCAATAAATCCCAGTTCATTGTCTGATTGGAGAACTACTGTAGCATCATTCTTACAAAGACACTGGGATTTGACTTTAATGATCTGTGACTTTGGCAGATATATACAGTTTTATACTAAGCTTATAGATAGACATCCTTTGAGAATTTCACCAGTCTCAGATTTAATGCAGTTAACGGCAAAGTTACTCAAGAGAGATAAGTTGCATAGCATCAGACACACTTGTCTACACATAAATCTTTCCTCTCATTAAAATTCTTTCTGCAAAATATACTTATGCACCACATGGAGTTAGCTATCTCGCTGATACTGAAGTCCGGTGGCCAGACTGCAAAATATAGTATTTACCCTGTAATGAATGTAAACTATAAAAAGCAGAAGAAAGACATAAAATGTTCATAGAAGAAGAAATTCATCTTTCCACAAACTCTGCAAGAATTCTGAATACATGAAAAGATAATTAATAATTACTAAAATCTGATGAAAATCCTGGTACGTTAGAGATAGTCAATAGTTTCACCTGCTCAAGAAAACATACTTTAGCAGACAAACAAGTTCAAATGTGTCCTTCCTTACCTTTTTTCAAAGGGCAACATATCCAAATATGTGTGTTAAAGGATAAAATGATCTTATCATACTGGAGATCATTATGCTATATATCACCCTCTGTGACCACTTGTTGTGAAAGTGTATAGAGTATTATAAGTAATTTAAATCCTTCACTAAATTTAAGGAAAGGTAAGGGTGGGCTATATACACTGTATATATATAAAATGTGTATATATATTTTTTTTTCTTTTCAAACATCCTATCCAAATCAGGACCCTCATTTTATACATGAAATAGAGAAAGGCTATAAACAGAATATATTTCTCTGGGGGATCCAGCACATGTATTTCATGCACAGCTCATTGATCTTTATAGGAACTATGTAATGCATCATTACCTGTGGGGCCTATTGTTTCCTATAAGATTA
Source organism: Dendropsophus ebraccatus (assembly GCF_027789765.1). Taxonomy (NCBI): domain Eukaryota; kingdom Metazoa; phylum Chordata; class Amphibia; order Anura; family Hylidae; genus Dendropsophus; species Dendropsophus ebraccatus. The sequence continues at coordinate 113,438,701 of NC_091458.1, forward strand.
TAACTGACTATTGTGGGCTATTGCAGTGGAGCTCTGTGATCAGTTTGTTGTCAAGGGACTATTCTAAGAGAAGAGATTTAAAGCGACTCTGTACCCACAATCTGACCCCCCAAACCACTTGTACCTTTGGATAGCTGTTTTTAATCCAAGATCTGTCCTGGGGTCCGTTCGGCAGGTGATGCAGTTATTGTCCTTAAAAACAACTTTATAACTTGCAGCCCGTGCCAAACGGAAGTATCTGTGCCCTAACTTTGCATCACCCCTCCGTCCTTCTCCCCACCCTCCTTATCATTAGGAATGCTCCAGGCAGATTGTCTCCTGTTCCCCACCTGTGTCAGCCTGGCACATGGGCTGGATCGTTAAGCAATGTTCAGCATGGAGAAAATGTTCCAGTGGCATTCCTAATGATGAAGAGGGTGGGGAGGAGGGGCGGAGGGGTGGTGCAAAGTTAGGGCACCGATACTCCCATTTGGCACGGGCTGCAGGTTTAAAAGGTTTGTAAAAAATAAATAGGACTACATCAATGTATACAGAAAGGAAGGTCTCTAAAGATGGGCAAACTTTTTAGTTCGGCAGGTTGAGTTTGGCAAAGTTTGGGTTTGTCCAAACCGAATCTTGAACAAACCACGCTAAAACAGGAAAACGATTGCAGGCGCATAGCTGTTTTAGTGCAGTTCATTAAGTTTACTTATTATAATTACCTGTCTGTGCTCCCCCAATGCCCCCCACTGATTTCAGCTGCCTCCATCTCCTGGGATAAGAATAACAGACCGCTCAGCCACTGAATGAGATGGGACAGCTTTGTGACCAGTGTCTGGCTGAGCAGGCTTTCACTCCTAACATCGATCAATGATTGGCTGAGCGGCCTGGAGGCAGTTAAAAACAACCAGTAGGACGACACCGGAGGAGCATGGTCCAGGGACACTTTTTATTTTCCCCATGTGTATTAAATTGTGCAGGCTCACAAACAGTGCTGAATGCCAAACCTGGTGCACATATTTTTGCGTGTTCCGCAGTTTGCATCAAATGTTGATCAGCAGGAATATGAGCCTCAAGCAATTTTGTTTTAGCCATATCTGCTCATACAGTAAGCTAAAGATGCTTTATGCATCCCCAGCTTACTGTAATAGGTACTCCAATCTAGGCACAATTTTCCTGGTTCTTCACATACTTCTCCCCCGCACTACACAGCAAGCTAAAGCTGCTGTATGCCACCTTGGCTTGCTGCCAAGTATCACCTGCCACAAAACACAGACAAATACAACAGAGCTGAGTGTGCAATCCAGGTAATCAACGGCGGGCAGCAATAGTACCTAATCAGAAGTAAGAGAGTGGTCAAAACAGGGATAGTCAGGTATACAGGCAATAAGTCAGAATCAGATAGTGGATAGCAGAGATAAAGCAGAAGGCAAGAGACTAGCTCATTAACCAGCAAGGTACAGGCAGACACAGAGACCTTAAATGGATACTAGGAACCCGGTCCAAAAGGTGACTGGACCACAGACAGAACAGAAACACAAAGAGAATGGAGAAATCAAATGTCAATCAAAATCAAAACAGAGGTTAACCATAAAGCATCACTGCCACAGGGTTTGCCTACAGGAAGCTCTAGGTTTTGGTGCAGCTACAGTACAGTCTTGTGTGTATCTTTCTTTACTAGTGGCTTAGTGGTTAGAGGCACTCTGATTAGGAAGCTGGGGCTTAGTGTTAGCCTTTAAAACAGTTAATAACCTATTATTACCCCAGTACCCACCAGGGATACTGGGAATAGCCATGTAGCAGAAGGCCCAGACCTTTAAAAATAAATGGTCTCTGCCTCGGGCAATAACAGGCTGGCAATTGCCAAAATAAATGACCTTTTCTCCCCAATGCCAGGCTTCTACTGCTTACTTTTTATCTGGCTTTTATGAGAAATAAGGGGGCACTAACTTTTTTTATTCATATAAAAAAGCAAAATACATGTAGCCCCCCAGGCATTTCATGAGCTAATGCTAAGCCTTGGACGATTAATGGAAGTGGTTTATCAGTTATCATTTACTACCAAGCCACATATAAGTCTAAAAAAGACACACAAAACTTTATTGAATAAAAAAGGCTCTTCTTTAACCATCTTGTTTCCAATGTAGTTCAATGTAGTTAGTAAAAAAAAATAAAAATAAAAAATAAAGAGAAGGACAAAAAAAATCATACTTACCTCTCCTCTCGGGAAGAATCAGAAAGTCTTTTTGCGCACCTGCACCAAAAACTTTCTAGTTCTGCTTGAAAACCACATGGCAGTCAGCACTTGGTAGCATGTAGTGCAGGGGGCTTGCTATGTAGTGCGGAAAGGGAGAGACCTAGGGTTGAATGCCCCTATAATCTACAGTCACTGTTCCTATAGACTAAATCAGACTGTATGGGGTAGCAAAAATCTGACCTTTGAGAATGTGTACATGCTTGGGTAACTTTCTAGCTGTAGGATTTGCTAGATCTACAATTACCCTCTGATTACAATCCTAGGAAATATATGCACAGTGGAAATGGTGAGCACAGAGGTTTTATAAGGTGGTTTCCTAAATGTTGTTTTCATAAGTTTTTTTCATTTGCAGCCAACAGCTTTTATTGACATGTGTATACTTGTCACAAAACAAAAGAAAAGCCTGCTGTGTTCAACCATCTACCATGAGGTGTTCGAGATTGGACAGCAATCAGCACCTGCTAGACCCGCAAGGACATTTTAAATTACTGAAATATTTCAAACTGTTATCCTTTCCCTGGCCCTACATTAGCTATTATGGTTAGTGGTTGGTAGCTGGAACATGATTTTAAGTTGGTTCACACAATTAGTGACACAATAGGAAATTCAGTACATTTACAATAACAAAATATAGTCACCCCTAAAAAAAAGTTAAAATATGGTCAGTCTACTCGTTTTTCACTCTACTCATATATTTAAACTGATTAATAAGATATGTGCTTGAGAACAATGACCATAACACATTTTTAATACTTGCTATACATACCGTATTTTACGGGGTATAAGGCGACTGGGCGTATAAGACGACCCAACTTTTAAGAAGATTTTCAGGGGTTCGCCTTATACGCCAGAAAATGTAAACCCCTGTCTAATCGCAGCCCTGCAACCCCACCGGAGACGGAGATAGCGGAACCTCTCCTGGGCAGCCGAGCATCTCATCAGAGAGGCTCGGAGACACTCGGCTGCCGGGAGAGCTTCAGGAGAATGAGAGAGGTGCTGGAAGTTCTCGATCTCTGTCTCCGGCGCACGTAGTGTACGTCACGGGAACGGTACAGGAGGGGCCCCAGTGCTAGTAACGGGCCCCAGATAAGTTAAATGTTTTTTTTTTTTTCATAATGGTCGCCCCATACGGTGGGGATGGGGCCCTTTTTGAGCCCCCCCACCACCACCATATGGGGTAGACTATACCCGGCGTATAAGACGACCGCCGACTTCTAAAAAGATTTTTCGGGTTAAGAAGTCGTCTTTTACATCGGAAAATAAGGTAACAGGTTTTCATCTAATGCTGACTACAGCTTTTCCTTTAAAAAAGATGTCCCACCAAATATAAAAAAACTGAGGAAGGCAGGGAGTGCAGGAAAATAATAAACAACGTAAACTCAACCATCCTCGTGCCTCTGTAGCACCGCTCCTGGGTCCCAGTGACAGCCACCAGATATCACTTTCTGTTGGAAACTGGGTATGTCACATACCCGGCTCTTCCAGCTGCAACGTCACGGCCAGATAAGCAATTATCTGCTCATCCAGTCAGTGACTGATTGGCTGAGCGGGCAATCACTCAGCTGGGTACAGGACACAAGCAGCTGTCAGCTGGACCCAGGAGTGGTGCTACTTGGCACAAGGATGGATAAGTTTACTTTGTTTATTATTTTCCTGCAACCCCCTATCTTCCTGTCATTTTTGGATTTTTGTGGGGTTTCTCCTTTAAATATCTAGAATGCATAAAGTACTGTAAGGGAAAGTACACTCCCTGGCAAGATGACGGAATTACCCCCCACAAATATGACACCGAAAAATGTTTGTTTTATAGATGACAATTTTGGCTTCATGAAACATACTACCAACAAATAAAAGTAAGTAATTTTGTGAGGGCCATATGTTTATAATGAGGAAATAAATATAGAATCACTAAATGTTGAGACACTTATAGAATCCCTTTAAGGGAGAGGGCCTCTGTTTTATATGTGTTTACTTTGTAGCCTGTCTTTTGAGATTTAGAAATCATTGTCCTATAAATAATGGCGACCCATCCTAACCCAGATGCAGCAAAACAGGTGTTTTGAAGACAGTATGAGATTTTTATTCTAGAATGAAGTTTTTCTTTCTCTGCTTTCTATTTTAAATCAGAAAGCTCTATTTTGTTCTTGTCCATCCACAAAACATTATTCCAAAAGTCTTCTGGCCTGTTCATGTGATCCAAGCTACAGACATGCAGCAATGTTCTTTTTGGAGAGCAATGTCTTTCTCATTGCAATCCTGTCATGCACTTCATTGTTGTTCAGTGTCAGTCAAGAATGAAGTCTAGTAGACTTATTAACATTAGTTAGGGCCTGTTCACACTGAATGAAAGTGGGAGAATTTTAAATGGAGCCTGTGTGTGCCACAGACGCCGCTTGAAATTCAGCCTGTCCCATTGTTTCAATGGAATTTCTTGTGTGCTTCTGCTCTGTGCCCAAAGAATTGGCAGGTCAATTCTTTGGGAGGAGAGAGGAGGTGCACGAGACATCCCATTCAATAAATGGGATAGGTGGAATTTCAAGCAGCGTCTGCTCCTTAATTTGAAAAAAGCCTTTAGTTGCTTAAAGATTACCTTGAGTTCTTTGCGATCCCCACATACGTAGTGATGACCAACCATATTTGTAAAAGTTCATATGTTTGTACAAACATGGTGCTAATTGTTCATGTTCGCTGATCACAAACGATTTGTTTGATGATCGAAATGGCTATGAAATTGTCAGTGTAGGGAGGGGTGACAGAATCCAGCAATTTAGCACTATAAGGATTCATTTCTTAACCCTGTAGTGACCAGGCATCCATCATAGTCCATCCTGTCCATTATCTTCACAGTGTATTTGAGTTCTCCGAGGCCAAAAGGGGAGGCCTGATGGGACATCTTGACTTGCCGAGCTAACTGTACGCTGCAGCCTAGCATTCCTTGCGCATATTGCGCAATACATGTACGCACATCATTGCGTATTTATGCACGGGCGAATAAAAGATGCGCTAATGCTGCTGCGCTAATTGCTCTGCTGTTACGCATTTTACGCTTTGTACCTGATAATCTGTACGCACTGAAACATAAGCGTCTACTGTAGGTTCGTTATTTGTTTGTAAATGTTCTGCGAACAGAAAACGATCATGATCATTTATTTTTTAAATTTTGCCTTCAGGATCCAAACCAAACATTGGGATGTTTGCTCATAACATTGGGATGTTTGCTCATGACATTGGGATGTTCGCTCAAGCCTTTACCTCTGAAGTCCCAAGAAATTTCCTTTGTACATTTACACAATACATTTGTATTATATATGTTTACAAACATGTATTCTGAAGATAAGACTTTGATAGATCCCTCTTCTTTAGTCACCCACTCACACTTGATTGTCACCACACTGATTGAAAACAACTTACCCTAATTTCATCTTCAAATTATTTGCTGGAAAGGATCTGAAGGGGTCACAAATTTTCAACCACCACTGTATTCAGAATTTTGCTTACCAAATGTTACCTGAATGATTTAAAATAGGACACAGAAAACACAAATAGGAACAGTAATCGTTTTAATAAGTTTTGAACTATAATTTACACAATATAAAAAGAAAATGAGTTTACAAAGAATCGACTTTGCTCCTAAACATTAAAGATGCTCCCTTAACTGGGGAAGACACTGCTGTTGTTGTAAGTTTTAAGTTTTCACGTAGAAAGTTATGCTTTTGATATGTCACTGGTTTTCTGACACCCATGGAACCAATTTTTGGGGACACGTTTGTAGGTAGATTGGCTTTTGGAGGGAGTCCATTGATTTCATAAGTCCATTGCATAGATGATGTCTGTTATAAAAAAAACAAAAAAAAAAACAGGATGTTAAATCATTTTCCACAACAAAATTTGCCACCCACAACTAAAATACTGAACATTTACTTAATATATAGTGGGTATATATCATAGCTGTTAGTGTCCTTGAGTTAAGAGTCACTGTAATTAAAAAAAAAAATTCTGACGACATCGGGCTCTCTGCTGAGACCCACTGTGATCAGGAGATATAGCCGGAGAGAGATCCAACAATGTAGCCTCATAGACTAAAAGTTAGCCTCAGAGAATGGAATTAACAAGCGGCTGAGGAGTCACACTGCTGCTGTGTTCTCTTCCAGAGATATCTATTGATCACAGCGGGCCTAAGCAGTGAGACTGCGATCAATAACTGTCTGCATGTCAAAAGTTATTTTTAATGACAGGTGCTCTATACATGTAACGCTTATTAACACATATAGTTCTCAATTTGTTATTGAATGAAAAATATTGTTTCAAACTAGACTTGTATATTCCATATAACATTTGCCCGTACCATTTATTGCAAACAATGCTCATTATCCTTCATGGCTGCAGACTCCAATAACAGACCCTTCCTGTTGACGCATTTCTATTCCATTATGTTGAACAGTTTTCCATTGTTTTAGAATTCAAAAGGTTAAAGAATTATAACACATATCATCCATACATAAGTCCCTGTACAAACTAGAACTGAAATGGTCTCCATTGGTATGTTGAAAAAATAATATTAAACATAATTGCATGTATAAAGGGAGTTACTAAATGGGTGATATCTAAAGAGGTTAAACAAGATAAATGAAATAAAAAAATGTTTCTAAATCCTTCAATACATCGGCTGCACCATCACTCCAAATGCAGATGGCTTATCCCACTTAATAATAACAGGGGAGGGCAGGGGACAGAAGTAAAGAGGTCATGGAGAGAGAGCTGTAAAAATAAAAGAGTAAGATAATAACACAGTATAATTTTAATGACCACACACCAGCCTATTAAGTTGCTGCAGTATTATTTTATAATAATTTCTATAACTGCAGAATGAAAATATGCTGGAGGTTTTTATTAGTGATAGTTAAAAAAATATTACCAGCGATGTGCTCATATACACTAATTGTCCCCTTAGCATGGATTTTATGTAATCCGGTCCATAAATCTAAACACAATAAAGATGACCTTTGTGGGAAGTCACTATTACTTTCAAAGGGCTTTTCAGGTTTTGGAAAAGTTTCAATGCTTCTATTATTTCAGGCTCATCACATATATTATATTTTCCCTCTTTCATTAGAGACTTGAGAAATAAAGTAATGGTACGGCATATAAGGTATATGGGATATACTGTACACTGCATGGTATAGCAGTTATACTTACACCAGACCTTAAAGCTTTTGCACTACAAAAGCATCCAGCATCTACCATGGTGCTATATTGTCCATCATGGCATCATATAGATCACCAAGGCTTTGAACGGCTTTTGCAATCAAGTGTTACAGACAAGAAAACGGTTTCTTAAAGCGACCCTGTACCCACAATCTGACCCCCCAAACCACTTGTACCATCGGATAGCTGGTTTTAATCCAAGATCTGTGCTGGGGTCCGTTCAGCAGGGGCTGCAATTATTGTCCTAAAAACAACTTTTAAACTTTCAGCCCGTGCCAAACCGGAGTATCTTTGCCCTAACTTTGCACCACCCCTCCGTCCCTCCTCCCCACCCTCTTCATCATTAGAAATGCTCTAGGTAGATTGCCTTCTATTCCCCACCTGTATAAGCCCGGCACATGGGCTGGATCGTTAAGCACCTGTGCAGTGTTCAGCATGTAAAAAAAGGTTCCAGTGGCATTCCTAATGATGAAGAGGGTGGGGAGGAGGGACGGAGGGGTGGTGCATAGTTAGGGCACAGATACTCCAGTTTGGCATGGGCTGCAAGTTTAAAAGTTGTTTTTTAGGACATTAACTGCATCACCTGCCAAACGGACCCCAGGACAGATCTTGGATTAAAAGCAGCTATCCGATGGTACAAGTGGTTTGGGGGGTCAGATTGTGGGTACAGAGTCGCTTTAAACATAAAATATGTGCATGCAGTCACAGGTCCTGACCTTAATGGACCACCATATATATCATGGGCCCTCATCCATGTAGCTGTTAGGCTGCCATTAAGTTGGGCACTGGGGTCATCAGAAACCCAGTGGCCCAGTCCCGCAATACACTGGGCCCCCAAAGCTGCCATCATTTGCAGCACCAGCCATTTCTAGTTACGCCCCTGGTGCTCCTGATCATTAAACACCCTACCAACGCTCCTGTCAGGCCACTTTCTGATAGTACAATATTTAGGCACTGGGCCCTATGTTAAATTTTGCCTAGGACCATATTTTGTCTAAAACCAGCCCTGAATGTATTGTGAACAGAACCTTACTGTAAAGTAAAATCTGAAACCAACTTGTGGAATAGAATTGAGTCAAAGCTGAGTCCTGCAGAACAATTTGTGGTTTCTTCTCGGCGCTGGCTAAGACTGCTTATTAATGAGCTCAGGCCTGATTGTTGTAGCCTTACTTCAATCAAGCAATGTGCTGATTTCAATCTGTACAAAAACACTGCTTTTAATAAGCCTTTAACCCAGAGGGGATCCTAATTGCTTTGTTAAGTGAAGCTGAAGGTGAAACAGTTTATCTTTTTTGGATTCATGGAAATGTACCCTAGGGTTATGCTCACTGTGAATATGATTCATTAACCTATGTTAAATCTTCATGCATGTCGGAAAAGCAACCCAAATTTAACCCTATTTACAGTGCTGTGCATTGGTTCTGTTACACAGAGTACTGTGCTAGCACTCTTCTGTGTAAAGGGGGAGACATGTAAATTATTATAATAAACAGCACAATACAGAATAGCAGTAGGTTCAAGTAGGCAAAGATAGGAAACCAATCAGCTTAATATTTTTTCATTCTACATAGAAAGAAAAAAACCAATAACTGAACTGTGCAACCATTCATTTCTTCATCACTGGAACAGAACAAAAAATAAATGTCACTTGACAAATCTCTTTGATTTGTTTTTGGAATGGCGTCTGAATTTGATGGACCATTTTTTAAAAATCTTTATCAACTATGTAACTATATACCGTAAGGATGGTTTCACACGTACCGGATTCCACTGCCAGTATGTAAGTTAACCCCCCTCCGGCCGGAACATACATAACCTGCTTCACGCTCCGGCTTGCTTCGGGGGGGGGGGGGGGGGGGGGGGGGGGGGCTCCCGGCGTCTGGACATCCTGCTCAGCCAATCATCGGCTGTGGTGGGGCAGCGCAAGCAGGTAATGTAGGCTCCACCGCCAGAGGGTTACCAGGGTGGCATTTACATGCTCACTGCAGGATGTCAATCCCACTACGAGTATGTCATCTCATTCAAAATAACTGATAAAAGATCCGCTGAGGATTTCATTGCAAATTTGCTGCATAATATTCGCTGTGGATCCGGTATGTGTGCCGGCTGTGTTCACACATACAGTAACACAATATAAATGCATCATTTCATTGCAGTAACCCATCATTTCATTGCAGTGCTGCATCACTTTATGGCTATGTTCACACAATGTCTTTTCAGCTCCGTTTAAAATGACGTTCGGCATTTTGAGTCTAAAATAACGGACGTCATTAAGTTGTCTGGCCTCCCCTTGCAATGATGGCTGATGGGACATTATTCTAGTTTGAGGTTACTAATTGGCCTTTGTTTGTGGCTTAATTGAAAAGTTTATTGAATTTAATAGTAAAAACGGAGAAAGAACGGTAACAAAAGATAAACTGTGTGTGAACAACTAAAAAAAAAATGTCCACTGTTTGCAAAAGACGTCCGAAAATAATGATCATGTTTATTTTTGACGACCGGGTTAAAAACGTCAGTTATTCAATACATTGTGTGCATTGGACATACGTCTTTCCATTGACTACAATGCATTGCCATTGCAGTCAGTTAAATCGCGGCAAAAATGATGTTTTTTAAATAGCAAAATTGTCCGCCTTTTTCAATATTTTTGGCGTTGTGTAAACATAACCATTGCAGTAATCGATAATTTAATTGCCGTCCAGCCGTTCTTTACTGCAATAATGCAATGCAATGCAATGTGTGAACAAACTCTCAAACAGGTATTTGCAAGTAAGGCATAACAATAATTAAAGTGGTTCTCCAAAAATAAAAAATGATTCCCTATATACTGTATAGATGATAAGTAGCAAATCGGTGGGGGGGGGGCCCTCTGAGACCCCCACCAATCCTAAGAATGGCAATGTTCACAAGCCCCATAGAAAATAAAAGAGAAATCTAGCAGTTCATGTTTATGCTCTATTCAACTGGGGGACATTTGATCTCTGTTTTCAGAATTTGGACCCCAATTATTTGGCTTCTTTTGATCTTGGGATAATTTCTTTTATACTGCCTTTAACATAATTTGGACTATAATGTTTAGATCAGTGTTAGATATATTTGGCCTTTAGTATTATCATTTTCTTTTTATGTTAAAAGGTCAGTGATTCTAAGCCTTGAGTCTTCAGCTGTTGCCCAAATTGGCCGTTGCTTAGAATGCGAATGTCCAAAAAAGCCTTCTCCTACCATAAGGAATAATGCTTTATTGCTAACATATGCCATCACGTGCTGATAAGTAAAGGTTTGAGAATTAGGGTCACCTACAATAGGGAGATGTCATGATAGTTAAGTTCTGTGGCTACAATTACAATTGACCCCTTATATCGTTATCATATATAAAGGTGATATGCCACAATAGTAATAGCTAGAAGGCACAGAGCCAAGTAACACGACTGTAATACTTTCAATCAATTTCTAAATACAGGAGCTGTCAACATTTCTATTAGCTTATAAAATATAAAACAAAATTATTATTCTGACACCAAAGTTTTCCCTTCAGAGCTGAAAGCATCTGCTTATCCTAATAATACTGTGGATTTGCAATGTCAAATATATGTAGGAAGTTCAGAATTCTGCCATCCACTGGATGAACAGTCCAATAAACTTTAATAAATCAAACTCACCGAAGTAGAAGGAAGGAAATGTTATGATGAAAAATCTGCCAATATGTGAAGAATGTACACAAACGCCGTATTGTATACAAGCCATTACAAGCTCCTTTTTTGGAATCTATTGCATACTTCAACAAGATTAGGCATATAAAGTGAAATGTCTGATTCAGGTATCTAAAACACAGTTTATTTTAAACTAAAAATTTTTAATTATTATTTTCTAGTATTGACAACACAAACCAAAAAGCAGTGGGAGGAATTTTTCAATTAGTATTATTAAACCAAGTCTAAGGCTAGGTTCACACTGCATTTTCAGCATCCATTTAACGGATCCGTTTTTTGCAAAAAACGGATTGCAAAAAACGGATGCATTTGTGTGCATCCGTTTTTGATCCGTTTTTTTAAATAATGGAAGTCAATGGAAAAAACGGATAAAAAAACGGATGCGTTTTTTTGACGCACAATAAAGTACTGTTGACACTACTTTTTTGACCGTTAAAAAAAAAACGGATCCGTTAAACGGATTGCAAAAACGCAGTGTGAACCCACCCTTAGCTACACGAAAAAAAAAAAAGTTGCAAATTAATTAGTAAACTCCCAGCTGCTATCAGTACCCAGAGACCCCAGCTGATAGCTGGCATGGACCAATCATCCATGCTGGCTATTTAAATGCCCCTGTCAAAACTGCATTTAAATGGACTTTATGTACCTGCATTGGTGGTATAGTAGCCTGATTGGTTCCCTGTAGTGAGATCACAGGGAGCCAATCCAATGTCAGTGCAGCCCAAGCCCAATTTCTTCAGTCTGCATCAATATGCAATATAATGGATCAATGCAGTGCTTATTACACTGGTAGAACAGATGATACATGTGACATTTGAGCCCAGGCCTCCAACAGTACAAGGCAATAAGGCTAACCACTGTGCCACCCAAAAGGTAGTTATCAGCCCCTGCTTTCTTTTATGTAATGCTGCTCTTACTGATGCAGCTTCTATTGGGCCTCAATGTTAGCTCTGCCAGGAGGGACAAGGCTTAACTCAACCTGGAATTATAGCCAGCCCATAGGAGGGATGCCTGCCCCCACCCACCTGTGACATTGCTTTCATTATTAGTAAGACTATAATGCTCCCTTATTAGATGCCAATTTTTAATCCTGTCTTTGTTATATGCATAAATAACTTTCTTCATACCACCATTGCTGAATTTATCAAGAACAGACAATTTATTAATTTAAAAAAAATAAAAATATTGCATTATAGACCTATTTCAACTCTTCATATATAAATTGACCAGCGGCCCCAATTTCCATCATGGGTTTATTAACTGACCAGACACTAAGTAGAATTGTCCTAGTTGCCCCTAGCAACCAGTGATATTCCACTGTTCATTCCTCACAGATTCTTTGAAAAATAAAAGTTGGAATCTGATTGGTTGCTAGTGGCCACTAATAGTGTGTTTACACAGAGATATTCATCTGACAGATTTTTGAAGCCAAAACCAGTAGCAGACTACAAACAGGGAACAGGTCATAAAGGAAAGACTGATACTTTGGCTTCCAAAATCTGTCAGATAAATCTGTCTGTGTAAACGCTCCATTAGACAATTCCACTTTACACCAGTTTGATAAATCTCCCCCTAAGGGCCAGTTCACACAGAGTAAAACTGGCAGGATTCCACAGCGAAATTCTCTGTTGCGGAATCCTGCCAGTCTATGAGAGGCTTGTGCACCTCCTCTCTCTGCACGGAAGAATGGACATGTCAATTCTTCAGAGCAGAGAGGCGCAGAAAGAGAAGGCGCGCGAACCTCCCATAGACTGCCAGTATGAGACGGAGGCTGGTGGGATTCCATCACTGAGAATTCTGCCAGTTTTAGTCTGTGTGACCTGGCCCTAAGACTTTAAATATAGTAGAATAATTTTGCCTTATTACCTTAACCTCTTAATGACTGCCGATATGCCTTTTCACGGTGGTCATTAAGGGTCCTTATTCTAGACTGACGACTTTTTACAACAGGCCTAAAATAAGGTATAGAAGGGCCCCTGGGCAGCGATCATGGGAGCCCAGCTGTCAGTATGGCCCCTGTTCTATCTATCAGGGACGGATAAACCTCTTTTCCCTATAGAATAACTCTTTACATGCCAAGGTCAGATTGTGACCGCGACATGTAAAGAGACTAGAGCAGGAACCTCACCAGTCGACCGGGATCTCCGCCAGATGTGTCTCCATGGTATATGTATGAAAATATACATATAAGTTATCAGTGTGTCTGTAAAGACTTGAACAATGATATTATTTTATTATTTAACCTAAGCCGTGAACTTGTTAAAAAAAAAAAAAAACTGGGGGACTCAAAAGTCATACATATTCCAAATTCTTACCAATAAAAAGTGCAACTTGTCCTGCAAAAAATAAGGCCTCATATGGCTATGTCAATGGAAAAATAAAAAAGCTATACTGCTTAGTGATCATTGAAAAACAGAAAAAAAGACTTCTGGTCATTACGTCCAGAATTTGTTACGGGGGAAGGGGTTAATCAAATATAAAAAAATACACTTTTTCCAGGTATCTAGGTAATAAAGCTAAGATGATAAGTAATAAGTTTTAAGATTTGGTAAAGAAAGCCTCTAATCATTGCTATGAAGAAAGTCCAGTATTATAGTAGCTATCTTTATTCCTAAAAATCTAAAACTTTTACCCTCATTTTAGGTTTTGAGTGGTGGTGGGGGGGTGGGGGGGGGTGGAGAGAGGAATCCTTTCCTTGCCTTGCCAATAGGAAGAAAATCGGACTTAATCAAATGTATTTTTCAACCAATAAGCCAATCCATATTTCTGAAAATTTTTCAATACCTGGAGGTAAAATAATAATTGGTCATCTAAATAAAGTAAGTAAAGTCATAAACAATGGGAAAAGTGGAGAAACCAATCTTATTCTTTTCACTTCAACCCTAGAAACCAACTTAGAGTACTTGAATTGACAACTTAAATTATTTTCCCTGATTCTAAACCTCCGCATTGTGGCCCATAAAAAAATTCAGTGGCAAAAAAATCCAAAGCCAGTTTGTTTTTAATGTCAAAACATTGACTGCCTCATATATTAAATTCTCTCGACTCTAATGCTGTGTTAAGAACCCTTAGCAGAGCTGGTAGGAATATGACACCTAGTCAGTAAAGGGTAACTCTGGTGTTTACATTTTTAATACACATTTTTTCCCTTTAATACATAAAATAAACAGACTATTCTTACCTCACCATGCTCCCTCGAGGTCCTCCTGCATGCTCCACCTGGAGACACTGCAGGAGGACCCCAGAGGAGCATAGATAGGGGACACTTGGCAAAATTAATTGACCAAGTTATGCCTAGCGCTTGAAGGGGTGATACATGTCTACAATGGATACTTAAAGGGATTACTGTCATGTTGATTTTTAAAATTTTTCACATTCTCCACAGTTTGGCATCAAGAGACACAGCTGATGACAGGGGATTGGATAGCTACGGCAAACATTCCATTTTTGGTGCATTTCAAGCTATAACCATATTCTAATTATTAGGGTTTGTGCATGGAACTTGGGATGGGATGTTGCCTCTGCCTATAATATACCCCAGGTATGAACAAAGTCATTCCACTTTGAACTGTGGAGAGAAGACTCATTATGACAGTGACCCTTCAAGCTTGAGAACTTTCCCATGGAGCAATTGAAGAATGTGGCCTGGTCTAATAAATAGTGTTTTCTTCTAGCAGGAGAAAAAGGTCAGTAGCAATGTAATGGTTAGGACAATATTCACTTGGATGTGGAAACAGAATTCCAATATGACAGTGGTCTACTTAAGAAAAATAATGTGCCCTGCCAATTATTCGTGAGTGGTTTGAGAAATATAACAAAGGTGTTGACACAGTCTCCAAATTCCCTAAATCTCAATTTGATTTAGCATCTTTTGGTTGTGCTCTAAAAACATATCTGATCCATAGAGGCCGCACCTCCCACCTCTATTGTTTTTACGGCATACAGTACAGTGAATGAGATGTTCCGCACTATACAATGTGCATAATATACTTATTTATCTATGAAGCAATGTGCAGTGACTATCCAAGTAACAGACATCACAGAGACTGATACTAAGCAGACCTTTGTTTCTAAATTAGCATTCAGATAACATAGATAACTATGCCAAAAATGGAATGCATTTGTTTAAGTGTTGGCATTAATGATGAAAAAAACCTGTAGAGAATAGACTACCATGGAATGTATTATTGACCTAAGGTAAAACTTTTTCTTTATCAACATTTGTGTCGCCAGCTTTAAGATGACTTTATGTGGTAATAGCTCCATATCTTTCCATAGGCAAAAGCTTCTAGGTTTGCTGTACTAACAGGCCAATTCTATTCTCCAATGTACAGATTAAACGAGAATACTAGAGACATAAGCACTAAAATAATTATTATTAAAAATAAATATATATGTGATAATCCTGAGTCTGGTCTATGTCATAGACAATTAATAGGATAAACTTAGACTTTTTGAATAAATGGAATTAAAGTGTGTACAATGTAGTTATAAAAAGAGGCGCATGTTTAAAGATGCTTAGAACATGGTCATTTGAGTGAAATAAGCCAATACAATGTCTGATTTTAACTCTAAGTAAATTAAATACTTTAAGTGTCAGTGTGGTTATAACTTTCAAAAAGCAGCCTGAAGGCACAGCAGCGGACAGAAAGCAGGGCGGGAGCTGACAGTGTCACAGACCCGCCTCTGTAAACAACAGAAGATGACGGATCACATAATATTCTCTAAAG
Source organism: Dendropsophus ebraccatus (assembly GCF_027789765.1). NCBI lineage: Eukaryota > Metazoa > Chordata > Amphibia > Anura > Hylidae > Dendropsophus > Dendropsophus ebraccatus. The sequence goes on from NC_091458.1 coordinate 113,454,582, forward strand.
GTATGTATGAACTGATTGTGTGATCGCCATCTGGAAACTGGCAGCAAAGACACGGTATATACATATCTGTACATACATATCTATACTTTTTAATTATATGCCCCTCCTCTTATTTCTAGGCCAATTCATTTGTTTCTGACCATTCTAGAAGGCTGTACAGTACCCAGGATGTGGGCATTGTAGGGTAAGAATACGGTAGATTATAGCAGTGATTTAGCCCAGTAAAGTCTATCCTCAGCTCTACAGCATGCATTTCTGCAAATTAAAATATTAACTGATGATAGCTATAGTTGCAAGGTTTGACTGACTTAATAGAACAAAATGATTCTCTGGGAGACCTGAGCTGTGCCCCAATGGTTCAGCACAAGACACCCCATTTGGAGCCACTGAGGTATATTTTTATGAGTTTATTAATACATACCTTATTTTGCTATTCCCCATTTATTGCTCCCCTGAGATGTCAGATAAGCGGAGTCTCTAACAGCAATCAGAGTCTTGTTATCATGGTAGCAGGCATCTGACTGGTAGCTAGGATAACTTTTTAATTTTCAATGCTCCCATTAAGTAGTTTTTTCAACAAACTTACCTGGACCACTAGTGTAGCTTTGTGTTTCTTGCTGTACATTGTAGGTTTAAAACTAACAGTAATTAATGTCCCAGCAGTTCCAAGGGGAAGCAGTTCTCCAGACTGCGGTGATACTAAGAACTCCCGATCACTTCCTTGTATGAAGTATGCACTGAATGGCTCTGGGTACCTTATAAAAGCAAGAAGAAAATATTAACTGCAATTAGATTCTATTTTATTGCAAATATTTGCAAAGTGCTTATGATGCTACATATTGAATCGAACTGAAAAGTAAATACAATCGGATTGTGTAGACCTGATTTTAGCAATATATATTGATGGAAGGTCTCGGAAGCCTTCCTCCTTCTACTGTGCTGATTAACAGGATAGAAATGTCAGTAGCAAACTGCAGTTTAATCTGTCACTATGGTTTGGCCTCAAATGCCATTACACCTATGTCACGCAGCTCTGCGTGCCCTGGGAAATAAGGAAAGGTCATACACCTTTAACAGTCGCTGTTACAAAGACTGATAGAAGTAGTTTGCTCTTGTTATAGGGGTCTTGGAAATGTATTACTCCTCCTATTTAAAAAAAAATTATCAACTTTTTATGTTATTATTGTTTGGCATTCGTAATGTGTACTATATAATATTTTATAAACTATGCTTTTGTTGTGTTTTTATGTCTACAGTAGCAAACAAGGTAGAGGTAATAGCTCCAGTGACATAAAACACACCACCCTGGTGAAATCAGGATTTATGTTAATAACTAAATTGCCTAATAACTACATTTCACATAACAGGATTTTTCCTCCACTTAATTGCTCCTTTTGACCTCAAACAAGTTTTCCTGCTAAGCACAGGAATTCAGATGTGACGCAAAGCAAATAAATACAGTCATATTTAGTGGTCTAATCAGGACTAATCCTCCCTTGTTACTAAAATGAAATTCATACAAATAACCTGCTCCTACACTGTGACCTAACCTCAGAAAATCTTTGCCAATTAGAAAAATAATTGAATCTGTAAATGCCTACTAAAATAATTATAGGCTGGAATACAAGTCCAATTAACAATTAATAGCAGCCTAATGCTTAAAAGTTAGAAAAACAAATAATGAGCTTTAGGCTATGTACCCATGCAGTATTTTTGCTCAGTATTTTGGTCAGTATTTTGCAACCAAAACCAGGAGAGGATTGAATAATGCAGAGAGACTATGTTCACACACTGTTGAAATTGAGTGGATGGCTGTCATATAATGGCAAATAATTGTCGTTGTTTTTAAATAACAGCGATGTTGCCTGTGTTTGTGTTTTTATTGTCATTAAAAAAAACAACTTTATTCTGGCAATGAATAGTGTCAAAGAGTCACGGTCTAGGGTTTACTTGGCCCTAGCAACGCTATGCCTTACTGTTTTGTATGCACAGTTCTTGTCAGCACAGTTAGGCATTGCAGTGCTAGGGCCAAAGGAACCTTAGGTCCCGCCCTCTTGACACTATTCATGGCCCAAATAAGACATTATTTTGTGAAAATAGAAACAGACAACAAAGATACATTCTAAATGCTTTTATTGATATCTGCTACCACCTCAAATTAACTTTAAACGTCTTTATGGCATTAGGTGCGCAGCGTCAGTCATCAAGGCTATGTACACACACAGTATTTTTGCTTAGTATTTTGCAACCAAAACCAGGAGAGATTTGAAAAATGCAGAGAGACTATGTTCACACACTGTTGAAATTGAGTGGATGGCCGTCATATAATGACAAATAATGGCTGTTTTAAAATAACAGCAATGTTGCCTTTGTTGCCTGTGTTTGTGTATTTATTTTCATAAAAAAAAAGCTTTATTCTGCCTATGAATAGTGTCAAAGAGGCAGGGTCTAGGGTTACTTGGCCCTAGCACAGCCATGCCTCACTGTTCTGTATGCACAGTTCTTGTCAGCACAGTTAGGCATTGCAGTGGTAGGGAAAGGGAACTTTAGGCCCCGCCCTCTTGACACTATTCATGGCCCGAATAAGACATTTTGTGAAAATAGAAACAGACGCAGACAACAAAGATACATTATAAATGCTTTTATTGATATCTGCTGCCACCTCAGATTCCCTTTAAAAGTCTTTATGGCATTAGGTGCCCAGCGTCAGTCATTTTAGTATTGAAATTTTTAGCCACAAATGAAATAAAAAAACATTTACTGGCTTCCTATGTAACTGACCCTAGAGGTGGGTTTGTAATATAACTTTATTAAAGGGGTTGTCCGGCGCTAAAAAATTATTCACAGAATAACACACATTACAAAGTTATACAACTTTGTAATGTATGTTATGTCTGTGAATGGCCCCCTTCCCCGTGTCCCACCACCCCCACCCGTGTACCCGGAAGTGTGGTGCGCTATACATACCTGTCACGTGCCGACCACGGTCTCTGATCCTCAGCAGTGACGTCTTCTTCGGGAGGCCGGCGGATCTTCCCGAGTGCCGCCCGCCCTCTGCAGCGTCATCCGAAGCTCAGCCGCGATTGGCTGAGCATAACTGTGCTCAGCCAATCGCGGCTGAGCGGCTGATGACGCGGCCACGTCATCAGCTGCTCAGCTGCGATTGGCTGAGCACAGTTATGCTCAGCCAATCGCGGCTGAGCTTCGGATGACCAAGGGAAGGCCAGACATCTAAATGACGACCGTTATTTTAGGCTCAAAATAACGGACGTCATTTTAAACGGATCTGATTGTGTGAACATAGCCTTTCCCTGTTTTTTTCTCATTCTTATTGGCTTTGGACATGTAAAATCCTCTACTCTAGGTCCACTCTGACCACACTCAGCTCCCTCTTACACCCTCCCTTTGTAGTCACAGGAGGACATGTGATCTCCTCTCTGGGGCCCGGGTTAGCTGTCTATTCACTTGGTAACCCGACCCCCAGAAGACATCATCTGCATCATCTCCATGCACATGTGCTGCTTTCATAGACTTACATGTGTCCCTGAATCTAGGTCTCTGTAATATGAAACGTTATAGTTATATCTCTGCTTGCTGTCAGTGAATGCATACATATGTATCTGTCTTTGTGCCTCAGCTCTGTATATTGTATAAGTGCTATAGATGTTTTGAGAGTCTGGATGGAACTAAAATGTTTTCATTCACAGTCAGCAAGCAGAGATCTAAACCTACACTACAGCCCCCCCACCCCCAGAAAACAGATGCCCATTTGCAGCACAAAGCTACACCATGCACACGTCAGCTCTGCTACATCATCAGTTAGTATGGAATACATGCTGGGGTGATGTGATGCAAAATATGTGAAAAAACAGCCCTGTGTTTACTGTGCAATAGTAATGACAGCAGTGGGCAGGAAATAAAGCTAAGGGGGCGAGTACCCAAATGGACCAATCAGGAAAATGTGGGAAATGTAGTTTCTGATCTTGGATATAGATCGGCTTTTAAAAAAACGTATAACTCAGGAACGGCAGCAGCTAGAAATACGGGATGGCTCAAAATACTCAGGGGGACTTGAGGAGTAAGACCAGCTAGCATTTCATCTTTTCGCTCTAAGGTGGATAACCCTTTAAAGTACTATGACTCGGACTGTTAACTCTACATCTGTGCAATATATTTTTTATATATAGCTCATAAGTAATATATGACCGATTTTATGTGGAAGATTTCTTTGTAGAAAAATACTGCATATGTAAAATCACAACCATGTTTTTGGCGTGTTTAGAATGTTTCTCAATGGGAAACAAATGTAAAATATACTAGGTAATTTATAAATATTAGCAAAATAATACAACATCAAACAATGTGATGTTAAATTAAAAAAGGTATCTACTATGGATCAAAGAATGATTAATTGCTAGGAAGGTAATTTATGAACTACAACACTCAAGTTTCCAAAGAGAAGATATTTCTTGGTTTACAAATTTGACATAATTTGGTTTGACATAAGACAATCTGACTTGTTTTCCAGTATACACTGTATACCAAACATTCTTATTGGGCATAGCATGCATGCAGGTTATCTATAGTGCTCAGAAAACCAGATGTGCTGCTAATGACTAAATGTAAAACAGTAGCATTCTCATCATGATGGTTGTCTAGACTTCTCGTCTGTAACTTTTGTATCTTCTACATCCTATATTTATAAAATGTATTAGTGATAATGGAACATGTTCTATACACTTTGTCGTGTGAAAAGAAAAGAAATTATATTACCTTGTCTGACTGGAAAGTCTGAATCCAACAGCTGATTCTTTGTTAAGTCCAACTGCTTCAATCTGAATGATGTCATCCACATTTGGTTCAGTGGCAGCAAACTGAATAGGAAACTTCCATATTCCACCAGTTACACACTGTACAACTAGTACAGCAGAGTGCCTGAGATATAATCAATAAAAAGCAAATAATCAATGCTTATGGCTAACCGGAAAAGGATGTCTACTCTAGGCCTAGTTTGCAAGCCTTTATTTTTATAAAATATTATTCATTAATATGACTTTCGGAGGCTCAACATTTCCTGTCTTCTAAAGTGATCGAAAATAACGTCAAGCATAACGTTCTATATACAGTATGTAACACTTTACCTCATTGACTTATTGGGTGCAAAAATGATGTTGAAAATTAATGTGACAATCCCAGATGGTGTATCACGTTCCTTCCTCACTAGTTCAATCCCCACAGATGGTTCCAGCTGGGATTTTGACTCTTCAGATTCATACTTAATTTCATATAAAAATTCTTCTGTGGTACTGAAACCTAATATTAGAAAAATGGTTAATAGCTGTGTTGACAGTGTTATAAACATAAGTGACATAAATAGTCTTTACTATGCATTACATTCTATCCGTACAATCATTTGCCTAATGTAGTACAGATACATTTTAATTAAAGCCCTGCAGGAACAAATGTTCGGGATTGATAGAATACACATTAATATTTTGACACACTGATGAAAGTAACAAGTTTTTTTTTTTTTTTTGTGATTTAAACCATAAAAAATAGACGAGTGGAAATTGATTCACAAATCAGCAATTCTACAGGGTATTTGAAGCCTGTTGTAGGAGGCTCTCATTATTGTGGCAGAGCTGGGCCACAAGATAGACTGGACCTGTTTGTTGTCTCCTTAAAGGGGAAGTCCGTACAATAAGGATGTAACCCTGTTCAAACCCCACCACTAATCTAAGCTTGTATGTAATAGGTTTCTATTACATGAATTGGTCCATTTGTTTGCAGCACATCCTGACTCACACCTTGAAGCTGCTGAAAATCCTCACTTCCTGGTCCATCCACTCTGTCTCGGCTATTCTACCCTCCCCCTCCATTCTGAGACAGAGGTCACTTCTATTGCCAGGCAAGCTGTAACACCGTCTAACATCAAATAGTGATCACCTGTCCACGGGTGGGGAAACAACAGCCTCTCCTGAGTAGTATAGGTAAAAGACAAAGTTGTTTATTTTTTTCTTTCTCTTTCTCTAATCTATATATGTAGTTGAATAGATAAAAAAATAGAAAAATTACTGTGGAAAAGCAGATTGAGCCAGTGGTTGGCAGACACTACAAGGGGTGGGCACCCAGCAGTTGGCTCTGTGGTGCAATGCATGATGGGAGATGTTGTTTCCCAAGCGGATGCCATTAGATGAAGGCACTGACATGCTGTAAACTTTCCTCGTCTTAGAGATCTGAAGACCTGAGGACTGTGACTGCCAGGGTGGACAAAGAATATTGCCCTTTATGTTTTTGGAACCTGTTCATGTCTATACTACCATATGTACTATCAGGGGCGGTCTTGGCATTTCTGGGGCCCCAAGCGAAGTTATGTCTGCCCCCCCCCGCTGTGTGTTGCCCCCAGTAGTATATACCCCTTGTGCGCTACCGCCAGTAATATATACTCCTTGTGTGCTGCCCCCAATAGTATATACCCCTTGTGTCCTGCCCCCAGTAGTATATACCCCTTGTTTGCTTCCCCCAGTAGTATATAGGCCCCTGTGTGTTCCCCCAGTTATATATAGACCCCCTGTGTGCTCCCCCACTAGTATATAGGCCCCCTGTGTGCTCCCTCAGGGGTATTTAGCCTCCCTGTGTGCTCCCCCACTTGGATATAGACCTCCTGTGTGCTCCCCCACTTGGATATAGACCCCTGTGGGCTCCTCCAGTAGTATATTAACCCCCTGTGTGGTTCCCCCAGTAGTATATAGACCCCCTGTGTGCCCCACCAGTAGTATATAGACTCCTTGTGTGCTCCCCCAGTTATATATAGACCACCTGTGTGCCTCATAAGTAGTATATAGACCCCCTGTATGTTCCACCAGTAGTATATAGACCCCCTGTATGTTCCACCAGTAGTATATAGACCCCCTGTGTGCCCCGCCAGTAGTATATAGACCCCTGTGTGCTCCCCCAGTAGTATATAGCCCCCCTGTGTGCTCTCCCACTTGGATATAGACCTCCTGTGTGCTCTCCAAGTTGTATATAGACCCCATTCTGCTGCCCCAAGTAGTATATAGACCCCCTGTGTGCTGCCCCCAGTAGTATATAGACCCCTCTGTGAAGCCCCAGTAGTCTATAGCCCCCTGTGTGCTCCCCGTTATATAGCCCCCCAGTGTGCTCCCCCCATTTATATAGACCCCCGATGTGCGCTCCCCCAGTTAAACAGACCCCTGTGTGCTCCCCCTCCCATATAGTATATAACACAATAAAACAAACACATACTCACCTGGGTCCGGGCGTCTCCTCTTCTCTTGACTCTTGTGGCCACAGGAAGGGTTTTCCCTGCGATCACAAGAGGCCGCACTCCCCTTGTCCTGGCGCCGATGCTCCAGTGATGTCACTGGAGCGCTGGCACCACAAAGACAAAGCTGCCACTTGTGACCGAAGGGAAAACCCTTCCTGGGGCCACAAGAGTGACTGACAGGAAGGGGGCCAATGTCTCCCGCCCTGTCAGTGCTGCTGCATGTAACTATGAGCGCTCATTACGAATGCTCATAGTTACAGTTCAGATGGCAGCAGCGAGCGGGGCAGCGGCCCTGTCCAGCGGTCTTGAGCATAAGAGCGGGGCGTGGGGGCCCCCCTGGATGTTGCGGGCCCCAAGCGATCGCTTGGGTTGCTTGGTGCCAAAGACCGCCACTGTGTACTATGTTCTTTTCCCCACAGGCTACGCAGCTGCTATAATTGGATGAACTTGGTTGCTATAATACTTAGATAAGCCCTACTGAAACCAAAAAGAAATTTTTTAATAATATACGTTAAAATAGAAAAGCCCCACAAAAAGTACAACGATAAAAAGTCCATAAAGCCACACACCAATTTCCTAAACCTAAATGCACACCAAGACCACTTTCTGTGGTGAAAAGATGGTAATAGGTGAGATCTCAGGCACTCCATAGTCGAGTCTGGTCCTGGTGTCTCTCTCCTGAGTTCAGTTTTGTATGGTCCGAGTGTAAGGCAAGTGCCCCGACGGACCGCGTGCGAGCATGGGTAGAGAGAACACACCCCCTTAGGGGCAAAAAGGGAGAGGACATTTCGCCTGCCAAGTGAACCTGCGTACCCCGTGCCATACAAAACTGAACTCAGGAGAGAGAAACCAAGACCAGAATTGACTGTGGAGTGGGTGAGATCACACCTTTTACTATCTTTTCACCACAGAGAGTGGTCTTGGTGTACATTTACCACTCCCACTGATAACCACGGCTGTGGTATTAGATGTTTGTTGGGCTTTTCTATTTTAACGTATATTATTAAAAGTGATGTTTTATTAGTGTTTTCCCAAATTTCTTTTTGGTTATTGTAAGATTTCCCCATGAGGGGATTATTCTGGTTACAGACTAGATCTGGTTGATAAGCCCTACTGTCTAAACATCTAACAGGTGTCACAGCATCCAGGATATACCAAGAAAACATTACTCACACCCTTACATCACATCTACCAGCGTAACATTTGACAGTAATTTATACTGCTTGCATCAACTTCTCACCCTCCTGTTAGCATGGTACAACAGAAATCTGGATTCATTTGACCAGACAATGTTTTTACACTGCTAAAAAAAACTAAGTTTTGTGGATTTTTTTGCCGACTAGAGTCTCGCTTTTCTGTTTCTTTTAGACAGTAATGATCATATGCTGTTATAGGCCATCTGTGCTAAGGATGTTAGAACACCAGCATTGTATTCAACAGTAAATTGCTCAATTGTGCACCACCTGGGAAAAACATAAAACAAAAACATATACTTCTTTTCCTCATTCTCCTGCCACTGTTTTATTTCACAGCACTGTTGTGGCCACAGATTAGCTGAGCAAGAAGTGCACATGCTTATTCCAGACACAGCCATCACTAAGCAACAAGACCGGTTGTGGGAGAACAGCTGCAGCAGGGGGATCGAAGAAAGTTAGTGTACAGATGTAGCCAGGGTTAACTTGATCACAATGACGCATTTAACTCGACACTCTAATTGACTTAGCATAGCTCCCTGACAATTGTTGAGTCAGGGATCATGTTAACCCTGGCTACATCTGTATGTCTTTTTTGTTTCCCCCCCAAGCTTAGTGCATTGTTAGAAAAAAAAGTTGGAATGCCTCTTTAGGGTGCCTTCACACATACCGACTCGCAGCGAGTTACTGCTACGAGCCAAGATCGTGAAAGGCCCCTATCACTACATACAAGCAGTGTTCTGAAAGACCGCTGCGTGTATGTAATGCAGCCGCCCCCTTAAACCCTTCGGCTCCCGCACCGCTGTCTCCATACATTACCTGGCTCTGGCTGCACGGGGTCCCGGGGTCCTGCTCTGCCGCCCAGCCAATCGGTGGCTGCGGCTGGGCAACACACTGATTGGCTGGGCGGCAGAGCAAGACGCCGGGACCCCGTGTTGCCAGAGCCAGGTAATGTATGGAGACAGCGGTGCGGGAGCCGATGGGGTTAAGGGGGCGGCTGCATTACATACACGCATCGGTCTTTCAGACCACTGCTTGTATGTAGTGATAGGGGCCTTCCAGGACCTCGGTTCGTAGCAGAAACTCGCAGGCACCCTTGGGCATCCTTAGGGTACGTTCACATGCACCAAGTATTGCAGCAGATTTTTCTGTGGAACTCGCAGTGTGAAATCCACTGCAAACTTAAAGAGTTTAAGGCTATTTGGAAACTTTGGAGCGACACAGATCATACAGGCAAAGATCTCTTGTGTTACACTCCAGATCTCAAACTACATCACAGCTAATGTAAGTGGGGTTGTGTTGTGACCTGAAAGTAGCCATAATATGACAGTCCCAAGAAACCCATTCTGGATGGAATTCTTACCACTGTCAGATCACAGTCATGGCCATTTGTGGACCGCAATTTGAACCCATTCATTTACATTTGCTATGATGCAGGCACTCTGTCACCTCCAAAACAACTGCTAAACATAGGGTCCTATTCCACAGGCCGAGCAGGGCCAGATCAACGATGTAAACGAGCGTCAATCTGCTAGATCAGTGCTCGTTTACTGGGCCTATTCTACGGCCCGACAAGCGTTAGCGAGGGCTGCAGGGACATAGTTACCGATGTCCTTGCAGCCCTTGTAGCATACATTACCTAGCAGGGATTCCCCCCCCCCTTCGCTCCATCTTCCTCCCCGGGCCCGCAGCGCAGCATCATCTCTGGAGCGGCCTGACTGAGCTGTCATACCGCTCAGCCAATCACTGGCCACAGCGGTCGCGGCCAGTGATAGGCTGAGCGATCTGACAGCTCAGTCAGGCCACACCAAAGCTGATGCTGCGCCGCGGGACCCGGGGAGGAAGACGGAGTGGAGGAGAAGCCCTGCTAGGTAATGTATGCTGCTTCTCAAATCGTCGGTCGCCCGCCGTGCACCGCTATTCCCCAAATCGATGCACGGTGGGAGACCGATGATTTTAGGTTTGGGCCTAAGTAAACAATCAGCCGATGACAATCTTCGGCTGATAGTTTTCTCTATTCCACCGAGCGATAATCAGCTGAATCGGGCCGATTCGGCCGATTATCGCTCGGTGGAATATGCCCCTTAAGTTAGCTGTAGATTTTATATCAGTAGAGTATACAGTGCTGATTCTATATCTGCAATTTTTATCTTTCTATGTTCTTGCATTCCTTTGCTATAAGGCCACAAATGAAGGAGTCTAAGTAGTCTACATTATATTCATGAACTAAGTAGTCCTCTCTATGTATCAACATGCCCAGTTTGTAGGCTTACAGCGAGGAAATACAAGGGATTAAAAAGCTACCAATTTGGAATCAGCATCTTTTATCCTACTTACAGATGACTTTAGTTTAGAGTGGGTTGGAGATGTCAGAGTCCCTTTAATTTTTGCTTCTCAACCTACGTTGCAGTTAAAGTTCCTGTGCCACCCTAGCCTAGAAGTATGAAAGCTAAATAGTATGCTAACATAGCTTAGCATATAACTCTACTAGAGCATTGTATAGCTATTATCAATACCATATTTTCAGTATTTATAAATAGGTGTTTTTTTTTTGCAACATAGCCTTTTGCATTGTAGCTACTGTGCCGTTATAAGACATAAAGGTCTTATCACAGTCTCAGTATTACTTTTATATCAGTTTTTAAAGAAACAAAATTAATCTCAAACTTTAATATAAAAAAGTACAGACTGTTCTTAGCTTTATGACAGAGATGAGACACACAAAATTAAAAAAGAATACTTTTTTTGTATTAAGTGTTCCCCAAGGCTGTTTTATAATGGTATTTCTTCCAAAGATGTTTTCTTATTTCAAGTTGTTTCTACTTGGAAAACATTAGCATTACCAATCATTAAGAGAAATGCTTTGAAAACATGTTCTAAAAACATAAAAGCTAAAATAATAGAAAACTATAATCTACTTATGTAACCGTACGTGATTTACAAATTTACCATAATTAGATTTTTTTAGTTCTTTAAAACATTGTATTGCACTCTTTTGTATCTTGTTGCAATGTAAGCACAAATAATAATTTCTCCATTTTTACTATTAAATTCAATGGACTTTTTAATTAAGCCACAGGGCAATTAGTATACCAAAGGTAGAATAATGTACCAGCAGCCGTTATTGCAGGAAAGGCTAGACAGCTCAATAACGTCAGTTATTTTAGACTCAAAATGACGGACGTAATTGGAAAAAAGGTTGTGTGAGCATAGCCATAGACTATAATACTGGTATAATGACACGTCACATTGTACGGGCTAATGGATTCCATTATAGTCTATGCTATTATTAGGCATCCATTACAACCTATATTCAATGTATACTTAAGATGATTTTCCTTTGAGGAAAACCTTAAACAGCTGCCAAAACACAGTGCAAATCCTGTCTTAGCTGCGCTAACCAGTTATCGCCAATTTGTGAAAACTTTTGTTGCTTATAGAGAGCAATCACAGAGCAGCTTTTATATTTACAAAAACTGTGACTGCCATTTTGGTAGCAAAACACTGCAGTTTTATGCAAGTTACAGCTATAATTTGAATAAAATGGGCACATTTCGGTGCCAAAATGACAGCCGGCCACAAAACAGCTAACAAAAAGACTTTGTATGAACATGCTATAGTCTTTCAGTGTTTTTTTTCCCCAAGCTTGTCACAAAAGACTGAGGCATTCCCTCTTTTCTCCAGAGATTTCTCCAGACACAACTTGCCACCTGCCCACACTGCCAATACCTGGTTTAATAACCACAGTATCACTGGGCTTGATTTGCCAGCAAACTCACCTGATCTTAACCCAAGAGAGAATCTATGGGGTACTGTCAATCAGAAAATGAGAGACACCTGACCCAACAATGTAGATGAGCTGAAGACTGCTCTTAGACTGGTCTTATATAATATTCTTATTTTCTGAGATAATGAATTTTTGGTTGTCCTGTGAGCCATAAGCTGTAAGCCATAATCATCAACATTAACAGAAATAAAAACTAGAAAAAGTTCACTCTGTTTGTATGACTATATAATATAGGGTTTTCATTTTTGAATTGAATTGCTGAAAGAAAAAAAAATTTTTTGATGACATTCTAATTTATGGAGATGCACTTATATTGTCATCACTGACATCTGTCCATGCACCCAACTGGGCTCACAACCTGAATTTCATATTAGAATCAGAATTTATATATATTTTTTTTCAATTAATTCAACTACAATTGTACCTTGGAATCACACAATGTTATGTCTTATGGATACAACTGTTTAAAACTATGTTCTTAGGTATCATATATTGTATAACTTTCAATAGCTTGTAAAGCAACACAAGGATGATCATGTTTCTGCAAGAGAAATTGCAGTTTTATTTTACAAGATTGTGTTGCATTAGCCAGTATCCACACACAATATCCTATTGATGTGACATGCAATGTGAGAAATAAATTATTTGTGACACAGCGCACAATTGTATAAGGTTACCCAATATAACCGTTCTCCAACTGCATTATTAACAACATAAAATTACATTTTCAATTCTACTAAACCAATCAACCATAAACATTATTGTATTGTAAAAGATGTCTCAGCCTCTCTCAGGTTTCACCTGCATAATCATTTCCCATAATTCTTTCCATTTAATTACGTTGACCATGTTTATTCAAACAATGTTGCCTGACATGCTTGATATTGTTCAGTGTCTCTAGGGTTTATTCTTGGCTAAGTGGCTAAAATATGGAATTACAGATGTGCCTCTTTGCATTTCTCTACTCTGCAATTATTCCACCCTATTTGTGAACTGGAAAATTGTTTTATTCTACAAAACTCTCATATGTGATCTTAACATTAGAATCCCATTTAATGCAGCATATTTAGTCAGATTCTGTATGTTAAAGGGCCTATGTCCTATTTTGTAGTGTTTGAAATTTGGAATTGCATCTTGTGGTCTGATGTTGGGCCTAAAAACTAATACTCTTTTTTTTTTTTTTTTTTTTTTTTACAATAAACTGCAGAGACCAACGGTAGTCAGGTCTCTGGAGTTACAGCAGGAGCTCGGCTGTGATTGACAGCTGGCTCTTGTGGGCTCTGCTTCTGAGCCCAAACTATCACCAGGGTGTATATGTATGCCCTGACGTGCCAACGACACGGCTTCCATGGCGTACATGTATGCCCTGAAGAGAGAAGGTGTTTACAGAGCAGTTTAAGAAATAAAAAGCTGTCTCTTTCAGACAATTTTGATAATCTTTCTAGGGTATGTACACATATCTTCTATACGCTATGCTTTTATACTGTAGACTTTATGGTGCACTTTCAGTGCATACAATTTGCATCATAAAACCTTAATTTGTATGAAAAAAATGCTGCCATAATTTTAGATGCATAACTTTTGTGATGTTTACATGCATTTTTTATGTTGTTTCACTTGACGTTATGCACATTTTTCCAGCTTTTTTTTTGTTGCTAAAAACACCAGGAAAAAAAAACACTATGCCTAGAACATGCTAAAAGCTAGCTGCAAAAAATCACTAATGAAAATGGCTTATGAAATGGTGAGTGTGAATCTAATGTGAAACTGGTAATGCTGGGTTCACACTATGTTTTTGCAATCCATTTTTTTCATCCGTTTTTACAAACAAATGGATGAAAAAATGGGTGGAAAAACGTATGTAAAATGTGGTCAACTACGTTTTTGTGTACATTAAAAAAACATCTATTTTGATTTTTTTTTTATAATGAAAGTCAAAGGAAAAAACGGATCAAAACGGATGCACACATTTGCATCCGTTTTTCCATCAGTTTTCCATCCGTCATGAACAGATTGCAAAAACGTAGTGTGAACCCAGCCTAACTAAGAAAGTACCATAGTGCTCCAGATGACTTTAGGACAGGCATCACATTTATATATGACTGGTACTATTATAATGCCACCACTTACATTATGGAATCTGTCAAGATTTTAAATGATCCTGGATTCGTATGTGACAGAGCATTTCATTATTAGTCTCTTAGCCTAGAAGAATGTCATGTTCCAATCAATACCCGCCTTTTCATCCTAACACTGGAGTTAGTAAACAACTTTTATTGCAGTGGCATAAAGAGATCTGATACCAATGGCAAGATTATTTCTCTCTGTGCACAAATACCCAAGGATGCTTGTTTAAATAAAATCCCAGACTGCGGCAGCATTAAATATAATTTTATTCTTACCACTGTACCTCAAGCTGTTCTGTTGGTAATTAATTGAAGTCGAGAAAGCAATAGGCACTTGTTAGGAGGATGTACATTAATGTGACATAGTGGAGACGATTAAGTAACAGCACTTAAATTTGCACCAAAGGGCACTAATTAATAACCCCGTAGAGTTGTCATTGTTTGTGAAGACGCTGAAGTATGAATCAAAGCAACAGCAGAACAATTCTGCAGGCAAAAACTGCAGCAAGGAATTTGTGTCAATGTGTTCTATTACATAAAAAAATAGAAGATTTTAAAGTTTCTTGCTTAACGCTAACAGGATATAAGTTTACTTGTATATTACCTCTTATTCTAACTATACAAACAGATAAGCTTTCCAGATTTTAAACTACCGTATTTTCCGGCACATACGGCGACTGGGCATTAAAGACGACCCCTGACTTTTATGAAGATTGTCAGGGGTTCGCCTTATACGCCGGAAAATGTTAACCTCTGCCTAACCTCAGCAGGGTTTACTCACTGGAGCCCTGCTGTGATCAGGCAGGGGTTAACTAAAGTTAAGGCTGGGTTCACACTACGTATATTTCAGTCAGTATATGTATATTTCAGTCAGTATATGTATATTTCAGTCAGTATTGCAACCAAAACCAGGAGTGGATTAAAAACACAGAAAGGCTCTGTTCACACAATGTTGAAATTGAGTGGATGGCCGCCATTTAATGGCAAATATTTGCTGTTATTTTAGAACAACGGCTGTTATATTGAAATAATGGCAGTTATTTACTGTTATATGGCGGCCATCCACTCCATTTCACCATTGTGTGATAAGATCCTTTCTGTGTTTTTAATCCACTCCTGGTTTTGGTTGCAATATGAGGACCACAATACTGACTGAAATATACGTAGTGTGAACCCAGCCTAAAGGAAAAAAAAACGACGCTCCGCTGCCGCAAAGGCTTCGGGAGAATGACAAAGGCTTTTGGGACTTCCGGAGCCTCTGCCATTCTTCTGAAGCTCTCCCGGCAGCCGAGTGTCTCCGAGCTTCTCCAATGAGATGCTCAGCTGCCAGGGAAAGCTTCTGGGATCTCCGGCGCAGGCAGATGAGTGGCTGCTGGGAATGGGAGATAGGCGAGTTAACTGTTGTTGTTTTTTTTTACAGGGGTGGGGATGCAGCATTTTTTGAGCTCCCCCACTGTATGCGTCGTCCATACCGGGTGTATAAGACGACCCCTGACTTCTGAGAAGATTTTTCGGGGTTAAAAAGTAGTCTAATAAGCCAGAAAATACGGTAAATAACAAACTAAATTATTTCTTACATAGCACCAACACATTGGTGCAGTGGTATGCAAATATTCTTATCACTCACAATCACATTTTTCTTTCTGAGAAACACAATCCACCTATAAATATGTTTCTGGAGTATGATGTAAAACTGGGGCGCCTCAAGGAATGCCGCAGTGTCATTGTGTGCTGTATGTATATGGACATAACTAGTCATCTGAGTGTTGTCTATGGGATAATTAGTCACAGTCATCAGGCGTGCCAGTGCTGTAATCATGCCCTTGTGGGCATGATTGACAGCACTGTATCACCAATGTTGCCAAGAGGTGGGCGTTTCATTGACTCAGCCCTTTGACGTCTTCATTAGAGATGAGCGAACCAGCCGGATTTCTGGTTTGTATGAATCAGAAATCTTGGCGGATGACTCCCGCTATCTGTTCCCCATGTGCAGCGGGTGGATACATCGTAAGGAACGCCTGGAAAACTGGGATACAGCCATTGGCATTGGCTGTATCCCAGTTTTCCAGGAGTTCCTTACGATGTATCCACCCGCTGCACGGAGGGAGCAGGCAGCGGGAGTCAGCCGCCGAGATTTCTGATTCATACGAACCAGAAATCCGTCTGGTTTGCTCATCTCTAGTCTTCATTACTGCAGACGTGAGCAAGGTCTTATGTGTGCTGTACTGTGCATGTTGAAATGAAGATGTTGGAACTCTGATGCGATGTAAACCCCGCCTCTTGGTAACATTGCTGGAACACCCAGTGATTGTGGCTACTTGGCCCACAGACAATGCCCAGGTGACTAGTTGGCCCATATTTACATACAGCACAAGAATTTTTCAAAGTAAGTTTGGGGCTTATACTGGGCAGGGATGCTGCCTACATGTATATGTTTAGGAGGTGTGCTGGGTGATGTATCAGTACTTTTGCTTAGCTGTATACCCACGTTTTTGCTGATTGGTTCCCTTTAAACTCTCACTGGTAAATCGTTTAATTTGAATTTATATTTATTTATCTGTATTTTATTTATTTGAAATAAATTATCATTAACAAATCTGCTCAATAAGTCATAGAAGTCTTTTTTTACTTGGGGGGGGGGTTGCATGAGATTTGTGGCTACTCTAATTCATGGGTTGTATCTGATATTGTAACTTAGTTATATGTAAGTGAATTGTGAGTCACCAGGCAAGACCTATGAACACCACTGCTTCATGAAAACATCCATATTTTTCTAATCTCATAAACCCCTCTACAGTAGGAGTTAATATGTTCCTTATAAGAAGGCTGCTGTAAATCAATCACAGCTGTCATATTCAGTGCAAGAGTACATCACGCCAAATGTTTCACAGATGTATAAGCTCAAACGGACACTTACAGTTAATATAAACTCTATTTTGATCTCAGTTGTTTAAAAATCAACTACCACATATGGAAAAATGGGATTTTTATGAACTGACCATTGCTTATTTGAACTTCCTCCTGTACATGTGCCATCCTTTCTGCAGTTTTGATATCGCGACTCAATGCTGGCATAGCAGTCTGACCAGGGACAACACCAGTCAGCAATACCTCTACTCTCTCTTCAGTCCGACTTCTTGCTTGGCAGCACACCACAGCTGAAAAATAATCCATAAAAATAATTCAAGCATGAAATATACACACAAAAATTTAAAAAAGCACATACTTTTTAAATAAATGTGAAGAAAGGATACATTTATTAAAACTATGTGAGTCTCATAAAAATGGCATCATAAAAAAAATGCATAGTTGGAATCAGTACACTTATAACAATGTATACAAATAATATATATATGATGATTGAACATCTGGGCTTATTCTCCTCTTACATGGGCAGCTATATTTCTAACCTATTCCTGTTCTGCTTATCACCCATATGCATTCTGACTGCCTGATTTCCACAGATGCTGCTGTGAAGATAGTTAGTCACTTTGTATAAGCATCCCTATGATAGCCTAAATGTGTCATTGGCTATGTTCAAACTAAGTAATAAAAAAAGAGAAAAGACATCCACTTTTTCTTTTTAAAATTATGTCCTTTATTACCGCATTTTATTCCACCTTAAAGTGACACGGTCACCCTCTTTTTTGCATTATGACTCTACACAGGTGTAATGGGTAAATTAAGCAGTTTTCATACCTTACTTTATGTCATACGTTGGGTGCTTGTTCAAGTTAAAACTGATCTTTTATCAACTGTAGATTGTGCTAAGTCGGCGGGGCTTCACAGCAACAGTGCCACTTAGCCCCGTCCACAGCACCACCGTTGGCCCCACCTCTCCGTGACATGAGCTAATAAACCCCACCCCGTTGTCGACCATTGGAACAGGCTGGCCTAAAGGTCTAGGCCCCACCCCCTCTAGCTTGGCCTGCGCCTCTTAGTGAATCCAGCAGGTTAATTGGGGGCCAGTCTTCATAAATATCCCCCAAAAAGTGCAGTGATGGTTTTCCAAAAAATTTCTGTGTGTGTTTCCAGCCTCACACACGTTTCCTTTTTTCCACCATCCTTTCACTGTCTATACTTTTACATTCAAGGGACTTTTCAATGAAAGACACACGCAAAGGGCAATCAGTCCACCTAAACTAGAAAAACGTTCAATGGCCGTCATTGCATCTGCTAAAACATCCGTGGTTTAGCATGTTTTATTATTATTATTATTTTGATACTCAAAACAGTAGACATTGTTTTAAGTATCAAACAACGGGCAGAAAAAAAGTCAAGTAAACATAGCCATAGAGTAGAACAAACTAGTAATATTTCCCTTTTTAGATTCTCAAATACATACAAATAATAAGAAGCTAACATTACATATAAATACTTTAGGGACTTGAAGACAATTATTTGCTGGTGGAAACATTTACATAGGCTCTATGGAGTAAATGCATTATTTATCAGTGTAGCCTTTGCACTGCTTTTTATGGCATACACACATTTGAAAAAATGGTCATGACTTTGGATGATTTATTTACTAATATCTCCTGCTACATTTTTTTGACCGAAAAAATAAAAGGTGTAGGATACAGTATATAACAATATAAGGGGTAGGATAGTACACAGAAGGGCCTAAGGAACCTGATAATGCCCTATTATGTGGCATGTACTAGCCTAGGCGGGGTGGTCGGACCCGCACTGGATCCTAGCCCTGACCACTCTTACGTAACTCTACAAACACCAGGAAGCTGACTGCCTAACTAAAAAGACGGACAAAAAGAGAAAGGAGCGCTGCACCTCACACCTGTGGCTGACAGTTTTGTCTCTCGGCCTGGGTCCCTACACTAACTCAACACTGTGTCAGTAAGCGACTGCTAACTCTGAAAAGCGAGCACAAACAGGGAAGGGAGGCCACGGAATGGCCCTGTAACCCCACTGTCCCAGGACCAAACCCCAAGAGCCCCCCAAACCCAGCAGGCACCACCAGCGGAGAAAGAAGCCACCAAGCAACACAAGTTTTAACATGGTCTTTAAACTCACCACTGCTCCTGCAGGTAGAGCAGGAAAAATAGGAGGTACTTGTCTTGTCTGCACAGGTGCTTCCTGCTAATTGGCGTCACATGGGTCTTACCAGGAGGAGTGCTAGCACTCAGAAAAGAGAGAAACGTAAAATACGGACAGAAAGAGAAAGGACCTCTGCACCTCACACCTATGGCTGACACTAATGCCTCTCGGCTACATTTAAAAACAAAACTAAAAAGATACTGTCTATCTTAGGACATGTTCACACAATTCTATTATCTGATCAAATATATAATACACTGCAGTGCATAGCATAGCATAGCAGATTAGCCTCTGCCTTAGGCTCTGATTGCCTATGCCTTAGGGTCTGATTATCTGATGTGCCGATACATCCATATGCAGGAAGGGGTAAAAGTATACTTTTGAATTCTACCCTTAAATCTAAAACAATACTACATTTATTATTTGTATATCTAGCTGTATCAATGCATGCTGTACATTACAACCTTTAGGCTACATTTTCAGCTTAAGATTATGTTCACACAATGTTTTTTAAGCTCCGCTTAAAATGATGTCCGTCGTTTTGAGTCTAAAATGACGGACATCACTTAACTCCCTGAGGAAGCGGTGCGAAACGGCATTGGAGTAAGGTGGGAGGCCAGTGGACTGGGATCCTGTACACCCTTTGGTCCTGTTGCCATGTGTATGGTTTTACTTTATACTATTACTCTGTTAAGAGTACTGAAGCTTCATAGCACAGCACAATTGCACCCTATTTTATATATGCATTTATGCTGAATAAGTTATTTATGTTTATGTTCATGATTATTATTGGGACACATAGTACTATATAGGCCCCTGATGGCAAACCTATGACACGCGTGTCAGCACTGACATGCATAGCCATAGTCGCTGACACGCTTTGGCCGCGTACAGAAAATTATGCGGCCGCATGCAGGCTCCAAGCTGTCTGGCTGCCTGTCAGTGCAATGACGTCGGTTATTTTGAGTATTCCCTGCCCGTCAGTGCAATAACAGCTGCTGGTACATTATTCTAGTTTGCGGTTACTGATTGGCCTTTGGGTGTCTCTAACAAAAAAGTACATTAAATTTAATAGTGAAAATGTTGAAAGGATTGTGAAAAACAAAAAATTGTGTGTGAACAACAAAAAAATAACACCTGTTGTTTGCAATAGAAATCTGAAAATAATTACCATGATCATTATTTTGATGTCTTCACAGGCAAGGTCCGTTATTTTATATATTGTGCGCATTGGACAATTAAATTGCGACAATAACGGACTTAAAATAGAAAAAGCGGACACCTTTTCTTTTTTTGACGTTGTATGAACATAGCCTAAGAAGTGTTATTTGTTTTCGTTATGGTCAATTGTAGCATTGTAAACAAATGTTTCACAGTTGTAAACAGGCAAGAGCTACTGCAGGATTTATATGGTAGTTTGCTATTTGTAATGGTTGAATGGGTCCAACATTGAAGCCGTGTTTATGGCCTATAACTCAAACTTGGCCTTTTCACTCTGAAATGTAACAAAATGTTGTTTTTTTTTAAAACAAAGCTTTGAACCAGGCATGCAATCATGTTTAGACATCAGGATTACTGGGGAAATTGACCTCTGAATCAATTGTCTAAGAATGAATGCATTGTAGTTAGCTTTAGCGTCATTCACACTAGTGCTTTTTTTATCGATATTGTGTCAACATAACTTCAGAAACAAACATTTTAAAATATTCCATTTATTGCTATCAGATCCAAATCAATGCCAAAATGCCCATTCAACAGCAAAGTGGACACATTCCACTGTCTTCCTGCTCTTTTCGGCTTGGTAAGAGAACATAACCAATAGAATATCTATTTATAGACTATACAAGTAATTCGCAAAATTAATCCATTTTTTCATCCACTTCTTATTGATTGACTCCTCTCAATCAATAGAATACATGCATCTAAAAAGGACTGTATTCCACTAACGGCACTAAGAAAATAACTGGGGCATTTCTAATCTATGTAGCTTTGTTTTTCCATCAAAATCTAGGCAAATCTAGGTTATAGAATGCATGTACTGGCACATGGAGTATTCTTGGATATTCTTCCATATTAGTAAGCAGCGTTACAGTATAATGCCACAATTAGGCATGTAGTGGGTCCCTTCTTTGTGGTCGTCTTCTCATGGATTACATATTAATCTAGGAGAAAAATTGCAGGTATATCCACATATTTACTCACAGAAGGCTATCGATACACAATATAGATCCTTAGCACTGCTGTGTGCAAGGGCCCAAATAGAATGAATTCAAAAACAGAAGTATAATAAGGCTATGTTCACACATTTATTTTTCTTTGCCGTATTTCAGCCTTCATTTTGAAGCAAAAACACAACTGTATTGTGCAAATTCCGTCCGTAAATTGCATAATACAACTTTATTTTTTACTTCAAAAAGATTTACGGCCAAGGAAAGGCATTGTGTGAATATAGCCTTAGGGTGGGTTCACACGTACTGGAATAGCAGTGGGACAGCACACTGATTGGCTGAGCAGGATGTCAGGGAGCCATGAGCCACAGAAGCAGGCGTGGACAGGTAAAGTATTCATTGGTCAGTGGTAGGTTAAGGGGGGCGGGGTTTACATACTTGCAACGGAATAAAAAATCTGCTTTGAGTATGTAAACCTATTAAAACTGACATTTTGGTAATGGCAGTGGAAGTTCCAAGTGGAATCCCCGCCCCGTAGACTCAGCTTGGAATCCCGCCCACCTCACTGTCTCAATGTTATGTATAGGGCGCCTCCGCTCTCCGCGGCTCCTCACTCAAAGAATTGACACGTGAAATCTTTGAGCGGAGAGCCGCGGAGAGCAGAGACGCACTATACATAACATTGAGACAGTGAGGCAGGAGCCAAGAGCGTGGATTCCTTTCGGTATCTCTGCCTGTTTTTATCAGTGTGAACGTACCCTTAATCCCTTCA
Organism: Dendropsophus ebraccatus; assembly: GCF_027789765.1. NCBI lineage: Eukaryota > Metazoa > Chordata > Amphibia > Anura > Hylidae > Dendropsophus > Dendropsophus ebraccatus. Next base: position 113,476,971 of record NC_091458.1, read on the forward strand.
AGACACAGCCCAAAATTACCCAAATAACCACGCCAATTTTCATTTTTGGGTTTTTTGGTTTTTTCTCCTCCCCTTCTAAGAGCTCTAGCACTGTCATTTTTCTATCTACAGGGCCATGTAAGGGCTTGTTTTTTTCAGGAACAGGTGTACTTTGTAATGGCGCTTTCATTCTACCATGCCATGTATGATGGAACCCCAAAATATAATTTAAGAAAATTCATTACACTGTGTGAAAAAGACTGCGTTATTCCATAGACTTCAATGCAATTTATTGGACACTTAAAATGGTACAATAACGGACGTCTTTTTTAAAACAAAAAGCAGACGCCATTTTCCTTTATTGGACGTTGTGTGTACATAGCATTACACAGATTTTCTTTTCTTTTTTAATGAAATCCTTTTTATTTGCAATTAATTATTAATAAAATGGCCCTATTGTGACTCTTATAACAGTTTGACTTTTTCACCTACGGGTCTATCTAGGGCATCAAAATTGCAAGGAAAGGGTTACACTAAGCACTGAACTTGAACTGATGTTGCCGCTGAGAAGCTTTTTTGTTTGTTTGTTTCCCAACCAGGCACAGTACATTAAATAAAACTCCTTAAAAATTATAAAGCCCAGTTTTATATTATTATTATTATTACTAAGCAGCAGTAATTCTAATAGTAAAAAGTTGTAAAACAAACATTACAAATCATTTTTTCCCTTGCCTAATGAGAAGGTGCTACATTCAGCACAAATTTCCCACTATAGGAAATAATTAACCTTTTTGATTTTACTTCCAGTTAGGCAAGCTGTGATATTGAACAATGACAGAATATAATATAGCTACCCACTGTAAGAATGACTAAATTTTCTACTCTCCTCTGAAGCGGTTTATCTATTAATAAACTTTTTTTTATTATTATTTCTAAAGAAATGTCTCTCTTTTGAAGAAACTCATTAACCTTGGGCTCTCTTCAGTTTTCTATGTTTACAGATCATTAAATTGCTCACAGGTGATTGCAAAGTGTGAACAGCGGGAGATTGTTTCCCACAAAAATAATCAAGACATCCAACTTCACAGAACTGGGAAAAAAGCCCTCTTCCTTTATACTTTTACACATCACACACAGCCACACATCATGCAACCATTTTCCCAGTCCCCCAGACACCAAATTACATATGAATCATTAATGTATGTAGTCTTGGGAAAATGTATATATTATATATTGCATTGTCAGCCCAACTTTTATTATTAACAACCACCAATTATCCAAAGGAAGGCAATAAGAAATCATAGAAAACCTTTTTAAAAACTGCAACTCAAGGGGTACCAAGGGTCTGGATACCACTCATTAAAATGAACATCAGATGAAGGGGACAATTTTATGTATAGAAAAAAATTGCAAGGGAAGGGTTACACTAAGCACTGAACTTGTACTGATGTTGCCGCTGAGAAGCTAAAGAGGTAGGGTTACATTGCAGCACCGTAGACATGCAGCAGTAGGATAAATGATGTTTACACAACAGGGACAACTGCCCTGAGCTTTATTGGTGGTGATAGGGGAGGGAAGCTTTATTTACCTTTGAGGAACAGTGTGGATCATCTTTAGCAGGCAGAAAAGCTCATCAATTACAGATACACAACCACGCTTTCTCAGACTCTCTCTCTTTTCCTCTCAAAGCTCATGGTAAACCCCACCACAACTTCTTGTAATGTGTCCTGCTCTGTACGTTACTAGACAACAAGCAGTTGACAACAGAATGCAGGGAAGTGAGGCACCTAGTGGCTAAGACTTTGGGAGCCATTGTTACTTAAGGAAGTGATTTACAAATATGTAAGGAATCACGTTAGCTACAAAATGGAAAGATTTTTTTTTTAAACAACAGTGACCATATACAATATTTAGATAACCTGCATAGTTTAAAGATTTTATGGGAAATACCTGGAGTGGAGTTGGGTGGCTGAGCTTCTGGAATCCCATGAATTGGATATATCCATCGTATACCTGAAATATTTCCATCTTCTGTCCTTGAAATGCTTTTTAAAATGTAAAAATATGTTAATACACTTACAATTGGTTTTCAATTATATAACATTTTGCCTATACCCATTTAAAATGTAATGCTCTAATGATGTTTTTACAAAGTTATTTTTATAAATGTTAATAATAAGTACAGTATATATCATGGTGCTGTTTATCACATTCTTAGCGGAATTATTGACAATGATCTGTGGTAGAACAAGTAGCATGTGATTACTTTCAAAAGTCTGCCCTTCTCCAATATATTCTGAATGCAGCAACCATGCTCATGCATCCACCCAGTGCCAGTCACTGCACTAGCTACCCATTCACTTTAGAATACAATTGAGACATATCCTCTTTACTCCCAAAACACTCCAGTGCTGCATTGCCCACATTCTTCCTCACATCTATCACTCTACCTAGGCTCTATGTTATGCAATTTAAGATTAACATCCACCACGCCTTTCGAGAAGACTTTGCTTGTCCTGTACCATTTAAAAAAAAAATTTAATTTGCTACATCAAACAAATTAACGGCGAACAGCATTTGGAAATAATAGGCATGTTCATTATTTTAACGTTCGTTCTTAAGGACGGACTTTAAAATAACAAAAAGGGGCAACACAGCAGGCGGTATTGCATTGCATTCAATGCAATGCCAAAGCTGCAGATATGAACAGACGTTGATCTCATTGCAATCAGTGTCCATTCTTTTCTAAAAAATAACATTGTGTGCACATAGCCTTAGGCTGGGTTCACACTACATATATTTCAGTCAGTATTGTGGTCCTCATATTGCAACCAAAACCAGGAGTGGATTGAATACACAGAAAGGCTCTGTTCACACAATGTTGAAATTGAGTGGATGGCCGCCATTTAATGGCAAATATTTTCTGGTATTTTAAAACAACGGCCGTTGTATTGGAATTTATGGCAGTTATTTACTGTTATATGGCGGCCATCCACTCAATTTCAACATTGTGTGAACAGATCCTTTTTGTGTTTTTAATCCACTCCTGGTTTTGGTTGCAATATGAGGACCACAATACTGACTGAAATATACGTAGTGTGAACCCAGCCTTACTCTGCAATATCTGATTTTGATTGTACACATACCCTCTGAATTGTAAGGTGTTGTGGAATATGTTGATGTTCCATAAACACAGATTACTATTATTATATAGTCATCAGTTACATAGAATTTCTCACTTCCGTATGATCATTGGTGCATAAAGTGCAATGAGAAGACTGTCAGTAAAATTGGGACATGATATGAATGAAACATTTTCTATTGCGTATGCCTACATTTTTATGCCTGGGATGCGCTCTCTCATCCATTCCAATACAACATTCAATGTAATCCCAGGAGTAGTGTAGCTAACTTCAAAGGAAATGTTGCCTCTAATTTTTACTTATAAGTTATGATGTCAATTCTGTTTCGCCTATAAGAAATATTTGCACATCTAAGACTGATAGTTATCTACTCCCGTCTATTTTAACCTACGTAATCTTTGTTATGGCTGTTTTTGTTTTGTGTTTGCATGTTTCATATAAAGTCAAGTTTCCAAAACTTACCTTTTCAGTTCTGTACTTAAATCTTCATTATCATCATGATTCCAGCTGCCTCCATTTGCTTTTACCATGTGAACAACTACCAAAGCTTCATAAAGTTTCATAGTATCTGGGGCAAAAAGTACTGGGATATCCAGCTTTTCCTTGGCAGCTAAGGGGATGCCTAAATACAATGAATGTCTCGTCAATGTCAGATATACATTCAGAAATGTAAAAAATTTTGATCAAAGATACATAATTGGCTTGACTTTTTAAAGGAAAACCAACAGCACAAGACTGTTTAAATGATAATCGTCCTGTGTAATTGCAGGCAACAATTGAAAAATTGTTCATGTGTAGTGGATCGGACCCTCAAATCATTGTTAATCATTCACTAATCGTTTGCTGTAATTCCACATTCATTCTATGTAGTTACGAATTTGTTCACTAATGGTTCAGTGTAAGGCTAGGTTCACACAACGTTTTTTTTTTAGTAAAGAACGGACGCTGATTGCAATGGCCGCCCGCTGTGTTCACACATCGTTATTTTAGCGCCCATTCTTTAGAACGGGCGTTAGAATAATGTGCCTATTAATTATTTTCGGACTCTGTTCACTGAAACACAGCGTCCGGAAACATCAGCTGTTCACACAACGCAATGTGCAGCGGAGGCCATACATTGCATTGACGTGAATGGCTTATTGATTTTCGGGCACACCCAACTGTGCCCACAAATCAATTGTGAAAAAAGAACGTTCCTGCAGCCGATACAGAGGTATCGGCTGCAGGAACGGGCTGAGTATAGTCTGGCAGCTGGCTGTTGTGTGAACCAAGCCTAACAGTGTAACTGCACATTGTTCCTTCTTTTGCTTGGATCAGATGGAGTAAACGATCATAGTAATGATCGTAACTAAAGACTATTGTTCTGTGTAATATGGTGAACGATTTCAGGTTAACGATTAACAATCTAGTTTGCGATTGTTTATCGCTAGTCATTAATCGTTAAAAATTGCTTAGTCTAATAGGACCCTAAAAGGCCATATTGCACGGCGCGATTCGCTAGGGGAATGAAGTGACAACTTCTCAGGTCAGCAATTGCTTCCCACTCATTCCCGCTCGCTGCCTGTGCTATTACAGCAGACCGTCACTGTCATGATCGGACCGCATCAACATGCTGGATTTTAAGTTATGTCTAATTCAAGGGAGGAGTGGCTATGACTGCTGACTACCTTGCAATCTGTAACCATGGAACATTAATGTTTGCATAAGAATTGTAGATATAAAACATTAAACAGCAGTGGGCCCCATAGCAAATACCAAACTGGGCCACCCATGAGTTCTAAGTTCGAGGGGGACGGGTACACAAAAGATTAAAACTGGGGTTCATCTCCCTCTCGATAGGCTATGTTAGCTGCCTTTACGCTGTTTATTTATTTTTTTAAATACTAAAATTTTTATTATGTCTTTATTATGTTTTAGCTTGATATACTCTTTCCATATACCCCAGCACACAGTAAAGGCATTGTAAAGACCCTATGAGCTAGAGAAAAGAGCAACCAACCACCATCATCTGCCTACATTTTAGCAGACTATCCATTAAAATGGCTGCAAGTAGTACTGTAGCCAACGAGCAGCCAACTGTAACTTTCTCCAATAGAATCAGCTGTTTCTCAATATAAAGGAGTTGTCAGAAATTTTTATTTTTAGTTTAAATATTTCTAGACAGTTTTTCCTGTACAAGTTGCAGTATTTTATGTATGTCAAATCAATATAAATTATCAACAATTGTAAACCATTTACAGACAGTTTTCACTTCTAAGACCGTACCAATAATACAAGGAGCTTGACACTGCATAGGGGATAACACACTATGGAACCATTGTCTCATAAATTCAATGTCATTGCCTCTATGGTGACTTTAAGACGTTCAGGATAAGTGCTAATCATGTATTGTTTATTTTGCATTCAAAATAAGTATTTGTCTCACCACAGGACAATGATGAAAAGATTACAAATAGCGAGTCATATGCCGAATCCTCAAGAACATAAAATTAACATTACAGGAATGAAAAGCCTTTAGCTATAATTTATGCTATTTTTCTAAAGTTCTGTATAAATCAAGCAGTTGGATTAAAGAAAAAAGGAGTTTGCTTGCATCTACATAAAAAGAAAATCTAAAAAGAAATTGAAGTAATGGCGTTGGAATTGCACATATTTCTTCCTAGCAAATTGGGAGGATAATGTTATTTTTTAAATACAATTGGATGGCAGAACACTAATGAGCATTACAATTATTATTCTCTTCTTAGATATTACAACTAGCAAATGGTAGAATGTTGGCTCTATAGTGACTTTAAGACAAGTGTATCGTTTAATATTGAAAAGACCTGTGCACTTTTAAGGAGGATAACCCATGAACTCAGCCCCTATATAAAGTTATGATTAACAACTGACAAAGCAAGATGGTTGCTATAACCTTTAATGACTTAAATTAAAGAAATGTAAGTTTTTTGCATTTTTTTTCTTTATGCCTTTTAAGAGCCATCATTTATTTTCCATTTTTAACCCCTTCATGACATTGAGGTCATTGATGCACGCATGTCCAGGTCAAATTAATGCAATGTTCCTCTTCGCCTTCTAAGAGCTATAGCACTTTTACTTTTCCACCTACAGGGCTGGTTGGGGCGTCATTGTTTGCGCCATGATCTCTAGTTTTTTTATTGGTATCATATTGATGTAAGAAAAATTTTGACTGTTTATTAATTTTTTGTAAATATAATTAAAAAAAATCAGCAATCCTGGTGTTCTTTTTTTCCATTTCCATTTACTCCCCCTCAACGCATGTTTTGCGTTATCGCTTCCTCATGGCAGTGATACATGGCAGCAAGCCTATGTGTGAGTGATTGCTATGCTACTGTATATATTGGACGTGCATCAGTGTTGATACGCTGGTGCTATTATATCCTATTTGGGATGGCAGCTACACATGGGAAGTGACCTGATGTACTTTCACATCAGGGTTGGTTTGGTAGGACTCCCCATAAATGATAGTAGAGACACTGTATAATATTATTATATGCTGCTGTGCACACCACCACCTAAACCTGGTCTGTTCGATTGTTGAACTTTTTTTGTCTTTTTGTGTATTTTTTTATAATAAAGAAAGTGATTTTATTTGGATCTAGCCTCGTTTTTCTGATATTAATTTCTTTTAAAGGTGTATTCCAGGGAAAAGTTTTTCAGGTATTAATTTCTTTTAAAGGGGTATTCCAGGGAAAAGTCGGAGATCACAGGGTGTGCGACCTCTGTACCTCCGCCAATCTCCATATTGGTCCCCAGCTTCTGTGCAATGAATAGAGCCGATGGAGTATAGCACTCTTCCAGCATACTTGATCAATGCTGTCTAGGAGAGTCCTTGGGTTGCCCTAACAATAGATTGCATTATGGGAAGCCAATTCGAACCACTGCATACTCATTGACATTTAGTAGGACCATACATTGGGTGTGGAGAAGGCTTAAAGTGACACTGTCACCCCCTTTTTGAATTTTGACTGCACTCCACAGGTGTAAAGGGTAAATGTTACAGCTTTCATTACTTATTTTATATCACACCTTATGATGCTTGTTCTGGTAAAAAGTCATTTTTATCACCTGTGAATTGGTATATGTGGGCGGTCCTTGTGGCATTTGTGCCACATCGCTCTTCACCTAGCGCCACTTAGCCACGCCCCCATCCGTGACACAATCCTCGCATAGGCCCCCCTCAGCGGCCATTGGTGTGGGACAATCCAGGGGGGTGGGGCCTAGAGCTTTAGGCTGGCCCTTCCAATGGCTGAGGGGGAGGGAACTATGATGTCATGATGTCACAGAGGGGTGGGGCTAAGTTGTGCCAGGGGTGGAGCGATGTGGCACAAAAGTCCCGCGGCCCCGCCCACATATACCAATCCACAGGTGATAAAAGCGACTTTTTACCAGAACAAGCACCATGAGGTGTGATATAAGATAAGTAATGAAGGCTGTAACATTTACTATTTACACCTGTGGAGAGCAGTTAAAATGCAAATAGGGGGTGGCAGTGTCACTTTAAATACCCAGCCCTCTCCATTCTCATGGAACAGTGAATAAATAAATAAATAAATCAAACTAGTCAGTTTTGTGTGATAAAAATATAACTACTCTTCATTAGTTTGATACATGTGCTGCAAATGTAGGCTGTATAGAGATTAGTTGTCAGGCCACAAAATTTGCATAAAAAACACTAAGTGAAAAATCACTGCAAAACCACATTTCAGTTTGATGTCTTCTTTGAAAGCACAACATACAATAACATGTACTGATTTAACAATTAACAAAAAATGCAACAAAAAACAGCAACACTCAACAAATTGTGTTTCTTTTTTTTTAGGTTCAAAGTGTGAATAGGATTTTTATAACTGTTTCCACATTACAATGTATGAATTTTTCTTTTGAATAGTAGTAAATTTTAAATTCTTGCACTTGTTCTGACCTATTTTCTGATTTGTATGGGCTTCTAATAAGCAAAGAAGAGCAAAGAATAATGTAATTGATATAAAGCAGAAAAGAAAACTGTGCAAATTAAAAAGATGCATAGCACAGATATATGCAAAATAAATAAGTATAAAAAGTGGCCATATTAGATTTCTGTACAGGAACCTAAAAGAAAAGGTACAAAACCTGCACATAAACCAAGATAAAATCATTGTGCTATTTCATCAAAGTTGTCAAGACAAGATGCTTAAAATAAATACCTTGTGTTTGCTTCAGGGGCAGACAGAACGCTGGCTCTTTATTGATGGAATGGCGCAGAACAGATGCACTAAGACGATGCATGGTCTGTTCTTGATCTGAAAATATGGAACAAAAAAGATGGAATATTTTCTTATACTTCAATGTCAAATTCAAGGAAATAAATTCACTGATGGCTGAAATGTGATCAAAGGCCTTTTCTAATGAAAGTACTTCATGGATGAATGTTCTTCAAAGTACATTCTCAAATAGGAGGTGACAGCATCTCCCTTCCCTTTCTTTTCTCTTTGCATTTTTAATCATGTTGCCTGTCATGCCTGTGATAATTTGAGGTTTTAACCTGGAAATCGCACTAGCTACCTTTACTGCAAGTTACTAAAGTAATCAAAAAGCACGGACAATATTAAAACACCAAAATGGGATAATTAAAAGCGATGCATAACTTTCACATTACCTTCAGCTTTTTCGGCTATAAATTATAAATGTTGGCATACATATTCTACATTTTTATTTATATATTAATCTTAACTATGTAGTTTTGCGAAGAGTGGGCTAAGTTGATTGTTTACAACTAAATCCACCTTCAGATACATTTTGGCAGTGGGGCAGATATTCTAAGCCTCCTTGTATAACGAAGATTGTCCCTAGTTAAAGGGGTACTCCAGCGAAAAGCTTTTTCCCAGTAATTAAAACACATTACAAAGTTATATAACTTTGTAATATGCTTCAATCACCTATCTGCCCCCTTCCCTATCTTTTCCCCGCTCAATCCCCTACCAGGAAGTGAAGTAAACTCATTCTTACCTAATGACTGTTGACCCCAGGCTTTTCTGTGGAAGCCATTTTCTGACAATGACATCATCAAGAGAGATGCACGTCTAAGCCCTGTTAAGCCAGCCTCCCTTTGTCAGATGACTCAGGTTGCTCAGCTCTGATTGGCTGAACAAGATGTAAGCCATCTAACAGTTTTCCAGTGTCAGTTAGACATCACAGGAGACAAAGTGCATCATGGGAAAGCCCAAACCAGGAAGTGAAGAAAAAAAATTAAGCCACCAACTGGAGCAGGGACCTGCAAACAGCGTGAAATTCAAACAGAGACAGACTCCAGAGGGATGGTAAATGTAAAAACTATGTTTAAATGGATTGATTGTTTTGGGTTTTTTTTTTATCAGCGCTGAAGTACCCCTTTAAGGATGGGATCCGATAACTTCCAGTCTACTGAGCTATTATAACAAAGAGCACACAATACCTAAATTTTTTTTTGTGTAACAGGTCACTGAAAAATACGTCTGCATATTTCTTTACATACCCCTCACTTATGACTGATGGTTGCCCAGTAATGCAGCAGACGTTATTTTTGAGGCATTTCATACAATAGCTGAGTGAACCTAAAATGATACGATGCTAACCTTAATAAAGGAGGCACATACAAGGCCAGTTTCACATTATGTACAACAGGTCATCTTTACTGTTCCCCTAAGATAAGATTGATAATGATTAAAAGGGGTTATGCCTTTTCTTCCAGAGACAACACGACTCTTGGCTCCAGTTAAGGTGTGGTTTGCCATTAGGCTTCTTTCACTTCAATGGAGCCAAGTTGCAAAACCCCACCAAAACTGGAGACAAGAGGTCAAGCTGTCTCTGGAAGAAAGTGCGAAAAATTGGCCAGTGGATCCTCAGTTGTGAGTTTTAAAAACACTGGAATAGCCAGATATCCCTCCAGGGAAGGAAACCTGTTGCTCAAAGATGCATCCCCGTGGGAAGATCACCAAACCACCCTGATACGTAGCCCCTTAAGTCACCCTCGGTTGCAAGTATTGGGATAAAAATAGGGAAATACCAGGGTGGCCTCTTTTACTGTACGTCAAAGTCTTTATAGGGGGCAATGTATCAATGGAGACTCTTGAGTACTCCATTTGTTTTTAAAGTTTCACTGATCTCCCTGAGCTCAGTGATTGTTCTATTTTTTTTGGTCTACCTTTCATTGCCCCCAATAGCCAGAATCCTACCGCACACTCACGAGGGTCAATTCCCCAAAGCAGCTGTCTGTGGATGGATTCCTGGTTTTGGTAATCCCTTGTCATGTTGCAATAATCGCAATTAAGCTACTCAGGTTTTCTTTCATATCTGGCTATTCTGGTATTTAAAGACTCGCAACTGAGGCTCTACTGACCCCTCTTTTTTTTGCATATTCAAATTTTATAGGGGGCTATGTATTAATGGAGACTCTTGAGTACTCCACAGTTTTGTTTTGTTTTTTGCTGAGCTCAGTCATTGTTGTGTTTTTTTCTAGAAGAAAGTGGCCATTTTTTTTAACACCTTTTAGCCTATTTTCCCACATACAGTAGTATTTTCATCAATCCTTTGGTCAGTATTTGTTCAACCTAAACCAGGAGTGGGTTGAAAATAGAGAAACTGTGCAAATTTTTAATTATAATTTTGCTCAGTCAGTTCCACTCCTGATTTTAGTAAAAAAAAAAAAATACTAACCAAAAGACTGACAGAAATACTATGTGTGAACATAGCCTTAATCTAAGAAGACATAAAAGGCATCTTCCAAACATTATGTGAACAGTACCCTAAACATTCGCGGATAGCTAGAGAATAACTAAAGCTAACCCAGAAATCTGAAGATATTTTGAAGGGTTATTGTCTCAAGATAATAAAGAATATTATTTAACAAAATGGGTTGCTTCTAAATGTGTTCACTCCAATTCGTAAAAAAAAAAAAAGAAAACACTTTTTTGTACTAGTTGACAAGGGATTATCCTCATGTTCCCTTTTAACTGTGAATATTATGGTTATGTTCACACACAGTAAAATAGCAAAATGCCGCAATAATTTGGTGCTAAAAACATGGCCATATTTTCAATGTAATAATGCGCTCCACTGAAGTCAATGCGAAATGATACAGTAATTGATTACGACCGCCCAAATAATGAACACTCTTTATTACTCATGACTGACTTTGCAAAAACTATTTATTTTCACCTGTTTAAACACCTGTTTGCCTCCCATTACCATTTCTTCTGCATGTTTTTGGGCTCTTGGCTACCATTGAATATGCCTGTAACAGAGCCTTAGTTCCTGTATAATTTAGGTATTTATTTTTTGTAGATAGCATTTATTTTTAACCTGAAACTTCATAATGATAATATAAATTTGATTTTAACACAGGGCGAGTGGTGTAAATTAATAATTTTATCGGTTGTTTATGTTATTATATCAAAGCAGGTAATTTAAATAAAAAACAAAGTAAACATGGAAAATGTTGACTTGAATGAACCTCTAGAAATGCTTTTTTTTTATATATATATACAGTATAAGGGCACAAGCCAAACACAAGAACATGATCAATGCACTCTTTAATCAGTTTGGAGTTGTAAGCACAAAACACAAACAGTATTCCTTACAGCTATAAACAAAAGAAAGCTAGACATTAAGTCGATTCTACATTCAAAGGGTTCTAGAATGAACATTGCCTATAATCCGTTACTATTTACTCTTACCCTTATTTGTCTTTTAGAAAGCTGACATAAATATAGCCAATGCAATTTTCTAAGCAAACTGAAATCAATGCATATAGCTCTGCTGTCAAGTATCTAACCCGAAATGCATTCACATGCACATGTAGAAAAGTTGATTTTGCACAACCCACCATGATATCATTATACATGGCCTTTGGATTTCCTATAAGTTAACCTTATTGTGGACATTTAAAAAACTAGTTAAAGGGCTGTTCACACTGAGAAAAAAAGTGGCGGAATTCCGCCGTAGAAATCTGTTTGACTCAGTCTCACACTGTGTGTCTATGGGAGGGCTCCATCGCTTCCGTCGCTCTCTGCTCAAAGAATTGACAAGTCAATTGTTTGATCGGAGAACTGCGGAGAGCGGAGGCGCACAAGTCCTCCCATAGACAGACTGTGTGAGACTGAGGCAAACGGAATTCTGTGGCGAAGAGTTTAAGCTGGCCCTTAATGAAAATAAAGACTACTGGTAAAGAGACTGCCAGTAGATTTATGCTGCCCTCAACTAATGACAGAGAAGATTTACAGAATGATGTCTTACTTACCTAGTTTTGTGCTGCTGATTAGTAGATATCCTCCTAAGACTCCTAAGTCCTAAAGGCCTTATTACTAGAGATGAGCAAACCGGGTTTGGGTTTGAGTCGATCCAAACCCGAACGTTCGGTATTTGATTAGCTGGGGTTGCTGAACTTGGATAAAGCTCTAAGGTTGTCTGGAAAACATGGATACAGCCAATGACTATATCCATGTTTTCCACATAGCCTTAGGGCTTTATCCTACTTCAGCAGCCACCGCTAATCAAATGGCGAAGGTTCGGGTTCGGATCGACTCGAGCATGCTCGAGGTTCGCTCATCTCTACTTATTACACCAAGGACCTATCACACTGGCAAAACGTCAGTGTGAACAGAACCTTAAATAAGAATCGACTAAATTTGCAAGAACCAATCGTAGAAATTCATATATTGTAGGCAACCAGCAGGAAAAATAGTGGAAGGTAGATATGTGCCAAGCAGGTTATTGTGCTCTGTATGGAAGTTTCAGGGAGTTCAGGGTTGCCAGTCCGCTAGTACATCCCAGACTTTCCACATACCTGAATTGCAGCAGGAGAACTACAATGTATGTGCCACAGAGGTCCTGGGACTCTGTGGGGGAAAGACAGCAGTTCGTGGTCAGTAACTATAGGTTACTGACATTTGCTCTTTAGTATAGCTGCTGTGCGGCTAAAATGGGCTGTCTTTCTTGGAACGGCTGTAGCGTGGGTGGGAGGCCGTTCCCACATTCCGGTCCAGGCTTTACTGGGTTTTTTAAAAGCCTCTTACTTGGTGCCTCAGGTGTGGAGAGACAACCTGCTGAGAGTGTTTGATTGAATTGATCCACAGTGAATCTGGCAGGAGCTGGAGAGAGAAGCCCTGCAACAGAGCTGCTACAGACTGCTGGTCTGAATGAGGACATAACTACACAGTGGTGTGTATATGCTTTCTGTTAATGTTCCTGAAAGTCAACTGCTTTGTGTTTGAAGCTGGAACGGCTGCTGTAAAAGCCTCATGCTGGACTATTTTTTTTCTGGTTTGTTACCAATACAAGTTTTTTCGTTGCATTCAAAGCCTGCTTGTGCCTACCACTTGTGACGCTAATTCCCACAATATGCTAATACATATATATATATATATATATATATATATATATATGAAAAAGTCGTAGGCTCTCTAGAAGAGGGTGAAATCATATATAAAAGATGATATATAAAATATATGCTTAAATAGATCTAAATTGTGATGATATATACCATGCATATATTAAAATAGATCTGGATTGTAATTAAACATTTATTATAACACTTGAAAATATATAAGATGATTAATCAGTGTCCGAATGACCAAACCCAACTATAGATGTACTTCAATATCAGACTTATGGTCAATGCACATGGGTTCATAAAAATTGAGATTGGTCAGCACCACAATGACCAAATGCAACCAAAAATATACTTAATATATTAAAACCTTACAATTTATACTGAAAGATATAAAAAATGTTAAATATAAATGCAAAAGTAAAAAATGATTAAAAAGTAGAAAATATGAGAGCCCAGTGGTGTTTGGCTGCGCCGGGCCCAGCGCTGTCAATCCACACAATCGTATAGACAAGTGATCCTGAATCGCCGTACCAAATATTAGTTCATATCGGCAGTATGTAGTTATCGTAATCTCAGCTGTTGAGTGATCGATATAGTCTATCTTGCAAGTCCCATGTGTTTTATAGGCTATTGCAATACAAATATCTCATAGGCTCCGTAGTGATAGATGGCTGTGATACGGGCCGTGATCCTCACAGTCAAGAAATGTCTTTAGATATACGTAACTGTAATTGTAAACATATACCACAAATTGAGACAGTGGCGGTGGAGTGAACCACCCCTCACCCTTCTGAAGACGGCTCTCACGGACCAATGTGGTGATGTCGTAGTGACCCGACCATAGATGGATTTGGTCTTCCTGAGGTCTGTGTAGACGTGCTTTGGGTTAGCACAGTGTCCTGTCTTGTATGGAGTATTCTCTGAGCCGTTGCGGCGTCCGCTTGTCAGTGAGCGCGCGCTCTTTCAAACTGTTATTTGAAATGGATGCCGTGGGGAGTACGGCTCCGGTTCGGGATCATTTTGGCAAGCTTGAATATAGTGAATGGCTCCGTTATCCTTTGTTCTTAGGACGCGTTTCAGGAGGGCTATTTGCTCCTTTCTTCAGCAAAGAATTTTGGATAACTATGTTGAGAAGGTATTAGTTCAGGTTCTATATCTACTCGGAACCTCTTATAAGACCCGTTCTGGATTGTTCCGGATTCGTCCGGATAGTCTATCCATAGACTTGTTTTGATCTTAGACTTGTTTGAATATACAATACATTGAGATAAAAAGTAATAGCAAAGAAATTATGGTGTTGTGCATTAATTGATTGGATACCAGGACTGGCCTGAGAAGCCCCAGTACACACACCGCAGTGACAGTGGGTTGCAGCTTGGCTGAACAGCCTTATTGTGTTGGATAAAAAACATTTTGTCAGGTGATTGCAGATAATCAGTTAATAAAAGTTCATAAAGATCTATTTATGTGGTTCTTTAAAGTATGGGAAAATAAATGCTATCAATGGTTAGAAAAGGTAAGTGTGTAATGAAGTGGTATGATAAAACTCAAGGAAATTGATTCACAGATAAATTCCTACCATAAATAATAAAGTACTAATAACATTGTAAAGTAACTAAACTAAAGTTTGCCTGAACATCTTACAAAGTAACTCTCACAAGGTTGTAGTCATCTCAAACAGGAATTAAACCAGGCGTATCTGCCTGCGGGAGCCACAGCTGCTTCTGCAGCATTTCTTGGATGTAGAATGCTGGGTAATTTTCTTTCCACTGCTCTTTGTTACTAGTGTTATCACATTTACATTAACGGGGCAGAAACAAAAAAGTTTCTCAACACAAATCCACTTTTATATGACCTCTATTTTTAATCAGTTCTCGCTATGCAGGGAAGCAGTTGCTTCCGCGCTGCCTGCCATTTATTTATGCCCAAGTATGCAGGCTCTTCGATCCTTATGTAGGAAGAATAGTGTCTTAGCAGATGTTGCTCTGAAAATCTATTAAAGGGAAGTGAGAGTGAGAGTAAGAGCCTGGTAACACAAGCCCTAGGACTTCCCGCTGGAAAAATTAGTTCAGGGTAGTTTAGCACATTTTTGCTAGAAGCCAAAGAGAAATTAAATTAAATTAAACTCGGTGGGTGAAAAGTTCAGGCCTTGGTTTAAACCCTATTATTTATTCCATCCTCTCTAAAATAAAACACCATTGAAAGGAAAAATTAATAATATAATGAAGTGATACAGTATGTCATAGTCTCAGCTGATACAGAAGCTGGATTTATAGCATAACTAAATACAAAGCAGCTCAAGTCTGTATGAAAATAAGAGTAAAAACTGTACTTGGTGGCGTTTAAAGTGACTCTGTACCCACAATCTGTCCCCCCCAAACCACTTGTACCTTCAGATAGCTGTTTTTAATCCAAGATCTGTCCTGTGGTCCGTTCGGCAGGTGATGCAGTTAATGTTTTAAAAACAAGTTTTAAACTTGCAGCGCTGTGTCTAACGGCCGGGGCTTACATTTGTATATGCATTAGGCTGGCACAACCTCTCCTTCCCTCCTCCCCACCCTCCTCATGATTAGGAATGCTCCAGGCAGATTGCTTCCTATTCCCCAGTTTTGTGCATAATGAACATGGGCTGGGTCGTTAAGACACCTGTGCAAAGCTGAAACAGCAGTAAATGTTCCTGGATCATTCCAAATGCTGAGGAGGGTGGGGAGGAAGGACATAGAGGTGGTGCCAGCCTAATGCATATACAAATGTAAGCCCCGGACGTTAGACACAGCGCTGTAGGATTAAAAGTTGTTTTTAAAACAATAACTGCATAGCCTGCCGAACGGACCGCAGGACAGATCTTGGATTAAAAGCAGCTATCCGAAGGTACAAGTGGTTTGGGGGGTCAGATTGTGGGTACAGAGTTGCTTTAAGTCATTTACTTTGCAGGATCAGGAATATGATAATTTAAAAGGAATCTGTCAGGTCCATATCAGGAACAGAACTGCAGACATAGACAGATAGGTGATAGGGAGCTAAAACAAATGATGCCGTTGTCTTTGCTGATATCCATTTGCAAAGTAATAAAATAGCATTTTTATTGGGAATCTGAAGTGCCACAGAAGTGATGCTGAGCCGCAGCATGCACACCTCTTGCTTCCTGCATCTCTCTGCCTTGACCAACTGAAATACAGGGTGGGGTGTGTGAGGGAAGTGGCTTGCATGCTTTGATTCAACAACACTTCTGTGGCACTTTAGCTTCCAAGAAAAAATGCAATTTTTCCAGCAAAAAAATGTATTTAAGTATTGTATTGTCCCCCAAAAGTTATACAAATCACCAATATACACTTATCATGGGAAATGTTTATAAAGTGCTTTTTTCCCTGCACTTACTACTGCATCAAGGCTTCACTTCCTGGATAAAATGATGATGTCACGAGCCGACTCCCAGAGCTGTGCGGGCTGTGGCTGCTGGAGAGGATGATGGCAGGGGGGATGCTCAGTGTTCCTCCAGTGCCCTGTGTCCCTCAGTGTCTCCCTGCCATCATCCTCTCCAGCAGCCACAGCCCACACAGCTCTGGGAATCGGGTCGTGACATCACCATGTTATCCAGGAAGTGAAGCCTTGATGCAGTAGTAAGTGCAGAGGAAAAAAAGCACTTTATAAGCATTTCCCGTAATAAGTGTATATTGGTGAATTGTATAACTTTTGGGGGGCAATACAATACTTTAATAAAAATTTTCGCCTGACTTCTCCTTTAACATTGCAAATAGACATAGCAAAGACAAAAACATTGTTTGTTTTATCTCCCTATCACCTAGCTGCCTGAGTCTATAGCTCTGTACCTGGAACAGAACTAAATTTATTGTATACTTTAAATAAATAAAAGGGGGGGGGGGGAGCGGTGATTTAGGATTTTTTTTTGGGGGGGGGTTCTATAGCTTGGGATCTTGTGACCCCAATTGAAAGGCAATAGCTAAAGGTGGATCAGCTAGACTCAACTCAAACAAGGTAGTCCAACGATTTTTTTTGTTAATATGTTAATACATTGCTTTAATAAAGTTATGTTACTTTGTAATTTAAAGGGGTATTCCCCCCAAGAGCTAAAAAAAAAAAAAAAAAACCTAGCTCCCAAACCTAGCTAGTCTTACTCACCAGGTCCCCCTGAGAATTATGAGCCATCCCCTGTCTTTCTAGCTGATTCCATTCCATAGTTATGAGTTTGTTTGTTTTTTAAAAAGCCGAACTATATCCAACATGGCACCGGCCAGAAAACTACATCTCCCATCATGCAATGCTTATGCCTGATTGGTCCATGATGTAGCAGAGCTGATATCCACAAGATATAGCAGAGTTGAGTAAGTTGTATAGCAGAGCTGAATGAGCGATATACCAGAGCTGAATGAGCGAAACAGCAGAGCTGAATGAGATAGCAGAGCTGAATGAGTGAAATAGCAGAGTTGAATGAGATAGCAGAGCTTAATTAGATAGCAGAGCTGAATGAGATAGCAGAGCTGAATGAGATAGCAGAGCTGAATGACTGAAATAGCAGAGCTGAATGACTGAAATAGCAGAACTGAATGAGGCTTGGGGCGGGGGTGCTGCCAACGCTGGTGATTGATGGAGGGGGGGGGCAATGGGTTATGATGGCTATCATAATGCTCCTGTAGCATCATTTTCACCAATAGAGATTGATGTGTAAACATGCATGCTGTCAGAATGTAGAATAAATTTTATGCGCTATCCTATGCGCTATGCACACAGGATAGACTGTTCTGAAAGGTTTTATACACCTTAATGGCCAGTGTCCTTTACAACAAAAGCTTTTGACATGTCACAAAAACATGTAAAACCTTTTGACTGGTCGGGTCTCCTTGATGAGGAGACTGAGAAGGGAGAAGCGCAAAGTAGCATTTTACTCCCTGACTCCATGCAGCAGATCCATTATAAGTCTATGGGAGAGCCTGGATGGAGAGGACTATGGGCAGGAAAGCAGAAGAGGGTGTCCAGGCAGAACTAACTTGACAGGAGACAAGTAAGAGATTTTGGTGGTCTGACCTCAGTTCCCCACCGTTCGGGGTGCCGCCGCTGGTGAGTCCGGGGGGGGGGGGGAGGATGTAGCGCCGCCGGGGGGAGGATGTAGCGCCGCCACTGGTCTTTGGGGGGGGGGGCGCTGCAGCTGCTGGTGGTGAGTCCGGGGGTGGTGAGTACCGCCGCACCACCACCACCACCTGCCAGTGAGTGACGGGGATGTGCTGCTGCCGCTGCTTGTGAGCCGAAGGCAGGTTTAGGGTGCCGCTGCTGGTGAGTCTGGGAGGGGGGGTTACCGCCGCCACTGCTGCTGGTGGTGATTGACGCGGGGGGGGTTGCTGCCAACGATGGAGAGTGGGGGGGGAGTTGCCACTGCCACAGCTGCTGGTTAGTGACCGGGGGCGGGGGATCCTGCCGCTGATGCTGGTGAGCTGGCGATTGAGCTGCAGGGGGGGGCAACGTTAGGGGGCACAGTGTGGGGGCCACAGGTGAACTCAGGGGCAGGGGGAACACAGGTCACCTGGGGAGAGGCAGCAGCTGCCAGTGTCCTCCCTCACTTCAATGGGCAGGGTTAGAAGCCAGCCCATTAAAAAGAGGGAGGACACTTGATGCCGTCTCGGAGGGTGGGGGCCAGGAGCTGGAGTGGAGATGGGTTGGACTGGGATTTGATGATTCTATGCATTCGGTGGGGGTGAATGTACCTAGATAAAAGCAAAACTGTGCAGAATCCATAATAAATTGATATTGGAAAGATGGAACGCTATAGGTGGGAAACATATTAATGCAAAAAAAATTTCTGGGGAATACCCCTTTAACTTAATTAAAATAAATGTACACTTTATATATTAACTTCCCTTGAGTGGCAGCAGTAAGGGTGACACAGGCTCCACTGCTGCTACCAACATTGGTGTCCCCTGTTCTGATCAAGCTTTGCCACATGGCGGGGTTGTTTTTAGTGTAGGGACTCATGTGGGCCAGAAGATCTGCACGTGGTACATGAGGCAATATGGTTTGATCAAATTATAAACCAACATTCTCGCGTTGGCTTTTAAATGTAGCCGAAAGGCATTAGTGTCAGCCATCGGTGTGAGGTGCAGCCAATTCTCTTTCTCTCTAGGTTTGCACTATTAATAAAGAGCAGTACACTCCCCCCATGTAATATGTATTTTTTAGAATTTACATTACCCAGGGGGAGGCTGCCCATCACTACTGCTGAGTGTGGCATACTAGTTACCATTCACCGTGCTGAGGCTGCCACGCTTAGTGACAGTGATGGGCAATCACAGTAGTATATAGTAGTACTAGAGTAACTGTGTGTATAGTACTGGCAAAAAGCCTAGTTCTAGTCCCACTCCCTGAAATGAATAAATAATGAGCATGTTCATTATTTGGATAGTTGTAACAAATTATGGATGGTATTCTGTATGGCGTGAGTGCACTGCCATGCAATTTCCACAGACTTCAAAGGAGCAAATTGTTATATTGAAAATATGAATGTATTTTTACCTCAAAATTATGCTCGTATTTTTTATTTTTATTTTAAAGGGTTTGTGAACATGGCCTGAAGAATAATCGAACTAGAGCATGCAAGTTTTTAAAAAGCTTCTGGAATGACAGGTACACTTTAAATGACTTGCTATGAAATTAGATTGTTAGCCCCACTTATAGGAGGGATCAATGCCAATGCATTATCTATAGACAGAGCTATAGAATATGATTAAGTGATAAGTAATAAATAAATACAATCAGTAGAAAAGCGTATTAACTGAAATTCAATTAACAATTACTCTGTGCAGCCCAGCACCATAATGAAATGAAGTACAGTACCTCCACAGTATGATCTAATATGACACTCATAAACTATATATACAACACCACACTCTCTAAATTGGAAATAAATGGATAAAGTACATCAACTCTCTATAAATCAGTGTAACATCTACTTTTTCATCATTAATGACAAGTGAAAAGACAATGCAATTATGAATACTAATAAATGTGCAGCTGCTTATTCTAGCTGCCAAATGATAATGTCCCTTAACCCCAGGAAATGCAAAGTGTTATGATGAGAACTTTTTTCTCTCTATTACTTGGCTATTAATTTTCATTATGAATTTTAGACAGTGAATATATTGAGACATTCATCATTATTAAACAGTGAAGCATGTTCATTCTACCTACCCTTTATTATACGTATAACCTTTTGTTACAGTGTTCAGAATTCAATTAATGTATAGAAGGTTTGTAAGTATACACTCTGTTCTTTAGTAGAGGTTAAGAAAGTTTGTTACCTGTTAGGACAATATCAACAAGAACATTCTCATTTGTGGGATTCTTAAAGGAAATGTTGATAGAGGCAAGGCTTCCAACATTAGCACTAATGCTTGCTGGTTCCATAGGTTGAGGAATGAGGCCTATCCCTGATATGTGGAATGTCCATTCTTCAAACTGTAAAAAGAGATTTTTCAAAGTCATAATTTGTGCACATAAGATACATTAAAGAGATGGATATGAACGTCAGATAGATATAGATATACAGTGAGATAGACACTACTTTTTTTACTTCCAAAAAAACAATCTGCTGCCATTCCACGACACCATTAATACAATTAGGTACTACTGAAGAGTATTTCTGCATTCCGATATGAACTGTCTATGCAGTGGTGGTTGATGAACTATCATTTATGCATACATTTGACCTAAAACTGCGTTAGATTCTAAAAGTAGGTAAAGAAAATAAAATCAAAACAAGCGAGTTAAAAATGTTAAACTTGGTAGTGTATTTACCATGATCAAATACCAAAAATATTATGCATCTACAGCAGGGATGGGGAACCTTTGGCCCTCCAGCTTTTGCAAAACTACAATTCCCATAATGCCTGGGCAGCTAAAGCTAATGTTTTGGCTGCCCAGGCATGATGGGAATTGTAGTTTTGCAACAGCTGGAGGGCCGAAGGTTCCCCATGCCTGATCTTTAACCAGAAACCATGTTGGTAGGTATTCTCCAATGAACCGCTAGCTTTAGGTCTTTTCGCAACTAAATTCAGTTGATTGACCAGGATTTGGAAAGACACATCCTTATCTGTATAAGGGCCTACAGCTGACAATACACATCAGGGCATTCAACAAACGTGACTCTTCCTAGAGCTGTCCACCCCACGAAACTAAGTAATTGGACTAGAAGAACCACGGTGAGGTTACCAAGAACCCAATGGTCATTAATGGCTAAACTCCAAAGATCCTGTGTGCAGATGGGAGAAACTTCCAGAAGGCCAACCAACACTGCAGAACTCTACAAATCTGGGCCTTATAGCAGAGTGACCCAACAAGAAGCTTCTCTCTGATAAAAATACAGTAAAAGCTATCCTGGAATTTAAATAAAGCCCCAAATGAATCTCAGACTGTGACAAACAATTTTTGGCCCCAATTCTAGGTGTCATGCCTGAAAAAAGCCAGTTACTGCTTT
Source organism: Dendropsophus ebraccatus (assembly GCF_027789765.1). NCBI lineage: Eukaryota > Metazoa > Chordata > Amphibia > Anura > Hylidae > Dendropsophus > Dendropsophus ebraccatus. The sequence continues at coordinate 113,498,944 of NC_091458.1, forward strand.
TTACCCGCCCAATGCCATCCCTTCAGTGAAGCATGGGGGTAGCAGCATCGTGTTGTGGGGACAGGTAGACTGGTAAGATTTAAGGAAAGCTGAATAGAGCAAAGTACAGTGATATTATTAATGAAAACCTGGTCCAGAGTGCTCTGGACGTGAGACTGGACCAGAGGTTTTCTTCCAACAAGACAATCGTCCTAAGCCCAAAGTCAAGACAACACAGGAGTGCCTTAAAAACAACTCTGTGAACGTCTTTGAGAGGCTTAGCCACAGCCCTGAGTTGAACCGAATTGAACATCTCTGGAGAGACCTGAGAAGGGCTGTCCTCCAACAGTCTCCATCCAACCTGACAGAGCTTGAGAAAATCTGCAGACACATATGGTGGAAAATACCCAAATTCAGATGTGCATACCTTGTGACGTATGTAAATACGTCAATGCATCATTTTAGTTTTTCCTTTTCAATAAATTAGTAAAGATTTCTAACATTGTTTTCACTTTGTAATTATGGAGTATTGAATGCAGAGTAATGGGGAAATTTTTTTTTAATCACAAGGCCAACCATAAACATGTGAAAAAAAGAAGAATGGTCTGAAGCCTTTCTGAATGCAGTTTTTTTTGTTTGTTTTCTTTTTTCTATTACAAATCTTTATCAATTCCAATCACAGCGACAGACAAAGTAAAAAGTATCTCAATGACCAATCTGCTTGGGCTGGATTCGATTGTAAGACCAATAATTTTTTTTACCAGGTCCGTGTATTTTTTTTTTTCATTTTTTTATTAATCTTTATTTATAATCCATAACAAAAATCAAACAATCAAATAACATTTATCCTACATTTCTGTCACGGCCGCGGCGGCTTCCCGCGTCCCGGGTGGCCGCCGCGACCGCCTCCTGTCCCGTGCAGCCGCCGGGGTCCTTGTGTAGGGACCCGGCGTTGCTGCTGCTTCGGCCCCTGGGGCGCCTCACCTCTCCTCCGTGCATGTCGCGGTCTGTGCCGGCCGGCGCGCGCTTCCCCGCCTCCTAGGGCGCGCGCGCGCCGGCTGTCTCAGATTTAAAGGGGCAGTGCGCTCCTAATTTGTTAGTGGCACCAATCACTCCCCTATAAATCCCAGCATGCCCTGTCCTTAGTGTTGGAGCCTCTACATGCTTCCCATAGCGTTGGCCCAGCCCCCTGTTGTTCCTGTGTCCTATTCCGCTACCTGGTCCCAAGTCCCTGTTCCTGAGTCCTATCCGTTACCTGGTCCCAAGTCCCTGTTCCTGGTTCCTGTTCCCCTGTCACTCCATCTGTTCCCGTGTTCAGCCTGTCACGTGCGCTCTCACCTGCAGACCATTGCCTGTGCCATCTCCTGCCACGCCTCGCCTGCCGACACCAGCAACCAAGCCAGGGGTAGCGACCTGGGGGTCGCCTGCCGCAGCAAGTCCATCCCGCCTTGCGGCGGGCTCTGGTGAAAACCAGCGGCCCCTTAGACTCCGCCCCCTGGTGAGGTTAGTGCCATCGCTGGTGTCGGTCCAGTGGATCCACTACTCCAGGCATTACAATTTCCTCCCACCCTTTACATATAAATCCCCACACAGCAAAGACAAATAAATTAGTATATAAATGATACTCAAAACATACCCCCCCCCCCTCCAGACCGAGCAAAGGTCCCCACATTACAATGAATAAGGTCTTTACACATCTCATTATCCTTCTATCTCAGCCAAAGCTTATCTATTCAACTTTGGTATTTTTCATATAAGTTACAAGCCTCCCTCCAAGCAATAACATTTGGGGGTCTAGGGGACATCCAATTACTAATTATTTGTAATCTGGCTAAAAATAGCATCCTATTTATATTTAGCCTGTCCTTCCTTTTCTCCACTTGAGTATCGTCCCATAGCAAAACCAAGTTCGGGGTAAAGGAAAGATCAAGTCTGAATGCACAGTTTATATTAAATAATGTGTATAAGCTTATAAAAAAGATGTGACACAGGTCAGAATAGACTTTCCTTTTCCCATACTGTACCCTCAATTTGATAGTCTTTTCCTAACGGATTTTGAGTGAATTGATAAGTAAAAATGGTCTATAGCGACTCTAACTACCCTCTTGATGTATTTTAGCTGTGGCTTGCATAATGATGCTTACTTATTCTCCTTGAGGATACTTATGCTGTAATTGATTTGTCAGAAATAATCTCTCTCGAAATACTTCTCAAAGAATCTAGAGAAAAGCCATTCCAAAACACAGATTTTTGTGCATTGGAATTTACACAGAACAGCTATGAAACTGAATAACCTTAATCATCTAAATACAATGTTGTTATAGTCTAAGGGATTCCCTGGCCTTTACCATTAATTCTCCTAAAGAGGTGTGTCATTTGGTGCAGAAAGCACCCCAGATGGCAAAATCACTTATAAAAGAGTTGTGCCGTCAATAAAGAAGCCAAGGGTTATTACCAGGACAGCGGTGAGGATGTGTAGAGTGTAGTCAGTAATAAAGCTGAGAACAATAGATACAGAGAGGCAGTAACCATATCCAAGTCGATATCAGGGTCAAAACATACAGATAGGTGAAGCGCTGCGGAATCTGTGGGCGCTATACAAATAAAGAAATAATAAACAAATAATTATAATAAATTATAATAAATCAGGACTAAGGGCCCTATTACATGAAACGAGTATTGGCCATATGAAACAGTTATGAAGAAATTAAAGAGAGCACTCACCGTGTGATTATTTCTTTCTTTATTCCGTGGGGTTTTTACATAGGGGGAACGCCGTGTAACTGGCGGGGGCGCCTGGTGCTAGATGTGGTAATTCCGATATGATATAAAGCTGCAGCCCCTAACATCTTATAAAAGTGTAGTGCTGGTCTCTGCTTCTATTAGACTGATTATTGGCCATACTTGGTCGGTTACCGGCTGTTGTGGCCGATAATGGTTTGGTGGAATAGGACATGTCAAAAGACCACGATCAGCCGACATACACAATGTTGGCTGTTTAGGTAATTTAACTAGGGATGGTCCGAACAGAGTTCGGTTCGGGTACGTACGAACGCGAACTCTCGGTAATGATTCCCGCTGTCTGCCCGCTCCGTGGAGCGGCCGGATCCAGCGTGAGGACCGCCTGGAAAACTGGGATACAGCCATAGCCATAGGCTGTATCCCATTTTTCCAGGCGTTACTCCCGCTGTATCCGCCCGCTCCACGGAGCGGGCAGACAGCGGGAATCTGCTGCCGAGCGTTCGGCAGGTTCGGACCATCCCTACTTTTAACATGTTGAAAAATCCTGATCATGTCAGAAATGGTTTGTTGTACATCCCTCGGTGTAACAGTAGCGGCAGCAGCAGACAGCTGCTGACTCCAATGGGCAGCCCAAACGATCGAAGAATCATCCGAAGCAGCCAGTCCTGCTGCTCCCCCCTCGCTGTCTGTGGGAGTAATAGCACAGGAAATGGGAAGGGGACAAGGAAAAAGCGAGCGTTCACGTCAGGTCGGCACTCGCTTCCTCCTCATCATTGTGCCATTTAACACTGCCTTAAAGAGTCACTGTTGTTTTTTGTTTTTTTTGTTTGTTTTTTTTGTAGAAATCAATAGTCCAGGCGATTTTAAGAAACTTTGTAATTGGGTTTATTAGGCAAATATGCCATTATCTGCATTCAAAAAGACTTTCCCCAGGTCCCCCCTCCCTCCTCTTTTCCATTCACTGCAAAATATCAGGAAATTGTGACTTGTTGCATCAGACACAACCCTGTCTGTTCTATAGAGAGGAGAGGGGGGAGGAGGGAGTTAGTTGGCAGCAGAGAGCAGAGAACAAAGGATTACACAACACGGAGGTGGGTGACAGCGGTATTCAGAGGTCTGAGAGGTTAGTGCTGACTGTCAGAGGAGACAGCAGGGTGATTAACTGTAGATTAACTCTTTGTTGTCCTGTTTTGGTGCCTCATCTCTCTCCAACCCTCCCCTCTCCATAAGCAAACCATGAAGACAGGGGGAAAAGCTTTAAACAGTTTTTTCATGATAAAAATCCATTTTTCTGCAAATAAACCCAATTACAAAGTTTCTTAAAATCGCCTGTGCTATTGATTTTTGGAAAAAAAAAATTATATGACAGTGACTCTTCAAGGATAAGGATCAATAGAAGAGCAAAAAAAAAAAAACTGCAAGAAAATGTAATAACTTCAATTAGCAGGCAATCCACTGGTGGCTGATTGAAATTTAAAGGGGTTGTGTCTAGTCTACTGTAATTATGTTGAATTAAACATTTCAAATGTACAAGCATTTCTTGAAATGTATTATTTGAACGAAATGGACTTACTGATCTCAATGCAACTGCTTTGTTTGATAACCTGTTGTCCTTGGTTAAATCTCACCGGGCATCCAGTAGGTTGGGTCACTCATGCTCAGTTTAATCGCAGTCACCTGATCTGTCCCATTAGTACTGGCAGTTGGTTTGCACTTCAGATGCAAACAAAGGGGGTTGTGGGAAAGTCTTTGCACTATTGCATGGGAATATCAGGGTCACAGTTCAGAGAGGAAACCAGGGAATAAATAGATTCATGAGGATGTAAGCTACTTTACTGGAACAGGGATGTAAGCTATATTTCTAAAATTTTCTAAAATTCTAAAATTTTTCTAAAATTTAGTGATTATCTTAAACAGATTAATAATTTAAAGTGACACTGTCACCTCCTTTGTGCATTCTGACATCTGTACACAGGTGTAAAGGGTAAATTTAGCGGTTTTCATACCTTATTTCATATCATACGTCATGGTGTTTGTTCAAGTAAAAAGTGTCCTTTTATCAACTGCAGATTGTATTAAGTGGGCGTGACCTCTCGACATTAGCGCCACTTAGCCCCGCCCACAACTGCACCGTTGTCCCCACCCCCCCTCGCCGGCCATTGGAACAGGCTGGTCGAAAGGTCTAGGCCCCACCCCCTTTATGTTGGCCAACCAATGGGCTAAGTGGCTCTAATGCCGCGAGGCCACGCCCACTTAATATGATCTGCAGTTGATAAAAGGACACTTTTTACTTGAACAAGCACCATGACGTATGATATGAAATAAGGTATGAAAAACCCTAAATTTAACCTTAACACCTGTGTAGAGATGTCAGAATGCACAAAGGGGGTTACAGTGTCACTTTAACTAAAGCAGAACCTTAGAAAATGTACTAATTAAAAAGGTTCAAGATGGTTATTTGTAATGCTTTGCTTAATCTTTAATGCCAATAAAAATAGATTACCAATCCTTTCTCATATGGGAGATATAAAAAAAAAAGTATCCATGTCACTCATGGTGTCACTGGAGTCTGTATACATGTATGGAGTGTGTGACAGTGTCACTTTAACATCGATACTAATCTTCATAGTTTGGCAAATATAAGCTTGACATCACACATTTACATGTGGCTTACTCAAATATCCTATCTGCTCTGTTCAGAAATGGAGCAGTGTTAGAAAAAACTCATGTTGCCATGGATTTCTGGGTACAGCGACCAGTACCTTTTTTTAGTGTATTTGCATATAACACCTATCATTTCAAACAAATAAATATGATAGAAAAGGTCAAATAAAAATCTAATAAAGTTCAGCAAATACAAACATGTTTTTGAATCCAAAACACAACAGGTATTTTTTTCTAAAATACTAGAGTGGGGTATTCATGAAACATGCGCCAAGCATGGACACAGCAAAAAGTTGCTAGATACTGCACAATTTGCCAGGTCTGTGTGATGATGGTAAGGTGGGCAAGCAGGGGGGGTTAACAGCATGGTGCAAAGGTGGAGTGCCCTGCATACAGGCATAAATTGTATCTGACATCTCACCAGCTGGAATCAGATGTGCCTCTTCATCTGCCAGGCGGATGGGAAGTGTTGCTAATTGGCGGTGTGGGCATCTATAATAAGCAATGACGGGAGCCAAGGCCAGAACATGACCAAGACCTTTGATTTCTCACTTATTCACATCCTACAAGGCCGATAGAAATTGTGTACATATTCCTAGTTAGCGAACACTATGACTTTTGAAAAAGGAACCGGTGCGGTTCCGAAACGCGTTGGGTCTTATTAAACTTTCTTATACCCTATTTCCATCATTTCTCTCTGGACCTGCGCCCCTTGATCCGTGATTTGTGGTGTTGGAGGTTTTTACATTGATTATTCCTTTGGGATAGCGGGAGTGGCTGCGGTCCTTTTCACACATGCTTTGATGAGTGTTGTGCCTCTATCTATAGCACAACCCCACCAGGTGAGAGTCTCCTGACACACTGTTTCTTCCCTATTCTTGTATATCATTGATCCACGCTATGGAGCGCTGTCCCCTTGTATTGTATTTTATTACTATACAGCTAAGTCTCAACGTAACTAGGGACCAGGGCCAGACTAAGAAAAGAAACCATCCCTGACTGATAGATGACAGCAGCCTATTCAGGTACTTAGTAACCAGGAACATTGTATTTGTACAAACATATATAAACATGTTTATTACTTACACACATATGCGCACTAAGCAGAAAAATAAACTTACAGGGTATAAACCCACACACCGTATAAGCAGCGTATTTACTGCTGCGATACGCAGCAAATACGCAGCAAACACGCAGCAAATACGCAGCAAAAACGCAGCAGATTATATCTAAATAACTGAACACCGCATCAAATCTGTACCAACAAATCTGCTGCGTATTTGCTGCGTATTTGTTGCGTATCTGCTGTGTATACGGTGTGTGGGTTTGTACCCACATAGACAAAAATTAAACATACACACATTTATTAATTATATGAACATGTACTCTAACCATAGAAATATGCACTCATTCATTACAATGATCAAGTACTGGGGACTCGCTTATGTTAATGTCAGCCCCTAGGTAAACTACTGTACTATCACAAGATTGTTTGTGCCAGGAAAGCTTTTATGACAATACACGTTTTCCATCAGTAAATCACTGTGATAACACTGCAACTTTTACTTTACACAAGATTTCCTTGGTTTAAGTTAGGAGATGCACTTGTAATACATTTCTAAGGAATGTAAAATTGAAAAGTATGTGTGCCTTCCCTTTAATTGTCCTTTTGCGGTCTTCGAACGCTAATAAAAATGCTATTAAAAATTTGATCTCTGATCCACTGTATATTTTTCATATTACATAGTAGGGCAATATTATATTTTGTATTTGGCCTGCAGTTTAGCAACAGGACGCCTATTAATTCAGGTGGTACCCTGGTGTACCATACTACAGCAGGTAGCTGGGCATGGCGGGTAAAGCCCTTCAGGCAAGAGCTCATTGGTTGTTGAGTAAGCATATCATTATTCTGACTGAGAGCCCCTATGGTTGCCATTAACAAAGGAAGGTTCTCATCGGAATGGGTTTTAGCAGTCCAAGTTCCTACCACAAATACCACCTGGCATATACCAAAAGAGTGTCCTTTTGGCACATGCTAGGCCCATGTGCACCAACATCCCTTTTTCCACTGTACTGAAGACAAATATCATGAAGATAAACTAGACATATGTTAAGAGTTTTTCATTTGCTGACTATAATGTAAATTCTAGCGTGAAACCTCACTTTTACTTACAAGTACTTTAAAGTAAAAACCGCATTCTACATTTTTTACATATATATAATACAAAAGTTCTGTTATTTGGCTTTTGTTTAGCTCGTCATCGTCCAGGTATGGAAAACGACATGAACAGCAGAATCTCTAGAGAGCTAATAATGTCTTCAAAGAGATCCTTTGCCAATTTCATTAAGGATCAGGTGCATCAGATCAGCACGTGTGTTAACAATCTTTGTAGATGTGCCAGCTGCTTAAGGGTACTCCTGCTTCGCTTGTTGATTGCATCATGTTTACTGTGTCCACAACTCCCTAATGGTACTGTCTTTGTAATTGTAGATTTAGAAGCAGCTGCATGGAAAATAATCCTCTAAACCTATGATGTTTTCAGATTTGCTAATACATTTTTTTTCAAACTTCATTTATACGACAGCGAGGCCTATATCGTAAAAGTGTTACTATACAAACCACAACAATAAATGTTTACTTACACGATGCACCGCTACATCTTGTCATATACATTTGTTCACTGGTACCATCTATATGGGATGCTGGTCCCCACTCCTGTTAAAGGGCAGTAGCTATACTTGCATACCATTTGCACATGGCTATTTTTTGCAATTAGCTTTTCATATTATCCTATTTTTGTATTTTTACACCGTTTTATCTTTAGTACTTAAAGGAGAAGTCCCACGAAACTGAAAAAATGCAGGCAGGTGAGGGGTGCTGGAAATAAACGATGTAAACTTACCTATCCGTGTGCCCTGTAGGTCCCATTGAAAGCCACCAATGTTCTGCAGCTCCCCTAGCTGCAACGTCACATACCCGACTGCTCAGTGACTGCTCAACTGACCTGAAACATTACAGCTGGAAGAGCCGGTTATGTGACATATCTGGTTTCCAGCAAATGACGACAGCTGTTGGCCATCAACGATGGGAGGCACAAGGAGGGGCGAGTTTACTTGTTTATTATTTTCTCCCAAACCACCTGCCATTTTTCATTTTTGTGGGACTTCCTTTTAAAAAATTTTTAGGCATTTATACTGTTACCATGTACTTTTACCTGTATCGTAGATGTGAGTGTGGATCACTGGACCTTACAAGGACCGGTGAAGATTTTATTACTCGCTTTTAAATATTTTTATGTGGTGTGCTATAAATAGATTTTGCTATTTATACTTAATGTGCAGCCCTTGCATGCCTGTTTTGCTTTGAATTGTCTAATATATAGTTTGTTTTGAGCAGGTGAACTAGCCCTCATAGTAACATTTGTGGTGCCTGCCTTTTTCATTTATTACCACACATTTTACACTCTATAACAGGGGTCCTCAACTGGCGGACCGCGGTCCGAACCCGGACCGCTGAGGCCAGCTGTCCGGACCCCTGGTCAGACCTCCTAACCGCCCCGGATCCGGTCCGTCCCGCTCCCCACCGCACTGCCTCCCGCCCCATAGGCGTACTGTCCTTAGATGTCAGTACGCCTGTGGGGCTGGGGGCAGTGTCGGTCCGGCCCCCGGCTGATACGCGCTCTCAGGGGATGTCCCGGGGATTCCCCAGCAGTGCGCGCACCACAGACCTCAGTGTACGCTGCCGGCCTGTCCTTCCCGGAAGTGCAGGCCGGCGGCGAACGCTGAGGTCACTGATGCGCGCTCTGCTGGGGAATCCCCGGGACATCCCCAGAGAGCGCGTATCAGCCGGGGGCCGGACCGACGGAAGAGACGAAGACAGCCGCAGTGGGGAACGAGGTGCTAGGTGAGTTGTTTTTGTTATTTTTTTTTTCTGTCTGGGGGGCATCTACAAGGGGAGAGCGCACAGGTGGACTATATACTACAGGGGGGACCTCACAGGGGGCTATATACTACTGAGGGGGCTATATACTACTGGGGGGAGCGCACAGGGGGCTATATACTACAGGGGGGACCTCACAGGGGGCTATATATTACTGAGGGGGCTATATACTACTGGGGGGAGCGCACAGGGGGTTATATACTACAGGGGGGACCTCACAGGGGCTATATACTACAGGGGGAAAGCACAAGGGGGGCTATATACTACTGGGGGGGACCTCACAGGGGGCTATATACTACTGGGGGAGAGCACAGGGGCGCTATATACTACTGTGGGGGAGCTCACAGGGGGCTATATACTACAGGGGGACAGCGCACGGGGGGGCTATATACTACAGGGGGAGCTCACAGGGGGCTATATACTACAGGGGGGAGCTCACAGGGGGGCTATATACTACTTGGGGGGAGCTCAGGGGGGCTATATACTGCTGGGGGGAGCTCACAGGGGGCTATATACTACAGGGGGAGAGCACAGGGGGGCTATATACTACTGGGGGGAGCTCACAGGGGGCTATATACTACTGGGGGACAGCGCACAGGGGGCTTATATACTACAGGGGGAGAGCGCACAGGGGGGCTATATACTACTGGGGGGAGCTCACAGGGGGCTATATTCTACGGGGGGAGAGCGCACGGGGAGGCTATATACTACTGGGGGGAGCTCACAGGGGGCTATATACTACTGGGGGACAGCGCACAGGGGGCTTATATACTACAGGGGGAGAGCGCACAGGGGGGCTATATACTACTGGGGGGAGCTCACAGGGGGCTATATTCTACGGGGGGAGAGCGCACGGGGAGGCTATATACTACTGGGGGGAGCTCACAGGGGGCTATATACTACAGGGGGAGAGCGCACAGGGGGGCTATATACTACTGGGGGAGCAACAGGGGGCTATATACTACTGAGGGAGAGCGCACAGGGGGGGCTATACACTACTGGGGGAGCAACAGGGGGGCTATACACTACTGGGGGAGAGCACACAGGGGGGCTATATACTACCAGGGCAGTCACCCCCTTTGTACCTAATATCAAAGGCCTGGTGAGAGAGAAAAAAATGCCAGTTTTCCCGCTAATAAGCAGCAATTCTGTATATAAATAGTTGAACGTTTGTGACAAAGTAACAAAACACGTTTCCTACTGATGTTCAGCTCGGACCTTCACCTGACAATAGACCCCGGTAAGTGGACCTTCACTAAAAGTTGTTGAGTACCCCTGCTCTATAACATCATAATGGAACTTTAAAATAGACAAACTTTATACATAGGAAATAGTTATTTCTAATATACTGTATGTAATAAAATGAAAATATCATGTTTTATCTATCGCCATCTCTCTGGTGTCCTATCATGAATATGCGGTCTCCTTTACCGAGGTCACGGCATACACTCAGCATACCAGATTACTTTCATTTAGTCTCTTCTCATGCAAAAAAACAATGCCATATCTACAGTAGCTAACAGAAAACTCATTTCCACTTTATTTAGCTCATCACATAACGTTGTTACTTTGTTGCCAAGCAACCTACACCTCTCATTATACATTAGCTATTACCGGACCAGCTATTACCGGACCATGCACAGGCAGATGTATCTGGCTCAAGTCTTGACCTTTGGTTTTGATGGCTTTCAAGGGCTATTCCATGTTGGACTCTTGAATTCAACCCCCCATCCCGTCAATCTATCATGTACACTTCCTAGACTTTTTTTTCTTTTAAGCTGTGTTTCAGTCCTACCATTGTTAGTAATGAATAAAATGTACCTTTAGGTAATTTTTCAGCACATTCAGTTATACTAAATCAATAATACATGAATACTACATTATCTTGTCCTCATCTTTTCCACATTCGTTACTTTTCAAGGCACTTTACAGAGAACAACCAGGTGATTGGTTTATAAGTGCTCTTTGTAATCACATGTATTGTGTAACTACCCTCATATTTGGGCTGTCTTCCTTGTGGAAGACCTAAATATAGTGGCAAAAATTGGATCAGATCACATCAGGACAAAGGAAGGAAATTTTCTAAAACAAAGACATTGAGAAAGAATTTTCTGCTGTATTCCCGTAAGATTCGATCCCCTTCTAGTTATAAACTATGCCGACCGTACATTATCTTCTCTTTCATTTTTCCTGGATTCCTCACTCTTATTATTCATTCATGTATACCATGAATAATATCTAATATCTCATTTAAAATCAGGCAAGAGCAATGTAAGTAAAGTTTAGTATTAATATATAATCAATTTTACTGCTGTACATACAGTCCTTAGTGCTACAATATGTAATGTTGCCGTCCTCTAAAATTGTAGTAGCTAAATACATGCTATAGCATCAGAACTATGCTAAAATTGTACACTAATTACTACACTATATATACAGAATATACACTATATATACACATATTGTTTTCACATTGGTTTAGTCACCAGGGCAGATAAGAAGTTTAAACTATGGGGGAGATTAATCAAACATGTTGTAAAGTGAAAATGACTCAGTTGCCCCTAGAAACCAATCAGATTCCACCTTTCATTCCTCACAGACTCTTTGGAAAATTAAAGGTGGAATCTGATTGGTTGCTAGGGGCAACTGAGCCAGTTTCACTTTACACCATGTTGGTAAATCCCCCTATGCCTTTGTTACGCATAAAAGTATTGCATGGTATACAGTAAATGGTATAAAGTAAACCGTCAGCAGTGAGAGGTTAATAACATGAGAAAATATCGATATTGCATATAATATAATGCATGTTTAACATCCATAGTCTCATATGTGCTGTCACAATAGATTTTAGTTAGGAATATTAAATGTGGGTGAAAAAATGTGAGAGAATTCTAGATCTTTATTGTGAAGGACTTTTCATGCAGTTTAAACCAGAAACAAATGAAGCAGATAATAACTCGGAGCAGTTTCTCTCAATTCAGCAAACAGGCACAATCAGAGCCAGTTAAGGCTTACCCTAGAAGCACTATCATTAGCTGATTTTAGATTAGTCAGCTACCCAACTATGAGATGGCTTAAATTGCTAGAACTGTCAGTTCAGATACATTTAATCAGTGAAATCAAGGGAGGAAAATCAATGCCATTTCCCTCTAAGGTTAAAAGTTGCTTCAGAAGCTACAGAGAGTAAAGGAAATAAAGTGAAAAATCATTTTTGTTTTATTGTTAAGGCTTATTCCTCCATCGGCTCTTAAGCACGCACATAACATTTGTTGTGCTTCAACATTTATGTAATAAGCGAGACAGAGTAGGTCAGTTTCAATGTCGTGGACTTTACTTTATACAAGAATGATGGATAAAACACACAAAGATGTAAAAGTCAATGGCGGGACCCAGACAGAAAAGGTTAGCTCCAGATAATGAAAAGGTTATGGAGGCAAGGATAACTGAGACAACCTTGGATAATCATCCGGAAGATTGAGCAGTTTAAACCCATTTATCATCGTAAGAAAAAACCTGTCCGCATGTAACCAATATACTTTAGCCAAATGTTCTACAGCATTTTCAAGCAGCCCCCTAAGACATAAGAGGAACATAAGGGTATATAGCACCTCCCTTCTGCTAACTGTGCTCTTTATATAAAGGTGAAAAAGATAGGCTATGTTCCCACAATGTTTTTCCTTCTCCAGTTATAATTTAATAAAATTACCTCTGTTATTTTGAGGTCGAGGGCGCTGAGACAGTAGTGCACTCGAAGTTTGGTCTAGTCACACTCATTGGTAGGGTGCAGCAAACTCATACATACTCATTTTGAGGTCAAAATGATGTCCGTTAGTTTGCGGTTTAGCTGCCTGTCAGCACAATGACGACTGTTGGTACATTTTTTCTAGTTTAGGTGGATTAATTACTGTGACAGTGTGCCTGGCTGTGGACTCCTAACCAGAGACAAGGAGTCTGGAGGTGAAGGAAGGGGGCAGGGCAGCATGGACTCTAATCACCTTATGCTGGGGAATTTATAGAGGACACTAGGTGTGGAGCAGGGGGCTGCAGGTTATGCAGACCCCCACCCCCAACATCCTGACCAGAAGACAAAGAACCCAGAACACAGGGGGCAGTAACAGTGATGTTGTGAAGGAGCCAAGAGCTGCAGCTGCGGCCATATCCTGGGGTCCCATGAAGGGAGAAGATCTATGAGGAGAGAAGGGGATCTGGTGTAAGCACAGCACCCTGTGGGATCAAGAGGAAGAACTCTGTTGGGATCTGAGGACTGATAGACTGTGTGGACTCTTGCTAAACCCGTATTGGTGGACTTATTGGCATTGGATTACCTGCTTCATACAGTTGGATTCAATAAAGTTTCCTCCTTTTTAAAAGCTGCTCCATCCCCGTGTGTTCTTTTATAATCACCCCGTCACAATTACCCTTTTGTTGTGTCTTCAATTGAAACGTCCATTTAATTTAATAGTAATTACGGTAAAAGGACGGTGAAAAAAGAAAAACAGTGTGTACACAACTAAAATATAATGGTATTTGTCCGAAAATAATTGCTATGATCTTTATTTGACATTTGCCTCAAAAGATGTCCGTCATTCAAAACACTGTTTGAAAATGACATCCTTTACTCCACAGACTACAAGGCATTTTATTGAAGTCAATTAAAATGCTGCAATAGCAAACATTATTTTAAAAAGAAAAAGCGGATGCCATTTTCACTTTTTTTTTTAACTTAGTGTGAAAATAGCCATATATGAGGAACTTTGCAGCACTGCACTATAAGCCATGTACTGTCTGGGTAGGAACATTCTCATGTTCTGTAGTGCTGTCCGTAGCCACGGACCTTGCATCCGTAGTTGTCCATAATGCGCTAACCTTATCATAGAAGAATAGTGATCCGTGCCACAATTGCAAGTTCATACTAGGATCTTAATTTTTTGGGGGGGGCAGAGATCAAACACGTACAAACGCGTGGACAGGGTAATTCAAATGGGGTCCGTAATCTGTCCACAACTCCGGATAGCACTACAGAAAGTGTGACAGCAGTCTAACATGGATTGTATGAACATTAGTACTGCTACAGGACTTTTCCTAATCCACACATTCTTGGCATAAATACTGGCTCTACCCAAATGTTTTGTTGGTGGTACTCAGATTGCCTGAACCAGTTTCCCTACAAAATAGGGGTATTCTGTAGCTGCTGAGTCTGTACCAATGACAGAATTTTGAAGTCACAGTTGTGCACCTTTTAAAAAACATAATTGTGATGTCACAGAAGCTTAGATGGTAAAAAAAACGTATGATGTCAGCAGCTTACCTGTTCAAAATACACTTGTGATGTCACAGCAGTGAAGCTGTTAGAAACAAACTTGTGATGTCACAGGGGATTGCTTGATAGAAACACTCGTGTAATCTCACAGAAAACTTTTGAAACAGTGCTGCAGCTATTTAGAAAATAATAAAGAAACTATTCTTACCTAACTGTGCTCCCCCATTGTCCTCCTTCAGTGTCTCCGGGTGCCCTGCTAAATGATCTGGCTGTCACTGCTCAGACATGGCAGCAGGATCGTTCAGTGGGGACCCGGACACATTGCAGGAAGACACTGGAGGAGTCCTGTGAAGTAAAAATAGCTTTTTTATTTTCTATATAGAGTACTTCTTTAAACCCTTAAAGGGAATCTGTCAGCACCTGGGCCCTACCCAAGGTGCTGACAGTGTGCTGTAGGTGGCAGGCTCCTTGTGAGCATGTTACCTTTTGTGAATTAGTACAGTAGATTCTATACAACCTTGGTTCCCATACTGTAATGAAGAGACAAAGAGTGGTTTGACGTTTGTGCCACGTTTTGGCAAGCCTTACCACTACTTCCTTCTTCCTTCTTGCTCTGAATATTTTTAGCTAGCTGGCTTCCTGCTTGTTCTCGTCAATATATCTGTGAACAGGAGAAGTCCAGCAAAAATTTTTATTAAAATATTGTATTGCCCCTCAAAAGTTATACAAATCCCCAATATACAGATATTACAGGAAATGCTTATAAAGTGCTTTTTCCCTGCACTTACTACTGCATCAAGGTTTCACTTCTTGGATAAAATGGTGATGTCACGACCCGACTCCCAGAGAAGTGTGGGCTGTGGCTGCTGGAGAGGATGATGGCAGGGGGACACTGAGGGACACAGGGCACTGGAGGGACACTGAGCATCCTTCTGCCATCATCCTCTCCAGCAGTCGCAGCCCGCACAGCTCTGGGAGTCAGGTCGTGACATCTCCATGTTATCCAGAATGTGAAGCCTTGATGCAGTAGTAAGTGCAGGGAAAAAAGCACTTTACAAGCATTATCTGTAATAAGTGTATATTCGGGATTTGTATAACTTTTAAGGATCAATACAATACTTTAATAAAAAAAATTATGTCAGTGGTGATTTTCTCTACCATACAGCAAAAATTGTTCAGGAATTATTTGAGGAACATGACAAATAGGGAATATGTAATTATAAAATATCACATTGTTTAAATCAAGTTAAAAATATTTTAGTTGGTGTTGTTTTCCATCTTATTATCTATGTTTAAAATAATCTTGAAGTTTCATTCTTACCACTAAGCCTAAAACTAATTTAAGGACAATACACCTCCTCTCCAAGTATGGGTCAGCTGGGCGCAGGTCCAATGGAAGTAAAGATATTTACCATAAAGTAAAAATAAATAACCACATTTCTTGTTATTCAGACACAATGTGTTTCGAGACCGGTCTGGTCTCTTCATCAAGTGTATATGACACTTGATAAAGAGACCGTACCGGTCTCGAAACGCGGCGTGTCTGAATAATAATAAATGTGGTTATTTATTTTTACCTTATGGTAAATATCTTTACTTCCATTGGACCTGCGCCCAGCTGACCCATACTTGGAGAGGTGTATTGTCGTATGCTTGTTCCTATGAGGATCATATGGGAGTGGCAGCGGTCCTGTTTGCATGCTTACTCAAGAGTTGTGCCTTGCAGTTAGCACAACTCCACTAGGTGAGAACCTCCATTACTGACTCACCATTGTTACCTGTCAGAATTATGCTATGGAGCGCTGTCTTTTATTCTGTTTAAAACTAAGCTAAGACTTTCTGTTTGGTCTATGATAATAATAAGAAGATTGCTGGAAAGTGATCTGTACAGCCCTACAGTGATAGGTAAAACAATGATGTTAACAGCTTAGCCTCACCCTCCATCAAAAGCCAATTAGAAGGAAAAAAACATCCAGTATCTGGTTGTAATCAGTCAAAAAAACAACAAAAAAACTAGAAGATACATACCCTGTAGGAGTTATTCTCAAAATTTCTCAGATCTCAAACCAGTTGAGCATCTATGCCATGGAAAAACAAGTTCACTCTATTAAAGGGGATATCAGAACAGCAGGAAATATACTACCTTTTCTGCTCTCTGGTGCTCCACTTCCTCCATCTGCTCGTCCATACTAATACTTCCGCAGATGATAGGGGTGCAGAAGCATGTTGCGGACACTGATCAATAGCCGCCTAATGTTGCTGATGTTGCAGCAACATCGGGCAGCTTTTGGACATTGAGTGCAGGTAAAACCACAGAGCTCACAACATTCTACCGTCCTTTTGAGGAAGTTATCAGCATGGACGGGCAGATGAAGCCAGTGAAGCGACGAAGAGCAGAAAAGGTATGACCTTTCCTGCCCTCCTGATATCCCATTTAAGGCTCTACTTAGCGACTCACAGGACTTCATGGATCTGTTGCAATCTTCCCGGGGTCAGACCCTTTGAGGTCTTGAAAGTTCATGCCTCAAAGGGTCAGAGCTGTTTTAGTGGCATGAGGTTGACCTACATAACATCAGGCAAATTATGTTATGAATAACTGGGGTATATGCCTGTACAAAGCAACTGTATGTACTTCCTAGCAGTGAGGGCTTCTGCTTTCTGGAAGCCAGGGCTGCTTTTCATTCCAGCCTTGTACATTACATAACATATCAGATCAAGCATTTACCCCCCCCCCCCCCAACCCAAAGCACTGTGCCTTTGCTTTTAAATGATCTAAAATATATAATTTCAAACTATTTTTTCAGAACATTATTCTAAACCATGCCCACCAAAGATCCCACTACTAGGTTATACTGGAAGCGACTAAGAAAATTGCTTAGCATATGGCTTTTTATTATCCTCTTCTATTTACATACAGTAAAACTTTGTAGATGTACTCAATAAGTACTGCAGTAAGAAAAGAACAAGATTGCTCTCTGAGCTCACTTTTTACTTTAATACATTAAAAGTATTATGGTAGCTTGGTGCTTTATCATCTGGCTGAGAATTCATTTGACCTATAAAACCCTCAAGTTCTGATTCCAGAAGAAATTTATGCCATCATTTTCCTTGTTCCTGTCTATGACAATGTAAAGACAGTTCAGCTGGGATGTTCATGTGCTTTATGCATGTAAACAGCTCTGGAACTCTGAGAATCAACTGACATCAGCATTAAGAAGTACTATTAATAATAATAATACTTTATTTTTATTATTATTCTACATTAGAAGGATTTACAGCGTACATTTTTATAACTAATCTACAGGAAAATCTGCAAGAAAAAGCAACATAAAGATGTCAAGATTTTGGTGTGGATTTTACCTTATTTTTCCATCAATATCAATTAGAAAAAAATTGCAAATTTTAAATTCTAGGTAGATTCAGTCAGGAATATGGGATGAGAGTTAAAAAAAATCACATTTAATTTGCCAGTAGTATAATCTATTATCTATGTGCATTTCCAAGTGAAAATCTGAAGCAAAACTGGTTATTGTACATTTAAAGGGGTACTCCAGCCCTCTAAAATCACTGACTGAGCTGGGACTGTGCCACGCCTAGTGATTAGCTGAGCAGGCTTTTACTGTTCAAACCAATCCTTCTCAAAGTATTGATGGGAGCATTCAGTGGGGGCCCTGAAGACACCACAGAACGACACCAGGGGAGTGTGGTTAGGTAAGAGTAGTCCTTCTATAGTACTGTGCCAGAGAGAACTAAATACTGAGAAAGTAAGATATGTTTATGCATACAACAGTTACAATGCAACATAAATGACAAAATACAGTATTATTAGCACCTGCATATAAGGAAAAACAAGTTGACAAGAGGAACACCACAAACTATTAGTATTAAGTATAATATATTAAAGAGTGAACATTGTGATTTATGGCGACCTGATTGCTTATGGCTGTTGAGTATTAATGATATTATCATATAACAATTTGCTTTTACCTCACCACTATTACTGGATATCAACAATGGTAGGTATATATGAGCAAGATATCCTATAAATATTGTCTGTCTTCAGGAACCTACCTGTGGGTTTTTAAAAGTAATAGATGCTGTTTGACATCCTTTGCCAAGTGATGATGGACAGAACTGAACAGGAACTTCAGTGGTTGAATTAGGTGGCATTAAAAGCTGTAGGAAAAGAGAACATTTTAATCATGCAGAAGAGATACTTTAGCTGATTAGTATTGGGGTATTTAGTTTTGAATTCACTATTGAAGAGATGATTTACTACAGTTACTTTCATAGAGCATAGATTATAGCCCACATATTACACTGAAGGGAAGACCATTATGAAATTACAGAAAATGAATAAACATTATGTCAAATGTTTTTTTATCCCTTTCCTTTAGTCAATTTTGGCATGTTTGTAACTTTTTTATTTTTCCATATACATGCGTTGTGATACAGAAAAAAATATATATATTTCGGGGATGAAATTGGAACAGAATCCCCAATTCTGTACCTTTTCCTATAAAATTCATATGTTACCCCTTTTTTTTTCAGGTCAGTACAATTAATTACAGTAATCCCCACTTTATATACTTTTTGCTATGTTTACTAACTTTGAAACATTAAAGGAAAAGAGTTGACTTGCCATATTCTGTCCTCTTTAACCTTTGTATTTTTTTCATCAATGGAGCTTTATAAAGACTCACTCTATTGAGCCATGATGTGTAATTTTTATAGGTGTCAGTGTGAGGTGGATGGGACTCTTAATGACCTTAATGGCCCACCTCCAGTGCTTCAGGCTGGGCTGGTGACCAGGAATAGACTGGTGCCGTGCATGGGAATTCAGGCCTTGGTTCAAAAATAGGACAGTGGAACCGGCATCCCTGAGCCAGTCTATTGAAGTAAAAATCTTAAAGCCATGTACCTGCTGATACATTTACTTTAAATTTTCAGGCTTGAAGATGGTCAGTGATGGGAGGCGATCATCAAAAATTGCTTTAAAAAAAGTAAGTCTCCTGGATTATCCAGACTGGAGCCCTCACAACATTGGGTCTAAATGACAGACATGAAATTTGTAGTTTGCGATCATTGAGATGAGATACTATACCATATAGGGTTCAAATTTTAATCTTTAGGGTAATCCCATAATGTTGATGGGAGTCCAACACTTACAGCAGTATTACACAGGGCAACAATCAGCCTAATAGGCTGATTTTGCAGACTGTAAAAACCCCAGTTATCAGCCAGCAACCTTATATGTTTGCAGCTCACATTGTTTTAGCAGGTTTAGGGTGCGTTCACACCTACATGATCTGCAGCAGATCTGCAGCAGATTTGATGCTGTGTTAGTTATTTAAATCAAATCTGCTGCAGAAAATCAGCTGCAGATCCTGTAGGTGTGAACGCACCATTAAGGGGTATTCTCATCTGGCCTATTCTGAATCGGGTCTGCATCTCTGTTTCTCCCTCTGAGATTACAAACACCTCCACCTCATAAAAGGGAGAAAAATGGTTGGTGACAAAGGAAAGAAGCTGTACACAATCAGGTTAGAACATGGAGGCAAAATACAAAACTAAGCAATTTTGCTAATGAAAAGCATTTGCAAAAACGCTTACTTCTGGACTGTTTATCAAATACTAAAAATTTACTAGATGAGAATACCTCTTTAACCCTTAGAGGACCGGGCCAATTAAAATTTTTGCGTTTTTTTCCTCCTTGTGCTTATAAGGCCGTAGAACTTGCATTTTTTCACCTAGAAACCCACATGAGCCCTTTTTTGCGCACCTAATTGTACTTTGCAATGACAGGCTGAATTTTTTCATAAAGTACACTGCGAAACTAGAAAAAAATTCAATGTGTGGTGAAATTGAAAAAAAAAGCATTTCTTTTATTTGGATGGTATTTTTTTTACGCCGTTCGCCCTGGGGTAAAACTGACTTGTTATATATGTTCTTTAAGTTGTTACGATTACAATGATATGCAACACGTATAACTTTTATATTATGTGATGGCTTGTAAAAAATTCAAACCATTGTTAACAAAAATATGTTCCTTAAAATCGCTCCATTCCCAGGCTTTTTTTTGCCATGATTTTTACTTTCTACCGATACCTTGATTGCCCATATGTGACTTTTTGATCGCTTTTTATTACAATTTTTCTGGATTGATGCAACCAAAAATGCTCAATTTTGAACATTGGGATTTACGCTGTTTACCGTGCGAGATCAGGAATGTGATCAATTAATAGTACATGCGATTTTGCACGCGGTGATGCAAAACATGTTTATTTATAATTATACCATGGGAAAAGGGGGGTAATTCAAACTTTTATTAGGGAAGGGTTTTATTTTTTTTTATTAACAACAACACTGGGGGACTTCTAGTATAAGCACACTGATCTCTCATTGAGATCTATGCTGTATAGTTACAGCACTCGATTGCTTCTGGCTGCTGCGGCACCTGGGACCGCGCGGCCCCGCTCTGAACACACGTAGGCGGCCCTGGACGTACCTGTACGCCCAGGGTCGTCTAGGTGTTAAAGAATCCTTATTTGTTGACCACACCTGTGTAATAGGGGGTGTGTGGCTAACAAATCATGGAGGTAAAGAGTCACAAAAATGAACAACCAATCCTTCATATGAGCCATGTAAAAGGCACTTTAAATGAGTATCAATTAATTAGACCAGCAGTTGACCCATTTATAGTACATGGGTCCTAAAAAGGTTATCTAGGATTAGAAAAAAGAACAGCTAGGCTGGGTTCACACTGCGTTTTTGCAATCTGTTTAACATATATGTTTTATGGAAAAAACTGATGCAAAAACGCATGGAATTGTGTGTCATACGTTTAGATCCGTTTTCCATTTACCTCCATTATAAAAAAAATAAAGATTCAAAACCGATGCGTTTTTTTACGTACAGAAAAGTATTGTCAACACTACTTTTCTGTACGTTAAAAAGAGAGGGTTCGGTTTAATCCGTTTTTTAATAATGGAAGTCAATTGTATCCCTTTTTTGCATCAGTTTCTTCCATAAAATGTATACGTTGAACAGATTGCAAAAACGCAGTGTAAACCTAGCCTAGCAAAAACAGCACCACAGCTGTCCTCAGGTTGGGTGAGGTGTTGCAATTCAGCTCCATTTACTTTAATGGAACTTGACAGCAAAACCACACCCAAACTGGAGACAAAAAAAGTGCATTTTCTCTGGAAGAAATAGGCCATGTTATTTAAAGCCTGGATAACCCCTTAAATACTAAGCTAAAATACTAGACAAATTCTCCCATATAGATGAGCCACATACATTATTTGCTGCGCTACAGCCAATTAACTTTTTAGACTTTTGGAGACCCTAGGGGAGTCACCCACTGATTTTCTTATAATAGGTCATCAATGTTTGATTCTGGGAAAAACACTTTAAATAACACCATAGATTTGTTTGCCTTATCTTTACACCAAGTCTTTTTTTAGTTACAAATTAGAATTAGATTTTTTGCTTATTCCCAGAATAACTTACAGTCTGTGTTAAAAAAAAAAAAGAATCATTTATAGTTTTCTAAAGCAAAGTAAAGACCAGCTGAGCTAATTGTTCTGGAAATATAATTCCCAGTTTTAAACCACAACTAAGTCATGAAAAAATAAAATTAATGGAATGGATTTTTCAAAGGGTCTCTCCATTGTATAGCAATTCAACAGCCAATGACATTTAAACCACTGTTAATGAACCAGACACTGGGGATATTTTTAACTCTCTGGCCAGTTCACTTGCAATGTGCACAAGTTAAAAGTCATGATAATTTATTCAAATTCATTTCTATGTTAATGATTTCTGAAACAAAAAGTGAACCCAAGGCAATGTTCAGAGAACTATACAAAAAGATAATATGATGAATCTCCTTTACGTGAAGCAAAATTAAACATGGCCACTAAGAAATACAATGCTAACAAAAATGTGTCTGTTGGCTATGGTTTAGTGGATTCTGGAACCAGACAATGACAAATCAGATTTAATGTGCAGTTGTACCCACATTTCTTTTGTACAATTAAGCAAAGATGCCATATACTGGAAATGGGAAAACTTTGGTTTATTCAGAACATGCATTTATGTTCTGCATCTAAATGAATGCATTGGGATTATGAAATAAAACTAAAATAAAGAAAGGTATAGACTTCATTTTAGTCATAGGCTGTAGCTATGTTTTTCCAGACTCCCTCGGGCTGTAGCTAACTTCTTCAGCCACTAGTATTTAAATGCTGATTGATCAGACTTGATCAGACTCGACCCTGCTCGAGTTGCACTCATCTCTAGTTACCACAAAACACCACTATACATATGGTTGGCATGTCATATCATTTGAATTTAGTCTAAATGACGTTAGAACTTCAGATTCTTGGTTGTTTGTCAGTATCTGTATCTACAACTATTCATACAATCAGGTCCCAAGCCTGAAAAATGAGGCACAAAGCCTCTGTGATGGCGGGCTAAACTAAATAGCCCTTCCCACCCTGGTAGTACTAGGCTGCTGCTGCTTGGTTTCATACCTGGCTGGTTATGAAAAAGCGGACACAATGCTCTTTTCTTTTTTAATTGTTAATTAATTTATTTATTTAAAAAAGAAAATTCTTTGTATTCCGCTGCTTTTTGATAACCAGTGAGGTACAAAACCAAGAAGCAGCAGCCCAGTAATACCAAGGTGTAAAGGGCTATTAACACTAAGTTAGAGATACATAAAGCATCTCTAGTTTACTCCAACGCCACTTCTTTCCACAATACAACAAGCAAACTACACACCTTGTATGTTACAATGATAGCTTAATTTGTTTTGTGATAAATGTAGTGCAACAACTATGAAGTTGGTGCTGGCTATATCTTTATGGACAGCAGCCTATAGTCATATTAAAGGGAAACTATTAGCAGGTTAGATCCATCTCACCTGCTGAAATATCTATATAGTGCACAGGGCACTTAGGATGAAGGGAAGTTTCTTAACTTCATACTCAGCATCATTTCTGTGTACTCTATAGGTGAATGTATATGCTAATTAGGTGGTTTGGTGCAGTGGGGGTGGGGCTACTGATCCCCCCCCCCCTCAAGCGGCCTACCCCCTTCTAGTAAATATTCATCTGGCACCATTCCCAGTGCCCCAAACTACCTTATTGGCATACAGATTAAACTACAAAGTACACAAAATCTGTGCTCAGGATAAAAGTAATGGTCCCTTTACAGAGTGATAATTTGCACGAACGATTAATGATTTCGAAGTATGATGTGATATTTAAAAAAAACTCGTTATTACAATCGTTTTAAGATAGCTTAAGCCTATCTCACACATAGGGTGAATCCTTGAAAGACTGTTTACACTAAGCGATCTGCCAATTTTCTGCAAACGACCAACGACGATTTTAGAACATGTTAAAAGATCACGATGAACAATTTATCGCTCGTCGCTTGATCGTACGCAGTGTTTACATGAGACGTTTATCACTCAAATGCTATCGTTATCGCAAAAATTTGAACGATAATTGCTCAGTGTAAAGGGACCATAAGGAACCATAAGTAAAACGCAAAAATAAAAATAATACATTTAAAGGTGTCCACTGCATTTAAGGTGGGGGTTCATATATGGGCCATGTTCACACAACGTAAAAAAAAAAAAAAAAAAAAAGGCGACTGCCTTTTCTTTTTAAAAAGACCGTTATTGCGATGTAATTGACTTCAATGCAATACATTGAAGTCAATGGAATGACAGATGTCTAATGTGCACGGTATATAAAATGAAGGATGTTGTCTACACAAACGTCAAAATAATGATCGTGACAGTTATTTTCTGACATCTTTTGCAAACAGAGGGCGTTATTTTTTTGTTGTTCACACAGGTTTCTTTTCCACCATCCTTGACCCTTTTTACTATTAAATTCAATGGAATTTTTATTTAAAAACACACCCAAAGGCCAAATAGTAAAACCAAACTAGAATAATGTACCGACAGCCGTCATTGCACTGACAGGTGGCCAAACAGCGAAATGACAAATGTCATTTTTAAACTGAAAACGTAATTTTTTCTTTTCAAAAACTGAGAAGAAAAAAATATTGTGTGAACATAGCCATAGAGTTTTTAGGAAAATTTCCACTGCATTTTGTTAGCAGTCTTTTTTTAAAATTCTTTATTTTGTAATCCACAAAAGAGAGGAGGCGAAAACAACACCTCTCCTCCCACATACAATAAGTGACCCAGTAAGGCATACAGCAGAAAAGAAAAACTCTCCATAAGACAATGAGAAATGTCCATAATAATGCAACAACAAAAAGAGTCATGAAATAGGAAACCTTTACAGTGATGCTCGAGGGCAAGAGGGCTTGTTAGCAGCCTTTGAGCCAAAGTCTGAAGTAGATTCAAGAGAATCTACTTCTTGCTTTGGCTAAAAAGCTGTGTTAGAATCTGCTGTGGCATTTTTCCTACAAAAATCTGTGTGTGCAATTACAGTACCTATTATCCAGTGATATGTTTGCTGACATGTTCAGTATTCATAATTTCTTTTTCAAAGTGTATATGCGGTCATATTGATGGGCAGTGAAACAAGGGGAGCAGATTGAATAAAAGCTTTTATAGAAGTGAAAACAATCACTGTAGGCCAAATTGTTACTTACTGGCTTACTGTTGTCCAGCTCCACTAAGAAATGTTCAGGATTACTGTTAACAATCTGCAACTCAAACATTTCCTGTGTAGGGTTCATAAGAGG
Organism: Dendropsophus ebraccatus; assembly: GCF_027789765.1. Taxonomy (NCBI): domain Eukaryota; kingdom Metazoa; phylum Chordata; class Amphibia; order Anura; family Hylidae; genus Dendropsophus; species Dendropsophus ebraccatus. The sequence goes on from NC_091458.1 coordinate 113,524,266, forward strand.
GACAGAAAGACGAGTCCACCTGTAGGGAAGTAAAAATTGCAAGTTTATACAAGGTTTAACAAAGTCATTTATGGAAATCCTACAGTCAAATTTTAAGGCAAAGAGCATAAAATAAAATTATCATCAGTTATCAGTAAGACCAGTTTCAACCAAAGAAAATCAGCATCTTTGAACCTTTCTTCTTTAAATTTTTTCTTATACATTTACAATAAATTATTCAAATTGTGTTTAAAGTACACCCTGCTCGTCTGATGGGTAGAAAGTGGGCACGCCAAGGAGCGGCCTCCTTCTGCAACTGATCTACCAAATCATTCCAGAAATTATTCCACACAGAAACCTCAGATTCACCGGATTTACTAAGAGGCGTGCACCTCTCAAAAAGTCCAGAGATGGACATGGGGGTAGAGATATAAGTAAGACTTGATAAACCCTCTCCTATCAGATTGGTTTATTCTATAAAAACAAACACATGTGAGCCAATGCAGGATATTACCCATAAAATGGGGGGGGGGGGGGGGGGGTTCTATCATATAGTGGTACAAAACATTTCACTTACTTCCCAAGTTCACAGAATACTTCAGGAATCTTAACAGAATCTGGCTTCTCTGATATTAAATTTAAATTGTACCAGAATTCTTCAAATGCATTACACTGGAAAATCACACTAGAAAAATAAAAATTAGAAGTTTAAATAAGTACACATTATAACAATACATTCGCTGCCCCCCCCCGCCCCCCTCTTTTTCTAGAAATCAATGCTGATTTCAATAATGTTCCACCATCACTAGTCCCGACCCCCCCGTTAGAGCCCCCTATACTCACGTAACCCCGCCGGGTCCCGCTTCTGGATCCGGTCAGGTCATGGAGATCTCAGCCGCTGCAGCCCGGCGCACGCGCTGAGAGAGGAGTCCAACGCTCATAGAGAATGATGGAGCGCTGGACTCTCCTGTCTTTTTCCATGAGTGTTGGACTCATCTGAGGAGCGCGCGCCCGGCTTCGGGCGACGATATCTCCGTGACCCGACCACCTCCAGAAGCTGGACCGGGCGGGATTAGGTGAGTATAGGGGCTCTAACGGGGGGTCAGGAGCCTGTCACCCCGTCACCGGGGGTGACAGGTCCTCTTTAAGTGAACGTAGTGAAGGGGGGGGGGGTCAAAAGAACATCAGGGGGCACCATAACACATATGTAACGACTATAAATAAAAACAAGTGACAATTTTATAAATCGTTCCAGGTGAAGTTAGGTTTTGCATGTTGTAAGGACACCATATTTTTGCTATATAGATCTTTGACTTAGCATATACATAGTAAACTAATCACAGAATACTTTAGAAGATACAGTATACCATTGATTTTGTCATTATAACAAACAGCAGCCATTTCTAGAAGCAGTAGTTAGCCTATAGGGCTGCAAGTTGGAAAAAGATGCAGTCTGGCCTTTCATATAAAATTTTACTTACCTCCCATTAGAAATCCCCGTTTTAGTTGGAGAAAACTTTGCTACATAAGAAAATGTCTCTCTTGGATTCAAAATAAAAACATCATCCCCAGTGACGCCATCACCATTCAGTAGCACATGGAAATGTAGGATATCCATTGATGGATTAGTAATTGGTATATTTATTCCGACAGAGTTCTGAAAAGAGATGAGGTGAATATTATATCCCCAGTATATACCATTTATGCAACATCCTGCAACACTTGATAGTCACAAGGTAAAAAGACCATAAGTTCAGTCCATTCAGATAAGAAAACCCCATTTGCTATCCAGTAACTTATCAGTTTCCTATCCTCTATTAACAATAAACCACTAAACTGGAATAAGTTATACATGTGCAGGAAAACATGAGGCTTCCCCTAGTTTTTACAGTGTTGATGATGTTAGGGGTACTCCGGCATGAAAAATGCTTGATATACAGTAGTGCTACAGTTATATAGAAAATATTTAAAAAATATATTCTTACCTCACCACACTCCCCCAAAGTCTTCCTGCAATGTTTTTGGGTCCCCCGGCTGACGATCCCACTGCCACTTCTGGGATGGTCTCTGCAGTGACAGTGACGATCTCAGCAGTGATTGGCTGGATGGACTGTTACCGTGAAGAGCCTGTCTCAGAAGTGGCTGTGGGATTGTTCAGAAAGGGACCCAAAAACACCTGTTAAGCATCAGGGACAGGATGACACAGACAGGTGAGCCATGATGCTGGCATCCAATCCCGCTGTCCTTGCCTACTTGCCTCAGGAGCCTTAGGCGGCAACATACAACTGGTCGACAAACGCAAACCCCAGCCGCAGCTACAACAAATGAATAGCGCCACAGCGCCATAGAAACCAGGCTGGCTGCTAGGGATACCTTCGGCATGCCCCCAGCTACAGGCCTGACCGGTTACCAAGGAGGCAGTTGGTGTCTCCTGGAGGCCCGGCCATTTTTCAGCTTTGGAACAAGAAAAAATAACTAGGGAAACTAGTGGAGGATAATCTTTCTTTATGACACCATAAGAAAGTAAATGTTCGTCTTCCTTTTGTACTATATCTTGCTATTAATGTATTAACCAGCTTATATATAAATTTATAGAATTGAATTTCAAAGACCTGTTGTAGATGTATATGGGTGGAATTTTACAACTTTTGGTATCTCTAAAGTATGAAAATAGCAGGGATTTGGCCAATAATGATTATCTGTATTCCATATACATGTATCTTTTGAGCAGGAGTGTGTGTTTTTTGGGCATTTATTATAAGTGTAAAGGACTGGTAAAAAATATTACGTGGGGTGTTTAAAATAGGGGTAAGGACCCGAGACAGAGAACGGAGGTCGGGATTCTGAGGAAAAAAAAGAAAGACGTTTAACTTTTCTCTGGGTATGTAATTAAACCAGTGTTTTATTGGTCTCTACTAAATAATGAATATTAGCACTGGAGATGTAGCACCTTGAAAGTATTTGTCTTTTCAAGAAAGTATTGTTTTATATTAGATATTTGGTAAATCACTACAGGTTCATTTCTTATGCATTTGACTCTTTAATAAAATAGACATTTAATTGCACTTTGTTATCGATAGGAAATGTTAGTTCAGGAAACACCAAAGTACAGCCAGACACTGCTTCATTATCTGGGGAGTATGCCTATAGGTCTGAATAATGAACCTCAATCTGTATATCTAGAACTGCTAGTGGAAGATCAATAGTGCAAAGAGAAAAAAAAAAGTGACTTAAAGATTTATGTACTAACCCCTAAACATCTAAACTCTTTCCGTAAAATATAGAGACCATATAGAATTACAGTTTGAGAATACCGAGAAATTAGTTACACAGCATGATCTAAACCTCACTTATAGTTGACTGTGGAGGAAAGCAGTTCTTATGTCCAGAACACAAAGGGGGAGATTTATCAAATTGGTGTAGAATTGCCTTAATTGGGGCTAGCAACCAATCAGATTCCGCCTTTCATTTTTCAAATAATCTGTGAGGATTGAAAGGTGGAATCTGATTGGTTGCTAGGGGCAACTTAGACAGTTCTACTTTACACCAGTTTGGTAAATCTCCCCCATAGTGTGGAATTGACACACTAGTCTTAGGGTGCGTTCACATGTACAGGATCAGCAGCAGATTTAAGGGCGCAGATTTGATTCTATGTTCAGTTATTTCGATCAAATCTGCTGCAGATCCTGTAGGTGTGAACTCACCCTTCTTTACTTAAAGCGACTCTGTACCCACAATCTATCCCCCCCAAAACACTTTTACCTTCAGATAGCTGCTTTTAATCCAAGATCTGTCCTGGGGTCCATTTGGCAGGTGATGCAATTAATGTCCTAAAAAACAACTTTTAAATTTGCAGCCCTGGCGTGGCCTAGAGTATCTGTGCCCTAACTTTGCACCACCCCTTCGTCCCTCCTCCCCACTCTCTTCATTATTAGGAATGCCACTGGCAGGATTTTTTTCTATTCCTCTGCAGTAAACACTGCACAGGTGCCTTAACAATACAGCCCATGTGCCGTGTTTTCACAGCTGATAAATAGGAGAATACCTGCCAGGGGCATTCCTAATGATGAAGAGGGCAGAAAGGAGGGACAGAGAGGTTGTGCCAGCCTAATCGTGCTTTTTGCGATAATTCGCCCGATCGCACGATTAACGATTTTGAATGAACAATGTGTTTTTTATAACGATCAGCGTTTAGACAGAACGATGCATCGTACGGAAAAATCATTTTGCAATCGTTTTGCAATCGCTTCAGCCTATCTCACACATAGGTTAAATCGGTGAACGGCTGTTTAGACTGAACGATCTGCGAATTTTTTGCAAACAACGAACTACAATTTAACAACATGTTAAAAGATCAAAATGAACGATTTCTCGCTCGCCGCTTGATCATTTGCACCGTTTACACGTACGATTATCGTTCGAATCCGATTGTTATCGTGCAAATTCGAACGATAATCGTTCCGTCTAAAAGCACCATAATGCACAGACAGTTTTGCACAGGGCTGCAAGTTTAAAAGTTGGTTTTTTTTTGGACAATAACGGCATTACCTGCCGAACAGAAACCAGGACAGATCTTGGATTAAAAGCAGCTATCCGAAGGTACAAGTGGTTTGGGCAGGGGAACAGATTGTGGGTACAGAGTTGCTTAAAAAAACAGGTTGTGTGAGCATAGCCTTAAAGGGGTAGTGCGGCGCTAAAAAATTATTCACAGAATAACACACATTACAAAGTGTCCCCCCTCCGCCATATCATAACTGTGCTCAGCCGCGATTAATAATAATTTTTTAGTTCGAATAATTTTTTAGCACCGCACTACCCCTGCTGGCTTCCATTTCCCTGACTGTGCACTGAGTTTCTGAAATCTACACTAGCACTAAGCTAGCATCGATTTCAGGTACAATCTATGCTACCTCTGTATTATAAGCAATCTGGTGTTGCAGGAGGCCAAGTTCTGCTCACTTGGCAAGCAAAATGTAAAGATTTAAGTTAAAAAACTTGTGCAAAAAATGTGTGACTTCCACAGTCGGTTTCTAGCAAATAATTATTCCCCTCCATAGTTTTATTAGGAGGGGTTAATACTGATATTTTAGTTCTGAAAATATATATCAGAAGTCAATTCTATCACACGTCAATTCTTTCGGCGGAATGCGGAATCAGCCGGCCCATAGAATGGTGTTTATAGAGCCGGCGGAAAGCCACGCGGCCGTGCGCGCGTACAGGCGACAGAATTCTGCAGAATTTATCCGCAAGACTTCCTCCGTGTGAACCCACCCTCATTCTGCAGGTGGAAGAAGGTAGGTGACTGCATGGCACCTCTAGAGCCTCTACTATGAACTATTGCCCTTACTGCACTCCCAACATTCTGGCTATTCTGTTGGCCCTACAGACATTATAATGTCCAGGCAAGAATTCTGATTAATGTTTATGAGCAGCACATGCTTATGAACAGCATCACAAGTATTACAGTTATTCCCACAATCCTTCTACATCTGAACTGTAGGGGCCTTTGAGTCTTTTACCAATCACCAGGTAATAAACATAGAATGCAAATTATGCATTAAGTCAATGCAAATGAAAGTCTGTTTAGTTTCTTGCAGGAAGAGCTTTTTACAGTCAGCATGAAATATGCAGAGCAGTCTCAGGAGCAACTCTATAAGACGAAAGTAGAAGGTTGTCAGCAAGAAAACCCCAGGGCTCCTATCATGTGGGAGAATTTCATGAACATACTGCTAGTTAGAAATCTCCATACACATCATATTCACATGACAGAAACTAATATAGACTTTTTATTATATCAATAGAAATATTAGGATTGCATAGTAAGCCTCTTTTGGATTATACACAATACCAGTAGCTAATTGTCGACAAAAAAAGACCACTTAGGAAATATTATAAGGCCAGACTAGGTGGACTTTCTTATTTTAGGACTTACCACATCTGCTGGACTTTGTTCCAAGCATCTAGTACTCTTTTAGTGAAATAAAATTTTCACAAGTGGCTTTTGAACTCTCAACTAACCACAGATGGTTGTTGTGCTCTTTCTTTCTGAACCTTATTTAGGCCTTTAACATATTTAAAGTGTCACTATCATTATAACTTGCAAAATCTAAATTAACAGTAGATGTGATATAAAGCAAGTTTTAAATTTACATTATTCACTTTTTAGTTCTCATGCTGTAAAACAAAGCTATACTTACTTGTATCCAGGTCCAGTCTCCCGAAGGCAGCTTTTTAGTCTTGTGCTGGTTGAAAAAAAGAGACTAAACACATGAAGTCCTGGCCAGTACAGAGAGTCACAGCTCAATGTGTCCATCAATCACATGACTGCCTTCTCAGTGACCACAGATGTCCTGGGAAACACGGGATTTCAGGTGTTTAAACTCTTTGAAAAAAAGGGTCTAAAACACAGGAAGTGCCGTGTTTGTCATGATAACTAAAAATAATGAATGTATATTGCAAACTTGCATTATATTATATCTCCTGTTGATTTAGATTTTGAAAGTTATAACAACAGGTACACTTTAAAGGTTTCAATCACACACCCCCTTTCCCTTCTTTCCTCCATACTATACAGATTTAATTTCTTAAGTCTTTTATGATTCAAACCATCCACCATCTTTGTAGCCAGTCTTTGGACCCATTCTATTTTATCAACATCTTTATATAAGTAAGGTCTCCAGAACTGAACACAGTACTCCAGATGTGGTCTACAGCTATATACTGCAGGATCACAATCTCCCTCTTCCTACTGGTTATACCTTTACATATACAGCCCAGCATTCCAATAGCTTTCACTATTACCTGGCTGCACTGGTGACCTATATTAAGGCTGTCAAAAAGCAGTGCCTCTTTGCACAACCCTATTGCACACTTTTGTGTCATCAGAAAACAGACCTTCTTTTATGTTACTTACAAAGATATTAAAAAGAACGGGACCCAGAACAGACCCTTGAGGTACACCACTTGTAACCAATCTGCTCAGAATAAACTCCATTAATAGCAATCCTCTGATATCTATCCTTCTCTGGGGTGAACACCAGCTGGATCCATTGTCTTTTACATTTAGCTTATACAGCATGTTATGTATTTGTTTTTCCTTGCACAGAAAATATAGTTTACAATTTATGTGTCAAATCGAATAAATTAAGGGCCATGGATCATTTAGCAAGATGCATTGACACTGGATACATATTTTGGCACCATGAAGTTAAAGCGTTCATATAAACTTCTAAAATCCAGTATAGGGGACATTAAATTACTGAAAGCCCTGCACAGATCATATTAGAACTTCATTTAGCTTGGATGGTTAAATTAAATTATGCACAAAATAACACACACATCTGCCTTAATGGAATGCATAAATCAAATGATTACGCCACTAAATATAGATAATTTTACACTCAGACAGGGCACAGTCACAATGGGCTGAAATCGGCGGAGCAGAAAAATCTTGCATCCTGCAGTTTGTATGTCTGTATGTGACAAATGTTTTTACAGTATATGGAAACTAGTCATGTAAGGCAAACTGTAATGTTGATAGATTTGTGTTGACTGTATCAGCAGTAAGCCTGTTAACTGTCAAGTCTGAAAAACCAAATCATTAGTTTTGGATTGGCATGCTGGCTTCATTTCTTTCTCACTGACACTTTTGGGACTGGTTATGAAATGGCAATCATGTCAGTGAATGTTCATGAATAAAATGATTGCTTAAAGCAAGTGGGAGCTTCTGCATAGCTCGCCCTGATTTATAAATGTAACTATCATCAGTACTTCGGGGCCACTGGGGTTAGTCATTAGGCTCTTTCCTTTCTAGCTATTTTTATCCCTATTGTGTTTTTGATTATTTAGCAAATGAATAAAGCAATTATTATTATTATTCTGGCATACATATAAAGAATAGCATTGCCTGGGGCATTACAGTTGAGGATTCTATGTAAGATCATAATTTATAAATAGTTTGGGATTTTTACAAAGGAGGACGACCAATCTCCCCCCCCCCCTACACACACTTGGGAACTAAAACCATCATAAACCCTTCAACAATTGTACATGGTTTTGAATCCAAGTTGTATATTATTAATGTAACATGTTACGGCACAGGTTCTCTCTTCCACTGAAACCGTATCTATTGGGGTATGCCACTAACAGATAGTTTTAAACCAATCAAAGAACAATGGACATGTGTCAGAAAGGAGTCTTTATTAAAGCAGTTATCCAGCAAAATAGATTTGTAACTTACTTTTATTTAACAATCTCAAATATTCCAATCTTCAAATCTTCCTCTGTCCTGCAGGAGATACTGCTCTCTGCTGACATCCCTGTCTGAGACAGGAACTGTCCAGAGCAGCAGCAAATCCACTCAGAAAACCTTTCCTGCCCTGGACAGTTCCTATCTTGGACAGAGATGTCAGCAGAGAGCACTGTGTCAGACTGAAAAGAAAACAATACTTCCTGCAGGACATACAGCAGCTGAAAAATATGGGAAGACTTGAGATTTTTAAATAGAAGTAAATCACAAATCTATATAACTTTCTGAAGCCAACTGATTTGAAAATGATTTTCACTGGATAACCCATTTAAGGAGGACCAGACAACTATCCTAACATATGTGTTTTAGTTAATACTTTTCTTAAAACTCTGCATGATGCTTCTACTCTGTTATTTCCCCTGGAAATGTATAATGGGGTTCTTCTAATTCTGCTTGTCAATGAGACATGTCCTGACAAACTCTGAGACTAACCAGGGACATAAAGTGTTAACTTAACCACGCGCATTAGGTTAATGTCAGCCAATACAAATTATTTTAATGGGGCTGGCCAACTATCCAATGTGTGGGGGTCTCCCAAATTTCCCCCATGGCAGATGTCAGGGGAGGTAGAGATCGAACAGTTGAATTTCAACTTCATGCGCCTTTTGTTCTCAGGGAAGATAAGCCACTACCAGAGGAGTCTTGCAGCAGCTTTCCTGCCTCTTCCCATTATTTCTCCCTATTTGTATGCTTGGCCAAGCAGCAGCATGTATATATGGTGTCTCAGATATTTTAATGCATTCACAATATCTACCATACATGTTTAACAGCTACTAGTTTATAGTATTCTTTTGGTTTTACAGATACTGTTCTACCTAATTTTTTCCAGTCCTGAGAAACAATGTACTGAGAATGAAAGGAAAACACTTAGAGCAGTTGCTTCTGATATTTTAATAATCTTGACATTATACATGGTTTGTCAAAAGGCTACAGGGCTTTATAGCAGAAAACCCACTTCAAGAACATCACAGAACACTTCCATCATTTTCCTACTTACATCCCTTGGCTAGAAGTCTAAATTGTCTCTATATGTTCAGAACAAGGGTCTGATACATGTTGGCATGCTAAGATTTGGGATCGAGAGAAGCTAAAAATATATGCAGTAAACACAAAAAAATCCAACGCCACTTTATTTCTCTTCACCACATTATGACGTGTATACAGTACATACATAAATGTAGCTAGCACCTACATTAACGTTAGCAAGTAAATCTGACAAAATGTGTAATGCTATTAGCATAATACATTTTACAAGGAGTAGGAACATCTGCATTTGTCAGATATCTGTAACCCATTGCATAGTTTTTACGGTGACCTACACTATTAGCGTATAGTGTCCTGGAAACTACAGTAGAAACAGTAAACTAGGGGTGCTTTATGCATTCATATCTTACTGTCAGTAGATTATAGGGGAGGGTAAATCCCCATCCTAACTACAGTAAGCCAATGCTTGGCTTGTCAACTCTTAGGCAGTAGCAGAAGTAGACAAAGAAACATTATTATTATTTGACTATAAGGGTTAATGAGAGGCCCTGGTGGTTTATTTCAATAAGGTTTTTTTTTAATTATTTTTAACACGTTTTTTTTTTTAACTTACTTTTAACTGTGACTTAGTAGTCTGGTAGAGTTTATCAATTATTAAGCCAGGGCTTATTGTTAGCCTATAAAACAGCTTAAAATAACTATCCACCCTTATTACCCCAGTTCCCACCGTCACAGGGGTATTGGAAAGAGCCACTTACCAGCAGAGGCAAATCATCAAAAATAGTGGCTTATGTTACAAATGTTTGTCCTTAAATAGAAGTATTGTTTTACCGAATTACAATAACTGTTTATACCTGGTGTGATAACAATGGGCTTGGATGCTGTGTTGTAAAGAGCTGTGTCTCATAATATAATTGGGGTCATGATGTATTTTATTAGTTGTATTGTACTTTGTCTTGTTCTTGCACTTATGATATTTAATGTTTATGAATTAATAACAGTTAATAAAAGCTGAAGGAGAAAGTAGTTCTATTTCCTGGTGACTTTAAAGATCTGTAAAGTTTAGGTTTACCTTATATTATATTTAGGCTTGTATATTGTAAAAATGCATCTATAGCAATGGACTGCTATTATGTGAAGTGAGATCAATATGATAATGCAGGCAAGCCACTGATAATGTGTTCTGGGTCAGCTGTGCTAAAGGCAGAATACAAGCTCAATAGCTGATGAGTTACAGCTGATTTAACAGGAAGCAGCCATTATCACAGGGTTCACTGACTGGGTTTCTTTCATAGCAGGAAAGCAGATTTTGACAGTTATCCCAATATAAGTCACCTAGAAATAGATTAACCATTTTCTTAAAATGTACAAACTGGAACATTGTGGTTTGATAAAAACTGGTATTTTACTTGCCAGTCTCTAGCTGTGACTGAGTAAATTGCTACAATTCTATTAAAAAGCACACACCATGTGCAGCAAATTCAACTCTGGTTATGATGTAGATTTATGGTCCCTTTACACAGAACGATTATAGTTCAAATTTTTGAGATAACGATCCCATTTGAGCGATAATCGGTTCGTGTAAACACAGCTAACGATCAAGCTATGAGCGAGAAATCATTCTTTGTGATCTTTCAACATGTTCTCAAATGGTCCTTGGTCATTCGCTGAAAATTCGCAGAGCGCTTTGTCTAAACAGTTTTTCACCGATTTACCCTATGTGTGAGATGGGCTTAAGCGATCTTAAAATTATCGCAATAACGATTTTTTCAAACGATATATTGTTCCATCTAAACGCTGATAGTTGTAAAAAACACATTGTTACTTCAAAATCGTAATCGTTCAATTGGGCAAATTATCGCTTGTGCAATCAGTTTGGATCTGTTTTTACACTGACTTTCATTATATATATATATATATATATATATATATATTTGTTTCTTTTTTAGCGTACACAAAAACATGGGTGACCACGTTTTTGTGTACATTAAAAGTAACCATGTTAAATACAGTGTGGATATGTTAAATAGAGTGCAAGAAAGCAATGTGAACCCAGATAAGGCTGTAAAAATAATTAAAAATTTTTATATTAAAAAAAAAAAAGTTTTTTTAAGAGTTCACAAATTGTTTTATTTTGCAACAAAAAGTTTTTAAAAAAAGTTAGAAAAAAAATAATAAACTGCCCCTCTTGAAAGATAAATCATTGGATGAAAGTGACAAATTCAAGAATAAGGTTATAATAAGGACATTTTATTTAAAAGTTTTATAAGATACACTTTTTAGCAAGAAAATATGTTACGATCATCGTTCCGTGTAATTGGGTAAACTATTTCAGGTCGTTCGCCATAGCGATCGTTTATCTTTGAATATTTATGTAATAGTACCCTATGTGTGGGTATAATGGCCCTGTCATTTCAATACATTTTAACCCCTTCACTGCACTGACCCCACGGCCACCAGGAAAGTTTAATTAGAAGGATCCCCCCCTACCCCCCACCCCCGTTTTCAGTTGTCTAAACCAGAGTTGCATCCTATAGTCAGGTGTGTCTTTAATGCTTTATAAACTGACTGTAAACTGTAACAGCTGAAACTATAAACTGTAAAAGAAGCTGAAAAATCGGGAATTTTCTCCATTATAAATTTTAATACTGCCGAATACAGTGTGAACGGTGTGTGACCGAAGCTAAAGATTACATCAGTTTCTGGTGTAAATTATAATAAATGTGCCAGGCCATGGGAATCCATGCCCCCTTTCATAAAACCGCTGAGACTCATTTGCGCAAATGTTTCACACTTTTGTACGCCAGTTCTATAGCATACTGTACAAGCCACAGTACATTCTCCCAGTAGGTTCTTATACAACACGGGCATTGTTGCATTTTGCAATTCAGGGTGAAATCTCCGTTTTTTTTATTCACTGTTCTTATGATGTTCTCAGAACAGATGAGTCGGCATTTACTGAAACAATAGTCGTTGAGTAGATTAGATGAGGCTCATTTGTAATCTGAGTAAAATAAGCCAACAGGGCTTCAGCATAATGATTGAAAAAAGACACTATCACCTACTGATGAGATTCAATTTGCTACAAGAGACTAATGAATACAATATCACTACAATTAATCTACTCCAAAAAAATATCATGTCTCAAGAAGACCTTTTATTCAGGAATGCATTTAAATAATATAGCAAGGCAGTGAAATAGAAGAGTACAACTGAAATTTACTGAACAAACAATTCTGTAAAGCAGAGCAGCTTTCTACATGGCAAGGTCAGCTCTGCTGGTGTGTTTAAGAAGCCCTACATCCATTTCCCTGCAGGAGTTCCATTAAAAAAGATGGATGGGTCCAGGCTTCACAAATATAGAATGCTGTGTTCTTCCATGTCTTTGATAATAGAACTAGTTACAAAGTGGAGCCTTAAAAGGTCACTAGGATTTTTACTTGAGAGATTTAACATTTTTAAATGTCATAGATAACACATCACTTTCATATTAAGGGATATGGATTCTTAAAGAGGAAAGCTTTCTAATTAATAGATAACAGTTTAATCATAGAAAAGACCCTCAGCTCTTTGATAAGCATTGCAATATATAACATGTGGAAAGGTCAAAGTTAGAAAAGGAATTTCAAAATTCCAACATTCACCTTAAATGCTTCTCTGCTTGAGAAAGGAATCAATAAAAAAAGTCAATCTGTTAATTTAGGAACTGTACTGGTGGTATCTCTAGAATGTCAAAAGGAAAGCATAAAGTGCCACTCAGTCGGGACTGAGCACTGCAGAGGATCAAAGTTTTGCACTAGACTTTACCACATTGACTATGCATTTAAGACACTTTCCCACAGGGTATGAAAAGGGGTGTGGTTTGTGCAAATAATGGGGTGTGGCCTAAGATGCACAAAAAATACAACATTTTTTGGAGGACTTCAAGCAAAGTAATAGGTGGTAAAAACTATGAGTAGAGAGTCTTGAAGTGCAACAGATTTACCAAACAGGCTGTACCAAATTGATAAATCTGGCAAATAAAAAGATTAAGACAGTTTTGGTAAATTTGGGCCAAGTTTCTCAAAAATAGGAGTACAAACATTAAATGGAATCCAGTATTTTTTAATTGTGAGTGGTATATACCTTATGGGAATAAAGAAGGTAAAACAGGAGTTGAACAATGTGAATAAATGGAAATGTAAAGGGGGCAGTGAATAGGAAGAACACTGTGGCTGTAGCAGTGTCACGCCTCTGTAGCTGAGTGGGCCTGACATGTCACATCTCAAACTCTGTTGAGACCAGGAAGCGACTGTAATTGTGAAAAAATGTATGTATGTCTCGGTATGGCACTGTCGGTATAACGGCTTGCTGTCTGTCTGTATTTCATGCCAGTACGGCCCATTCTCCATGTCTGCATGAATTAACCCCTTAGATACCGTTTCAAATCTGAAAAGGGCTCTAAGCAGCTTTAAATCTGGTACCATCTGGTAGTAATGTCTGGTCGGTGCCTGTTGCATCTGTAGGCCGCAAATCTCACACATCTGTGTGTGGGTTTGCAGCTTGATCGTCTGATACAGGCTTTTCCTGCAGCCTCTATGAGTAGGTCACAAATAATGGTGATCATAGCTTTCTTATAAGAAAGAAAAAAAAAAAAGAAGTACAGAACATATCGTGGCACAAAAAAAGTTGGAAAAGTAAAAGGGATAAAGGGTGTGAATAAAGCACTTTTAGGCCTATATTTCTGGAAAATATTTTCATTTTTTTTTTGTTGGAAAATAAAACCTACATAAATTGGCTATTGTTCTAATAGTACCAACCCAGAGAATGAAAATAATGTGTCAGTTTAACCGTAAATTGCATTGCATAAAAATAAAAACTTTTTTTTTCTAATTTTAGCTCACAAGCCTCATATGACCTTTTTCATGGAAAATGAAAGTGTTAAAATTTTAGAATGCGAAGAGTGAAAAAATGAAAATGCAAAAATGTGGCACTAAGGGTTAAAATATTAAACAGACAAAACACAGCGGCCCATGTGCATCAATTTGTCTGTCAGACATATTTTTGTCTCGGACAAATAGTTACCAATCACAGCTCAGGTTTAATTTCTTAAAATAAGCTGTGATTGGTTGCTATCTGTCTGAGACAAAAATATGTTTGATTTTTGTACTAGAAAGATAGATATATCTAGGCCAAAGTTAAAGGGGTTGGCCACTTTATAGCAAAATTGTTCAGTGTACTAGTATTAGTAAGTGTACTCACTGTATATACTGACAGCAGCTCCCTGTGTACCTCATAGAGCTAACATCAGACTTCCCTCCTCCAGGTTGGGCTGCCCTTTTCTGTGGTGAGGCTTTCCATACGATGGCCGACATGGAAAAGCATGTGGCCATGACGCGCCCCTCAGTGTCCTCCATAGGCATATACAGGCTCAGTGGTGGACACTGAAGGTGGGGCATAGTCTATGAGGTACACAGGGAGCTGCTGTCAGTAAGGGCTGTGACTTACTAATACTGTACACTAAGCAATTTTACTATATAAAGTGGCAAAGTAAGAAAGTATACAACCTGCCGTTTTGCGTTGCAAATATGGTGCCAATATTCAAAAGGGGATCAAAAAATTCAGTTGGAAACTACAGGCCTCTAGGTTTAACTTTTATTGTGCCTGAACTGCTTAAAGGTTTTCTAAGAGATATTATACTGAAGTATCTCACGCAAACTGAATGTACTGAATAGGTCTGTGTAAGCTTTGGTTAATGAGGTTTCAATGCTGTTAAACTAATCTAATCAGACTAAACCAGAAGAGCGGTTGGATGTCATGTATCTTGGAAGTTTCAAAATCTTTTAAAACTGTACCAAATAAAAGATTAGTATATGAAAAAGGAATACATAAATAGGAGTGCATTCAAATAGGTAAGTAACTGGCACAGTGATAGAAAACAGAGAGGGTGGTTATTATTGATACATACTCAGATTGTGTTACCAATCCTACTAAACCACAGGGGCCATATGCTCTTTATATATTTCATAATGACGTTTTAGAGTGATTGTACAATAAAATGAATTTTTTTGTATATTCTAAACTTTAAAGGGAACCTGTCACCCCCAGTGTCGGGGTCACAGGCTCCCGACCCCCGCTGGAGCACCCTATACTCACCTGATCCCGCTGGGTCCTGCTTATGGAGGTAGTCGGGTGACTGAGATATGAGCGCCCGAAGCCGGACTCGCCTGTCATTCTCTATGAGCGTTGGACTCATCTGAGGAGCGCGTGCGTTCATATCTCAGTCATATCTCAGTCACCCGACCACCTCCAGAAGCAGGACCTGGAGGGATCAGGTGAGTATAGGGTGCTCCAGCGGGGGTCGGGAGACTGTCACCCCCGCATGGGGGGTGACAGGTCCTCTTTAACACTAGTTAACACAGAGCACAAATGTAGACTGTTGTAAACAGATGTGGATAAGTTATAGATGTAGCCAACATTAATGTTATTGGGTTTGCATGGCAACTTGGGGCCAGGCCTTAACGTACCTTGAACCATCAGTAAGTAATGCTGTAGAAGCTACTACTGATTGGTCAAAGTCTGTATCAATCAGCTGAGAAACACCCACAGACACAGAAAGAGATGCAAGGCGCAAGGCACAAGGCCCCCCCCCCCCCCCCCCCCCCGAAAAAAAAAAACAGTGGAGATTCTTTCACTCCTGCATAAGTAAGCATGCTGTTTTTTTTTTTTCTTTTTTAATGACAGGTACAATTTAACCCCTTAAGGACGGGGCCAATTTTCATTTTTTGCGTTTTCGTTTCTTTCCTTCTTGTGTTTAAAAGGACTTGCACTTTTCCACCTAGAAACCCACATGAGCCCTTATTTTTGTGTCACCAATTGTAGTTTGCAATGACAGGCTAATTTTTGCATAAAGTACACTGCGAAACCAGGGAAAAATTCAATGTGTGGTGAAATTAAAAAAAAACCCAAAACACATTTCTTTTATTTGGGGGGTATTTGTTATTACGCCATTCTCCCTGGGGTAAAACTGACTTGTTATGCATGTTCCTCAAGTCGTTATGATTACAATGATATATAACATGTATAACTTTTCTTTTATCTGATGGCTTCTAAAAAATTCTTAACAAATATATGTTCCTTAAAATCGCTCCATTCCCATACTTAAAATGCTTTTATCCTTTTGGTCTATGGGGCTGTGTGAGGTATCATGTTTTGCGCCATGATGTGTTCTTTCTATCTGTACCTTCATTGCGCATATACGACTTTTTGATCACTTTTTATTACATTTTTTTCTGGATTTGATGCGACCAAAAATGCACAATTTTGCACTTTGGGATTTTTTTGTGCTTACGCCGTTTACTGTGCGAGATCAGTAATGTGATTAATTAATAGTTTGGGCGATTACGCACGTGTCGATACCAAACATGTTTATTTATTTATTTTCCTTTATAACATGGGGAAAGAGGGGTGATTCAAACTTTTATTAGGGGAGGGGGCTTTTTACTAACAACAAATTTTTTTTTTACACATATACTAGAAGCCCCCCTGGGGGACTTCTAGTATATGCACTCTGATCTCTCATTGATCTATGCTGTATATAGTTATGCAGCATAGATCGATGAGATCGGCACTTGATTGCTTTCGGCTGCTGCAGCTGAAAACAACCAAGTGCCGAGCCGGGGTCAGTGCCATTTTGGCGGAGACCCCGTCAGGTAATAGACACGGAGATCG
The DNA here is from genome assembly GCF_027789765.1 of Dendropsophus ebraccatus. Taxonomy (NCBI): domain Eukaryota; kingdom Metazoa; phylum Chordata; class Amphibia; order Anura; family Hylidae; genus Dendropsophus; species Dendropsophus ebraccatus. The sequence continues at coordinate 113,541,247 of NC_091458.1, forward strand.
CTGGAGCAATCTCCGCCACTAGACACCAAAAAACGGCTGCATACGATAATCGGATGCAGCTGTCAACTTTGACAGCTGCCTCTGATTACTTAATTAGCGGGCACGGCGATCAGACCGTGCCCGCTAATAGCCGCAGTCCCGGGCTACACGCGGCACCTAGGATCACGGCGGTTCAGAGCAGGGTCGCCGTGCGGCCCCGCTCTGAACACCTCTTCCGGACATATGACGTACGGGTATGTCATATGTCCCTAAGAGGTTAAGGTGTATTCTAAAAGAAACAAACATTTTAACTTTCTCTCTCTAATAGGAAACTTTATCCAATAATAACTGAATATACATGAATTTTCTATTCAAGAATAGTTTTAAAACAAAACAAGACAAACAGAAAATGTAATCTTATTCAGAGATAATTAATGTCTCTGAGGCATGAAAAAGGGTTCCATTTTCTGAGACCTCTAAAATATGTTATCTCACACTAACATATGCAGCCTTTCTCGTGGAGTTGTACTGGAAAGGAAACAAATTAACCACCTCGCAGATTCCTTCCCATCCCTGATCCTAAACATTGCCTTAATTTACTTCAGCTCATTACTGTAAATGTACAATTTTAAGAATAAAATGAATAATATCTTAGGTTTAAGTCTACTCTATTACTGAATATTTCACTGCTGCCCATCTTACATAGACCTGTTCTCTGTGCCTAGAAAATGTTGTAGGGCCATCTGGAAAGGCTCTTATGGGAATTCTTCACTTTCATAAAATATTTGTTTATTTCATTGACAAATTTTTACTGGCTCATTGCTACCAAAGAGCACTGGAATACTCAGAAGACACTTCCATGTGAATACATTAATAGTAACAGAATTATGCTTTAAAGCAAATGTACCATCAGTATGCTTTATTATTTAATTTTTTAAACTGTGGCCCGGTTTCCGCACATGGCGCCGGTCTTTTACCGAGCACCGGCTGGAGGTGAAGCCATAAAGGGAAGGAAACCCCCGCACCCTCTATGATGCGGCTCCATTGATTCGAATGAAGTCACGTCATAGAGGGACGGGGGCAGCCAGCCTCCAGTGCTTCACCCCTGGCCTGTGGTCGCTAACAGACTAGCACCATGCGCGGAAACAGGGTCGTGGTTCACAAAAAAGGGCCACGGCACCAGCTTCCCCGCACTTGCACTGGTCTACTTATGTGCAAAACTTAAAGCGAATATACTAATAGTACATTCGTTTTAAACTCTTAACGCAGAAGGTAATTCAGAAAATATTTACACAAAGGTTAGAAGAGGCAATTTTTTTATTCTATCTTTAATAGCAAATGGGTCCCAGACCAGGCTTTTGCAAGATTGGAAAGACTTGGCTTCCAGGAACCCAGGCTGCATCTTTACGGCATGAAGATGGATGGCCATAAACTAGAAAAGGGGAGTTTAGAGTGGTTTTCTAATTATGTCAGTACCAGGATAGAATGTACGGACTAAATGAGAAGACAAGAGGTTACCAGGTACACAGTAAAATAACAAAAAACAGGAGAACAAATATTAACAGAATCAGGAGACCAAGAATTACTAGGTACATTGTCCAAAGGTCAGAAGCCAAAAGATATATGTCACTGGCAGAAAAAAGAATAAGTGCCGGGAGATATGAAAAGCAAAGGCAACTAGGTGATTGATTTAAATAGGCCATCAAACAACCAGGATTGGACACTGAGGCAGAACCTGGATTGGCTGTGTGTCCTGACACCCTGTAACAAAAAATGCTATGGCCTGAGTATAAGGACATAGATTCAGTAAAAAGGACATTATGATGCAACACTGTACATGAAACAATGCAAAAATTAAGGCAGAAAATTTAGAAAGTTTCAGTCAACTAACTGTAGACTGAAAAATCTGGAGCACTTTTTTAAATGTCTAGTCTTAGTTTTTGCTGCCTAAGATTTAGACAGTCCCAGTAAATCTGGGCCCGTGTGCTGCTGAAAAGATTATTTCTGCCTTATCTAAGGGCACAAACAGTGCAGTGATATTGTAGGTATTTGTGAAAAATCTAGTTTACCTTCCAAAATGGATCTATAGACTTACTGAATTTTTTATTATTTTAGATACCAATTGTACTTAAAGTGAATGTACCACTGCTTCATTGCTTTGTGTCTTTTTTACATGAATAGACTGGTGATGACAAGGGGATGCTGGTGCCACAGTCCTTTTTTAAACCGCCGCCCGATTCCTGCGCAGTTTATTCACAAGCAGTGGCCCGGCATGAAGCACTGGGGGCTGGCCTACAGACTCCCAGTGTGCTGAGCTGCCCTCCCCTCTGCGACGCAACTCAATTGATTCTAATGGAGTTGGAGTTATCTAACAGCAGAAAATATTCTATTCTACACATATCTATCCTAGGATAATAAGAAAGGAAACAGTACAGGGCAGACTAGATGGATCAAGTGGTCTTTCTCTGCCGACAATCTTCTATGTTTTTCACTTCATACAGTACATATGATAGTTTTGTAACTTCCAGCATTTCACATTTGTAGGAACGGGATTAAATGCTGACCGAGTTGATAAAAGGCTTTTTAGTTGTGAAAGTTTACAATCTGGAAATCATTGTAGTTTGTCTAAATATGACACTTTCCTCTGGGACTAAGAATGATGTATAGATGTGTGTCATGCTTTTATTGTTTTTTTTTTTTTTTCAAATACCTCATAGGTGTGCCTGTTCTTTCTATACCATCATTCTGCCTAGCTGCACAGCCATGCTTAAAAGCCTTGGGGACCGCAGGTAAAGAAGTCCCATCCATATGAATTAGCTCTATGTCCAAACAACTGACAACTTGAAAAGGGGATGAAAATACAAAGTGGCTTGATAAACAAACGGAAGCGAAATGGCACATTAAGCACTAAAGATTCATTAATAATTCTGGCATACAAAGGGGGCATGAGTGACAGATCAAGGCTAACCACTTCTCAATTCAATTTGAAAGGTGCGATCAGGGCAAATACATTTACACTGATAATAATCAATACGGATAAAGAAAAATGCATTTGTAGAACTGGGTTATCACAGAAACAAAACACTGACTATCTGAAAAATCGACTGAAACCTATATCATTAAATGGAGACTGGATACTCTAAATTGATTTTATGAATCAAAACTTATCTAATATTCATCTCACCTAACAGTACTGTACGCAAAACTTATCTTATCTTGAGCGTTTATTGACAATAGTAATCAATCAACCACTGTAAAATAGTTGTGTTTCTCAACCAGGACACAACATATCAACATGTTCTCAGTGTTTTTCAAACAACTGCAGTTAAATGCACTGGATTTTTGTAGATGATTTTACTTGGCCATAATGGGGCTGTATTTCAGTGTCCGAATTAAAGCAACACTGTCATTTATATAAACTTTGGAAACTTTATTCAAACATGTCAGGATTGATCCCCACTGCCACTGTGAATTATAACTGGAGGAAGCACACAGCAGTGTGTTGTCCGATCCAACCATCATAGTCCATGAAGCCTGAGTACTGTAATCAGTTGGATGGGGAAATTGACCTAATCTCAACAGGTCTCAGTCTGGTGTATTATTGCCATAGGACAGAAGCTAAAGTTATGACTATCTAAATATGGCCTTGCTCAGAAATAATTAAAATGCAAAGAATGCACATCTCCAATTGTGTTCATAACATAAATATTATATAGCTTTACTAGGTGAAGAAAGACAGTATATGTACAGACAGGCTAAAAAGGCTTATACATGGATAAGAGGCTCTACTTAAGTTGCTTGTCTTGGCAATATAAAACTGGCAAAGGGCTATCCTTTTCATTTGGCAACCTATTTTTAACAGAAAAAGGAAGGAGGAAATGGTTTGCTCTTTAAATAGCTGCTTTCCATTACAGTAGCATGACTTAGCACATAGAGTGGGCCTCACTTTGATGTCTGGTATAGGACCCTCTTTCCTCTGTGTACAGCTTTGAATAATGAATAAAATTAAATAAAAAAATAATAAACAAATAACATTTAGGCTATGTTCACAAAATGTAAAACAACGTCCGTCATTTGACACGACAGTTGTTAGCAGTTTAAAACAGCCGCTGTTTAAATGTTCCTGCGGCCAATACTGCCATATCGGTTGCAGGAACAACATTTTATTTCATTTGGACTGTGGGCACCTTTGGGTGTGCCCGCAATCCAATTAAGCATTGAACAGAATGTAAAGTATGTCCGGCAGCTGTACTTTACATTGTGTGCACAGCTATTTTCTATGGGCGCTGTTCACCGAACCGCAGCCGTAGAAAATAGACATGTTCATTATTTTCTGCAGCCGCAGTTCAACAACGGCCGTAGTGTATACATTATGTGTCCACTATGGCCATTGTTACGATGAAATCAATGCAAATGTATTGATTTAATTACCAATGCCATTCTTTTAAGTAAAAAGAACAGCTGTTGTAAACATTGTGTGATCATGGCCTTAAAGGGGATTTTTGGGCAGGATTCGTCAAGAACTCTGTATGCCTTCGGAGGGGGTGAATTAATACCTGCCTGTACTATGGTGCTCCAGTCAACTTAAGGACAATGTAAGTATTGGTTGTATTATAATAATGTTATATGGTAGTATTATATTAGTATTACAAATCATGGCTAAGGGAATTTTAACATGTAGTTCTCGAAGAAAACCGAGTGAAACATCATGTTCTTAATAATCTTAACCCCTTTACGTCAGCAATCTGTATATATATACGTTCCTATTGCACATGCCCCATGCAGTAGGAATGTATATATACGTTCCTGCTTTGACGGGGCTTTGTGAGGAGAGCGGGATCGCTGCAGGGATAGCGATCCCGCTCTCATCTGAGTGAAGCACCGGAGATAATGAGAATCAGCTGCGATCCCACAGCTAACCCCCATTAACCCCTTAGTGACCGCCGAAACTAATGGGCCGGTGCCGCCACTGTATTTCATCTCACCCCACCATGAATCCACGGTGGGGGGAGATGAAATAAGTAAAATCAGACCCCAGATCAGCCCCCCTAGTGCCCCGATCACTAACCCCCCTCCCCGCGGCGGCCATCAGAACCAAGATGGCCGCCGCCATCACTGTGAACAGACTAATGTCTGTTCACAGTGATTTAAAGTGAAAATGAATGAAAGCCCCATGCTCTCCGCCACCGGAGGTAGCGGAGAGCATGGGGCAGTGATCGGGGACCCCCCTGTGGGGTCCCGGTACAAGCGATCAGCGGTATATACTATATACCGCTGATGGCTTGTGCCATGTGCTCCCCGGCACTTTTTATCCCCTGTCACCATGAATGATTGGTGACAGGGGATAAAAAGTGATGTGCCCCCACCCCCAAAGTCGCCCCCCACCAACCCTTTCACCCCCGTCCCCCAGTCACCCTCCCCTACCCCATATAGTCACCTGATCCAATTTGGTCACTGTCACTAAACTATGATTACTGTGATAGAAAATATCACAGTAATCATAGTAATATAGTGAAAATGAATGTATAAAGTACAAAAAGTGACAAACATACAAAAAAATAAAACACACTTTTTATTATAGTAATAATTGCAGTTTACTCCCAAATTACCCCTAACCCCCCCCAGATTACCCGTAACCACCGCACATTGCCCGTAACCACCCCAGGTTGTCCGTAATCACTGCACGTTGCCTGTAACTACCGCGCGTTGCCCGTAACCACAGCACGTTGCCAGTGACCCCCTCCAGATTGTCCGTAATCACCCCAGATTGCCTGTAACCACCCCAAATTACATGTACCCACCGCAGATTACCTATAAGCACTTCAGTCTATCCGTAACAATTCTAGATTGTCTGTAACCCCTCCAGGTTGCCCGTAACCACCGCAGGTTGCGCATAACCACCCCAGGTTGCCCGTAATCATGCCAGATTACATGTAACCCCCCAGATTGCACGCAACCACCGCAGGTTGCGTCTGACCACCGCACGTCGCCTCTGACCACCGCACCTTGCCTCTTACCACCACACGTCGCCTCTGACCACCGCACCTTGCTTCTGACCACCGCACCTTGCCTCTAACCACCCCAAAGTGCCAGTGACCCCCTCCAGATTGCCCGTAACCATGCCAGATTAAAGGTACCCACCTCAGATTACCTATTAGCACTTCAGTTTATCCGTAACCACAGCAGGTTGCCTGTAACCACCCCAGATTGTCTGGAACCACCCCAGATTGTCCGTAACCACCCCAGATTGTCTGTAACCACCCCACGTTGCCCGTAACCACAGCAGGTTGCCTGTAATCACCCTAAATTGTCTGTAACCACAGCAGGTTGTCCGTATTTACCCCACGTTGCCCGTAACCACCCCAGGTTGCCTGTAACCACCCCAGGTTGCCGTAACCACAGCAGGTTGCCCGTGACCACCCCAGAATACCCGTAACCACTCCAGATTACCCGTAAGCACCTCCAGATTACCTGGAACCACCCCAGACTGTCCGTAACCACCCCACATTACCTGTAATCTAATTTTTAATTTTATTTTAGTAACTGCGCTATTCTAATAACTATTACTAGCTGCGGTTTTGCTCCAGCAAATTGGCTTTCCTTCCCTTCTGAGCCCTGCTGTGTGCCCATACAGTGGTTTATGCCCACATATGGGGTACAGTTGTACTCAGGAGAATCTGCGTTACAGATTTTGTGGTACATTTTTTCTCCTGTTCCTTGTGAAATTTAGAAATTTCAAACTAAACCAACATATTATTGGAAAAATTAAAGTTTTTCATTTTTACTGGCCAATTTTTAATACTTTCCTCTAATACCCGTGGGGCCAAAATGCTCATCCTACCCCAAGATGAATTCTTTGAGGGGTGTACTTTCCGAAATGGGGTGACTTTTGGGGGGTTCTATTCTGTAGACACTACAGGGGCTCTGTAAACGCACCTGGTGCTCAGAAACTTCTTCAGAAAAATCTGCACGGAAAATGCTAATTGGCGCTCCTTCCCTTCTGAGCCCGGCTGTGTGCCTATACAATGGTTTATGCCCACATATGCGGTACCGTTCTACTCAGGAGAACCTGCGTTACAGATTTTGGGGTGAATTTTCTCTTCTGTTCTTTGTGAAATTTCAAACTAAAGGAACATATTATTGGAAAAATTCGAGTTTTTCATTTTTACTGTCTACTTTTGAATACTTTCCTCTAATACCTGTGGGGTCAAAATGCTCACCACACCCCAAAATGAATTCTTTGAGGGGTGCACTTTCCAAAATGGGGTGACTTATGGGTGTTTTTCTCTCTGCTGACACTACAGGGGCTCTGCAAATGCACCTGGCGCTCAGAAACTTCTTCAGCAAAATCTGCAATGGAAAAGCTAATTGGCGCTCCCTTCCTTCTGAGCCCCGCTGTGTGCCCATACAGTGGTTTACGCCCACATATGGGGTACCGTAATACTCAAGAGAACCTGCGTTACAAATTTTGGGGTGCTTTTTCTCTCATGTTCCTTTTGAAAATGAGAAACTTTAATCTAAACGTATATATTATTGGAAAATTTTAATTTTTCCTTTTTTTACAGCCTAATGCTGAATACTTTCCTCCAGCCCCTGTAGGGTTAAAATGTTCATTATACCCCTAGATTAATCCTTTAAGGTGTATAGTTTCCAAAATGGGGTCACTTATGGGGGTTTCCAGTATACAAACCTCCTAAATCAACTTAAAAACAGAACTGTTCCCTAAAAAAAAATCAGTTTTGGAAACTTTCACGAAAATGTGGTAATTTGCTGATAAACTTCTAAGCCCCGTAACACCCTAAAAAAGTAAAATATGTTTATGAAATGAAGCCAGAATAAAGAGGACATATTGGTAATGTGACTTAGTAACTAATTTATGTGATACGACTTTCTTTTTTTAGAAGCAGAGAATTTCAAAGTTCATAAAATGCTAATCTTTTCAATTTTTAATGATATTTTGATGTTTTTCACAAAAAACACACGAAGTAGTGACCAAATTTTGCCACTAATATAAAGTGCCATATGTGACGAAAAAACAATCTCAGAATCGCTAGCATGCGTTAAAGCATCACTGAGCTATAAGAGCATAAACTGAGACAGGTCAGATTTTGAAAAATGAGCCTGGTCTTTTAGGTGCAAATAGGCTTGGTCTTGAAGGGGTTAAAATACTTCTTCATTAAACTGATATCAATCATCTAAATGAAAGGCTAGTGTATTAAAACTGCACACCATTCTCTTGTGTTTTCATGTTCATTGTTCCTAAATGCCAATGTTTTCTGCACAGTTGGTAAAAAACACACGGTTGCTTCAATGCCCACTGTACTGTGAACTAGTGAGCTGAGTCCAATGGAGCTGCAGTGTCTTTGAAGAGTAATTGTTACATTATATACAGGATGATAATATTGCTGACATTATTTTTACAATGACAGCAATTAAAAGAGAAAACATCTCCAACGCCTGCAGAAATACAGTAAATGACTACAAATTAAATTAAAGTAATCAAGCAGCATGGATGCATGCATGATTTATGAAAGCCCTGGATGGTATTGGTCCAATATGAAAACTAGGCTTGGTAAACATAAATTACATGTAACATAAATATATAAAATATTAACATAAAAGCTGCAAACAGATCAATACCTAAGGTAACACAGATGTTAAATCATCATTATCTGAATTTTCTGTACTGCAAATTGCTTTTCAATATTTTGTATACAATTAATTAGAACAGAGGGCCCTGGCAATTAAAAATAAAGATTGCTAATTTTATTTATTCTTTTGAATTCACAAAAAAAAAAAAAAAAGTTAATGGAAATAGTTATAATGAGACATGCCGTACCAATTAGAGGGGTTATCGGGGATCAGAAAAACATAGCTACTTTTTCTTTTTAAAATTACATCCATTATTACCACATTTTAATTGAAGTCAATGGAATGACGGACGTCCAACACACACAGTGTATAAAAACAGTCGTAGTTTGCGGATCAAAATAACGATCATGAAAATTATTAGCGAACATAATTTGGCAAACAGCAGATGTCATTTTTTAGTTGTTTGCACAAAGTTGTTGTTGTTTTTTTTTTTAACCGTCTATTCACCTTTTTTACTATTAAATTCAATAACTTTTTTAATTAAAAAAAAAAACATCCAAAGGCCAATGAGTACACCTACATTAGAATAATAGGGCATTCAAAACTCGAAATGACCAATGTAATTTTAAACTCAAAATGACTGATGTCATTTAGAAAAATAGTAAACATATAGGAGAAATGTCATGTGAACATAGCCTTATAGGGTATATATAGTTATGATGTGGATAGTTTTTTGCTAGCATGTTGCCATAATGCATTTAACTCACATCCTGAAAATATGGCGCTCCAACAAAATTTTCAGAAAAGTAAGAGGGTACACATTTGTATGTCTTCTTTTATATAGACCTACATTTCAAAATAGATGATTATAATAGGCTATGTTCCCACAACATTTTTTCCTGACCAATTTTTTTTTTTAAGAAAAAATGTCGCCCATCATTTCGAGTCTAAAATGATGTCCGTCATTTTGTGGTTTGGCAATGATGGCTGTTGGTACATTATTCTAGTTTAGGTGGACTAATTGGCCTTTGGGTGTGTCTTTAAATAAAAAGTCCATTGAGTTTAATAGTAAAAACCGAGAAAGGACAGTGGAAAAAGAAAAACTAAAAAATAATGTCCATTATTTGCAAAAGACACCCGAAAATAATGATCATGATCATTATTGTGACTCCTGCTCAAACAACGCGTGTGCATTGGACGTTCGTCATCCCATTGACTTCAATGAATTCCCTTGAGGTCAATCAAAATGCTGTATTGGACGTCTTTCTATAAAGAAAAAGCGGACACTTTTTTTTTTTCTTTTTAACTTAGTGTGAATAGAGCCCTACACGATAAAGAAAATATAAATAACGTAAGCAAACTTACAAAAATGTATAATACTTTGTTTTCCTAAACTATTTAGCCTTTTCTACAAGTGGAAACATTGCAGTCAACAAGAACTGTGTTGAGGCTAATATTCACAAGGCAATAATATTATGTGTTGTAATTTAATTCTTCTTTTACAAGTTACTTTCACTGCCACAAAATCTGTCTGATATAAGTTTTGCTCACGTTAAATGTCAAATCCTCTTATCCATTCTCAGTGCCCGGTATTAACTTGTGCCATGCTTTTAATTGGAATGTAGCCATTAAATGAAGCAGTGTGAAACGAACATGAAAATGTGATCATCACTGTAAATCTACAGCTCACACCTTCCTAATTATAATGTAATATGTCACCTTTACATCCCGCTCCGTGGGTTAAAAATGAAATATGGATGTAGTTACTTATGCAGATCTGGTCTGAATAAATGTAGGACAAAACACCATACACTAATGTATGAAATGTGATAGGTGTTAGAAGAAAATAATCACTTGCAAGAAGAAGTCAATGTTCTCAGTTATTTAGACAGTGAGCGAAAATGTCTGATAAGGAAAAAAAAAGCAAGCAGAAACAATAAACCCACTGGGAAATTTGAAGTGATATTATAAAAAAAAATACACAAAGTTAAGCAAGGTCACTAGCAGAGGAGAAAAGAAAACATGAAAAGTAAAGCATGACAGCATTAAATATATACTGAATGTAGGTCACTTCAAGCAGGAGACATAAAATGCCTCATGTATCAAAATCTGTCTCTGAGAAAAAGTGGCTTTAGGGCTCATAGGCACCGATCAGAGCCTACAAAGGATTGGTTCCGGGGACATAAAAGCTGGACTTTAATTGGTTGTTTTCGATAAGTTCAACGTGTAAAGGCAAAACCTAAAGAATCTGACATCTTGCTTGAGACATATGGGGGGGGGGGGGGCTTATGTGGATAATGATCACCATCCATTTTTTGCCACACATTTTAATCATAAATTTAAGCCAAATAATACACGGTGCAAACCTAAACTAGTGCCCAAAAAGTGCCAATTTTACCCTTAGAGGGGATGCCTCACAAAGACTGCTATCAGTGATCAGCGTTGCACTGTGGACACACTGGAAGTTGCAGTTTCACAACAGCTAAAGAGCCAGAATGCCAGCTCCAAAAGGGGTTGCCCTCTGCTGGACCTATGGGGCCAACTATTGTTTCACTGCCTGGGTCCACTGGTACTCTGGTGGACTAATTCAGCCCCATTGGCAATCATCTGACCGCTGTGGCTGGGGGTTTTGAACCTTATTTGTTACAAAGGAAAGTAGTCAAACCTGATATTTGTAGGGAACATCCTCTTAAGGTCCCATAAAGAATGAAAGGAGTGTCGGACACTAATGTGCACTGCCACTAGTTTCATAGTTCTCAGGGTTGGTGGAAATCCCAGTGTTTAGATTGCTACTGATCTGCTAGTTAACTTTTCATCATGAGAATATATCTCTTTAAACTAAGATGTTTTCTTTTACAATCAAGTAATTTTAGTTTTGCACATTGTTACTCAACGGATACTTACGAAAACAGAGCATGTGACATCAATGGTCCTCTCTGGTGGTGTAGGTGCACTATTAATTTCCACCGAAAACCAAACTTTGTAAGGAGATGATTTGCTCTCTAAAAAAAAGGAAAACAATGATTTAATTATAATATATGTGTGTGCATATGTGGATATACTGTCATGTAATATGCAGAGTGAAAGTAAAAGTCCTTTACATGTATAGGTTACTGCCATAAGGAGTGAAGGAAACATTTACACTACATACCTGTTGGGAGCAAGAGGCTGCATAATCCCTCAAAGGGGTTGTTCAACTATCAGCAAAGAAAAAAAAAATGCTGGTGTTGTGTCTAAGGCTTATCTAAATATCCCTGCCAAGTTTCGCTGCTATATGTTGGTTTTTTTGTGGCTGCTGTAGAGCTGTTCCCTACTATCTATATTCTCTTCACTTCCTGTTCAACATTACGTTTGCTTGTGAGGTCTAAAACTACTGAGGCAGCATTCCTTGCACGTCCAAGCCAGCCCCCTCAGTAACAACCACCGATGCTAAGCCAGCCCCCTCAGTAACACCCACCGATGCTAAGCCAGCTCCCTCAGTAACACCCACCGATGCTAAGCCAGTCCCCTCAGTAACACCCACTGCTGCTAAGCCAGCCTTCTCAGTAACGCCCACTGATGCCAAGCCAGCCCCCTCAGTAACACCCACTGATGCCAAGCCAGCCCCTTCAGCAACAACCACTGCCGCTAAGCCAGCCCCCTCAGTAACACCCACCGATGCCAGGCCAGCCCCCTCAGTAACGCCCACTGATGCAAAGCCAGCCCTCTCAGTAACACCCACTGCTGCAAAGCCGGCCCCCTCTGTAACACCTACTGCTGCTAAACCAGCCCCCATAGTAACACCCACTGCCGCTAAGCCAGCCCCCATAGTAACACCCACCAATGCTAAGCCAGCCCCCTCAGTAACACCCACCGATGCTAAGCCAGCTCCCCAAGTAACACCCACCGATGCTAAGCCAGCCCCCTCAGTATCCCCCACTGCCGTTAACACAGCCCACTCCCCACCTTCTCACCTCAATGAGGGCAATAAGATAAGCCCAAGATATCATATCTCACAACCCAACAGATACCCCAGAGCCCTTCCTGCCTCAGTCTGCAGAGGGAATGTAACCATCACACAGTGACTTATCAGCACCTGGGAAAGCTGTGTGTCTGCCTGTGTGAATCAAACAGAAGGGCATAAGCCTATATGTTATTCCTGCACAGGCTTTCATCACAGCTGGATAACTGTGATCATATAACATGGAGACGAGAGAGTGGGATATACAGAGATAGCAGGAAATGGAGAGACAGAGAAGGGAGAGGGTGAAGTGAGAGAGAGATGCTATTTACATGGGACGGTATGTCAGAGGAGGCTGAGAAGACACGTGGGATAAAATGTACATTGTAAATTGGCTATTGTAAGTTGGAGGTTAGACTATGTTCCAATGTCAGCAACTTGTAAAATGAGGTTGCCTGTGTATACAGCAGCATGTACCTGATGGGTCCACAGACTTTAATGGACGGAGTCAAATAGGTTAATTTGGTCTATTTTATAACATACATGTTATTTCAGGGAGACTCAATAGCATATTCTATAAATTTGTAGAGAGGGCGCTTGGATCTCCAACTGAAACAATTCATAAAAAAACTAGTACAGTGCCAAGCACTTCTGCCCCTTTATTATACAAACTGGTGGAGGTCTTTGCTTTAGCAATCAGTGAGTATCTTCTACTTTATAGGTTTTCTGGATTTGAAAATCTGTGTTCTCACAGTTTTTCCTCCATAATTTATTTGTGAACGCAATGCTTGGCTAAAAATAGTATCCCTCTGGATAACCCAGCATATATGAACATTATATGGGCAGCCCACTGATATCAATGGGAACTATACAATGCTAAATTTCTTTTATAGTGGCACTAGTGAAAAATTTGACCCTGTCACCCCCATGATTTTAAGATAGCACTGGGAGAAGTGCTCGGCTGAGCGCTTCTCTCCCTAACTCGTCACAATCTCTGTATCACTGTAGGAGTTGGTCACTATATACTTACATTTGATACTATCTACTCAGTAAGACCAAAAAGTGAGCAAATAAGGGAGTGAAGCCTAGCTCTGATTATGCATGAAGGTCTAAACACCAAGACCCCAAGCAATCCTAACCTTTGACATGTCTCCAGGGACAACTTTTATTCAGCATCAAAGGACTTCTAAAAAGATTGTTGAAAAGGTGCAAACCCTTTAAAAACTAACAGAAAACCACACATGCAGCATCAGAATTATAAGAACTTCTAAAGTCCAACTTAAAATTGCTTTCTTTTCATAAACTCGTCTGGCTATGATACTTGAGAGCAAAGTGCTTAAATGATGCAGGATGAAGCCGTTACTAGCATTCTGAACTTTTGAACTGAATATCATGAACATAAATGTAGTAAGATAGCTATGAAGATTTAGGTGTTTGAAATTAAAGAAGAAGAATATAGTTTAATAATGCAGAACCCTTAAATGCACAACAACAGGCTGTAAGCAGCTGATAATGAATAACTAAAGGCAATGAGCATGCTAAGAGAATTGTTGTGAAAGTAGCGGTTCTTCACTGGGTATGTTGTAATAAGAAAGGCTTGAATTAGCAGCATTGCTTATTTACAATCTCAGCGGTAGAAAAAGGCCAAACGTATCTATAAATGTGGACATGTAGAAGAAATAAATAGTAGGAGGGATAATAATTTAATATTGTTATATATTACAGCTATTCTCCGAGACAGTTGCAGAGAACAAAATTGCTGGGCTTAACTATTAAATCACATCTCCATGACATTGTTTATTGGCCAAGTTACATGATTAAACAGCTAATAACAACCCTCCTGCACATCAGACAATATATAAATGTAGAAAGGGAAAAGTGCGCCTTGCAAAGAAGTGCAATTAAGCCAAAAGAGAGCTCCAATAAATGTCAAACACATTATATCCATGTATTATAGCTATGCTTAATGGGTCTGTAATTGTATTCCAAACTTCTTGTAAGATATTGACACCAAAATCAAAGGTCAGACATCTTATTCCAGTCTTATGACGGAATGCCGGTTATTATATGGACACAGAGAATAGGTAATTATTTGTTCAAAGAAATAGGGGTAAAAAGTTAATCCTACCAATAAAACACTTTGCTGTCTCCAAACACAGCATGGCCACCTATTGCCCACTAAAACGATGAAAAGTCATGGCATTTATCAATGTTCATGACTATTTCTAATCCAAAGAAGCACAATCCTGAGACAATTTTTAGGCTCTATTATGCTTTACAACAGGATACACATTAGAAGGGAGAGCTGTATCTCATGTTTTTTTTCTTTAAAGGTGTTATTACTACTTCTGATAGGCAGCACCATGTTTTAGAAGACTTGAAAAAGTTTAAATTGCAGTAGACCGCAGAAAAATGGAGTACAAAGCATTAAAGAGGCTTAAAAACCCTTTTAAGGCTATGTTTACACCACCTCTTTTTTTGGCCTTTTTACAGACACCTTTTTTGAACAATCGTCATTTTGGCACCAGAATACAGGCATAATATGAAAATGATGACAACGCTTCTGCTCCTGAGCTGACCAGTATCAGTATTGCTGCTGATCCAGCGGCATACATTGTATGCCTCCTACTCAGTTTGCCAGCCAGGCAGGGGTAAGGTGGTGATGCTGTGCATAGCATCAGCACTTAACCCCAATAGGAGGAGCAAAACACCAGTCAAAATTATGGGTATTCTGCTCCTCTTTGGAGAGATGTCACTTACCACTTCTGGTTGTGTCTTTATCTGTACTGCAGCCTTTAGTGATGGTCAGGTGACTGTCACTAGAGATGAACACACAGCCAGGAGTTGTCTTAAGGTGTACTACTTGAAGTTATTAGCATCCCCACTTAACCCTTGCCTGGCTGGCTAACTGGGCAGGAGGCATAAAGTGTATGCCTCCAGTTCAGTGGCAGTACGGACATTGGCCCGCTCAGGAGAAGCTTTCTGCTTCTGAGTGGGAAACCCATGATGGAGCAGGGAATCTCGTCATAATGATGGAAATTACCTACTGTATGTCGAGAGGAGCTATGTGGTGATGCTATTGCACCACTTAACTCTTTACGCTCTGTACCTGACCTATGAAGTGTAAAAATGAATTGAACAGGAATAAACAGGTTTACATTATTGCAGGTTCTTAAACATGGTCAGTTCTAGAATAGCCTTTTAAAACAGATTGTGTTCGAGAACAGAGGTATGAGTGTATATGGTTGTGATATTATTTGCACCCTGTTGACACTTTTGTTAGCATGTCACCATATTGTATTCGATTAATAAAAAAAATTTAAATCCTTAACTAACCCTTTCAGGGCTAGGCTAATTTTGAAGTTAAGGGCCAGAGCCAATTTTTCAAATCTGATCTGTCTCACTTTATGAGATCATAGCTCTGTAATGCTTTAAACCCCGTTCACCAAAAATCTTTTTCTGTCAAATCAACTGGTGGCAGAAAGAGCAAGAGATTTTTCCATTCTTTCGGTACTTACCAGCTGCTGTGTGTCCTACAAGAAGTGTTGTATTTTCTACAGACTTACACAGTGCTCTCTGCTGTCCAGAGCAGTAGCAAATCCCCATAAAAAACTTCTCCTGCTCTCCAGACTGAAAAGAATTCCACTTTCTACAGGACATACAGCAGCTGATAAGTACTGGAAGACTAGAGATTTTTTGATTGAAGTAAATTACAAATCTCTGACACTTTATTGGATCCAGTTGATTTGAAAGAAAAAAATTGGTGAACAACCCCTTTAACATATCCAAGTGATTTAGAGCTTTGTTTTTTGTTCTTGTAAAAAATGCGCATATTTAGGCTATGTTCACACAAAGTCTTTTTATACAAAATTACGGCCATTTTTAAAATACTGGACGTCCCTAGCTCTACCCCCTCTACTCTGTCCCCTGCCACTGTTAGAAGCCTGTAACAGTAGCAGGGGAGAGAAGGGAGGAGGCTCAGGTGTCGAATGTCTAGACCTCATTTAATTGTTAACTATTAAAACAAGATTAAAGATTTTAACTAAAATTCGACATCCACTACATCTCTAACCAAGGCTTTTACAGAGTGAGGTCATGTAGGCCTTAATGAACTCAAATCTGTGGAACTGCATTGTACCTTAAGGTGTGTGACTCCCTCCCAAGAGCTAGCCTATGGTCATGCCATTGTTCCGGCAGCTTTCCCAATATAATCAAATCCAATTAAAGCTAAGTTTCAACATACTGAAAGGTTAATTGGCTTTCTATAAAATGGACCTTGTGTTTGCAAGAAAATTAGACTGCTTGCACCTTTGGGGACGGGGACGAATCTGTACAGCATTGGAGTATACTTAGGTACCACACAAGGAACAAGGAAAATAAATTGCAATGTTAGTAAACAGGGAAGAAAAATGAATACATACATAAATAAAATTGATGGTCTCTATAACACTGATCGTGTCTTTCAGTTTTAATAAAATGTTTATATTGGTCACTCTTACTATTAAGCCAATGATCAGCTATAGACATCTCATAGCCTAGCCTGCTGTCATAGAAAATAGTTTCCTCTGCCTAAAGCAAGCTAATTCTAAAAGTCCAGACTTTGAAATGCCCAGTCAAATCAAACTCTGACAAAGCCACGTCCCCTATTATTCTTATCCTCCACCAGAGGAATTATATGATATCAAATGACACGACTCCTTATCACAATGCATTAGGCATTATGACATACTGAATGCAGTTACTAATAATGGCTAAAATTGAGTCAGTAAAGCTAACTGCAGGCAAATCACTAAAGAGCATCTGTGCTGCAGGTTAACTGATAATTAAGGGAAAGAAAAGATTGAGAAGTAATTAGAGAACAAAATCTAATCTGTCTAGCAGCTTGAAGTAGGCATTTCATCTAGATGGTATTGCCCCCTAGTACTTTCAAATCCCAATGCATTTTTATAGGGAGTTTTTATTTGTTATTCACATTTATTAAACATGAAAAAATATTGTTACAAATATATGTGTCATTGGGGGCACTTCAGATGTCTTGAAACATAAGTACAGGTACTGTTTTTTTATGCACAGTAAAGACTATATGATGTCTGCAACAGACAGTGACAATTTCTCAGTGCTTTTTCTGTGGACACTAAGCCGAGAGCATCTTATGCAAGGCAGCTTACTAAAAGCTAAGGCCTGACGTGTTCAGGCAAGCGGATTGCCATCACAAAGAAGTGTCACATCCTAAAACAGGGACGTTAAAAGGCAAATCATGTGTTTTTTCCACTCAAACAAACTATTTCATGTCCATGACCTAAACAATGCAGAACTGCAATATAGCAATTTCACACATTGCAAGTGTTAGAAAGTCTATAGCAAATTGTTATCCCGCCACATACAACATATTTCTATACAGTTCCAGCTGGGAATTGTCCTTGTTTGTTGGTGAGTTGAGAAGAGTGATAAGCAGAGAATGATGAAAATTCATCAGAGATATATAATTCATAAGAGAATCTTAATCACTATAAAAAGACATTGGTGACAATCTTTAAAACAAACTATCAGTATCAATTTACATCTTTTCTTATTCTTGCATTCTTAAAGGGAACCAATCAGCACAATTGTGCTGATATGGCTCCCAGCTGCATCCTACACATCTAGGATGGAGCTTCCCTAGTATATGAGCAGCGTCTGCAGGGGTAACTTTATATGGGGGAAAACGTGTTTTACTGCAGGGCGCAAGGCCAGGAGAGGAGCAGCAACTAGTCATCTGGGCGGAGAAAGCAATCTTTAACTAGTCAAGGTTCTCTACCTGTCACCAAGTTCTGCGAATATGATTGAAAGGCAGAGAGACCACTTATTGATATCCTATTGGTCTAATTTTATTATTGGTGTACTTCTTTTTTTTTTTCTGATTTCAAATTAAAATCCTAGTGTTTTCCCCCTCTTTTCATTTACGTTATTCACAGTGTGGGAAGAATATTATTATATTTTAATACATCTGACAATTCTGGATGCTTTGATACCTAATATATTTATTTTTGTTTTACATATTTCTATTTGTAGAATGGAAAAGGGGGTGATTTAAACGCACATTTAACAAATTGGGTTAGGTTTTTTTTTTTTTTATCTTTTTAAAAACATTTTTTTACATACTTTACAAGTCCCCCAGGAGACTTATATAAGCAATCATTAGACTGCTTATACTGATCAATGCTATATCATTGCACAGCATTGATCAGTATTATTGGCGCTCTTCCTATAGAGTCTGCCTCAGGACATGACAGAGTACTACCTCTCAGAGAAAGTAATCGGGTCCCCAGCAGTCACAATCCAGGCGTCCTGATCAGTCAGTGACAGGTACTTCTCCTGTCATTGACTACCTTTATGACCTTAAACTTGTGGTGTACAAGGGATTAATGGCAAGCAACTGCATGATTATGGCTGCTTGTCATTATCCTCGGCTCCTGGCACATTAAAACCCCTTCACGTCAGCAATGTTTATACATGTTCTTACTGCAGATCCAGATCAAATCAGGAGCAGGAAGATGTCACACCCCCTTCACCCACTGCTGTACCTCCTGTCTGCCCCTAAGACAAGCTGAGTGTATGTGGGAAAAATTGTGATTTCTGTGACTTTTTCCTGAGGGACACCAAGCATGGAGGTGATAAACTCCCCATAAAGTATATGTTTTCCACAACATTCTGTTCTTTTTCTTGACCATTTGAGGCCAAGTAATGCCTGTTATTTCATAGTGACAGCTGTTACTGAACAAATAACAACCGCCATTATGAAATAACCGTTATTTGGCCTCAAGGGCCAAAAAAAGACATTGTGGGAACATGTACTTAATTTCTATTTTACTAAAATGCTGGGTTTTTCCACAGTTAATGAATGCTGACCCAGTGCTTCTTATTTTGTGTGTTGGGGGTCTAAAAATTCAAGGCAATTGATTTTAGAATAATATAATCTTTTGTTTTTAGAATAATTCTGAAGAGGGATTTTCAGAGTGTTGCCTCATGCTGTATAGACTCTATCTGGTGCCACATATTTTACAAAAAGCTTGGGGGATATTTATCAAACATGGTGTAAAGTGAAACTGGCTCAGTTGCCCCTAGCAACCAATCAGATTCCACCTTTCATCTTCCAAAGAGTCTGTGGGTGATAAAATGTGGAATCTGATTGGCTGCTAGGGGCAACTGAGACAGTTTCACTTTACACCATGTTTGATAAATATCCCCCCTTGTGTATATGTTCATTTATAGAGGACAAATATACAAATGAATCATTATAACAATTGCAAAAAGAGAATGAACAGTGAAATTAAACTGGGATAAGTGGTGAGGAGTAGGTTGAGAAATAACTGTGGGACATAATTGTACTCACAGATAGATTGAGTCAAAAGAAGTTGTATTCTTCTCTTTATTCCCTTTTTGCTTTTGAAGGCCCCCCTGAGGACAATTATGTTAAGGCCTTCAACACAGTGTTACTGTTTGTTTTTATGTTTGTTTTGCTTTTTGCTACAAGTGCACTAATACAGCATCAATTACTTTACTTAAAATGGAAACCCCAATAGGATGACATGAATGGTATAAAAAGAGAAATCCTTTAATATCTATTATAGTATTTCAAATAATCTCTTTTGATGAACAGCACCTCTGAACAAAGGATATTTTACTTGACGTTCAAACTTTTATCTGACATTCAGGAACCATTATTAGACTGGAGTGTTACAGAAATGCACATATTGACAGATCCTTATTCCCAGCACAAGACATACCTGCCATTCTCTCATTCGCTGCCTGAATTCCATCTATTTGAACAGCTTTGGTGCCATCTGCAAAAACTGGTGGGTTGCCACGTTGATATTGCTGTTCTCCATCTTCCGCAACAAATGAGATTATACCTAATAACAAGTGGATACCAGATGCTAAATTAATAGATATTTTTAGGTTTAGTGTGAATTTACAGACTTCTGTAGAAATGAAAATTTTATGAAGGTTTTTGTATTCAAATTCAACACGAATGATGATATTTTATCAAAGTGTCATGTTTTGGTTGTGCTTGCTTATTTAATTTTGTCTAGCACCACTTTATTGATTTTAAAGTTAAAGTTTATAGCTTGATTTTAGGATTACATTGTATGTAAAATAAAGCTATAGGTGTTAAGTCACGATAAATTCCTTTAGTTAATTTTTCTAGTTCTTAATTTTGGGAAAGTTTAGACAGGCATTCCTGAACGCTGGTCCTAGTTAAATCCCCTCCCTCATGCCCCACACTAGAACTTTGGAGCTGCTGTAGATTTTTGCCATAATTTATGTCTTCTAGCAGTATAAATGATGATAATTCAGGTATTGGAGGAAGCCATGCTTCCTCCCTACCTTGCCAGAACCCTCCCCATCGCCATCGCTCAAGCAGAGCATATGATGGCAAAAAGTCACATGTGGTACGCTAGGCATGAGATTGATAAATCTCCTCCTTAGTGTGCTTCCACAAAGGCTTTATTTAGTGCCATTTGTATGGCGCTGTGCTCGTCTAGAAACATTGCTGCAAGGGGGAGATACTGTATATGCAGCATCCGATGAAACAATGTCACAACTTTTTTTTTTATCATACTCGAACTGAATCCAATAGAAAAAAAAAATCAGTATGCTTGTGTATGAAATTCAAGGCATATGGAGGTGTACTTTAATTTTAATTGAAGCCCCAACACACCTCTGTACAAAACAAAGCCATTCCGGATGACTTCTTGGCCTAGAAATTTCTTGTTCTCTAGTTTGTTTTGAACATTTATGGTGAGATGTCAATGTTGCCATTTTAGTGGCATTAGTAATGCTCTGCTATGCATTAGTAGTCTGCTACACTCTGCTACGTATTTCAAAGTATTACAGCTTATGAAATACAGCAAACAAAGATATTTACTGGTAATCTAAAAATACTAAAATTCTGCAACATTATTAGGGCATCCCCAAAAGGAGCACCTGGAAGAGACGGGGCACCAGGAATATCGGAGGCTGTGGGGGAGCAGGGCACTTAGGAATAGTCTCTTTATTTTTCATCACACAACTTGGACATAGTAATTTGAAAATAAAATTGACAGACAACCCCTTTAATGCAGAAATAATAAGACTGATAATTCTGGATAAGTAGATGATTATTGTAAAAGTATATAAAAAGCAGTAGTAGTAGCCGAACATAGAGGCTAAAGGAAGCTAAGCCAAAATAAAAAGCTAATATAAAATATTTCACTATTACTTATTTATTGGAGAGTTCTTTCTGTTCAGCCGTGTAGGTCTAGTGAAATTCAAGAGTTCTTGTAGAACTTAAAATTTCAGCTAATTTGCATTTCTAGATCTATAACTGGAAGTTCAAAAAATGTGCCCTTTAGACATCATAGGAGCACCGCCACTGGGGCCAGATACTAATCAGAAGGTAATAAAACTTTCTACACCGCTTTCTTAATATTTACTGCTCTTGGATCAATTGACTTTATTCCACTTGTCTTATACAGAGGTACCTTGGTTCTTAAACCGCTTGCAACTCAAGCAGTTCAGTTATCAAACAGTATTTTCAAGGAAAGTTTGCTTTGGTTCTCAAACACTTGCTCAGTTCTCAAACACTTTTAGGGCACCCAGTCTTGAAGTACAGTAATACCGGTGTATTTAAACAAAAATTTACCTGGAAATAGGTTCAGAATTCAAACTTTGCTCGGTATCTGAACATTTTTGCGAGCATGGATGGTAAGTTGTACCTGGTAAGTTTAGCACTGGTGAGGCTTCACATACAGTACAGTACTGTATAACAGTGCTTCTCAAACTGTGAGGCGGGCCTCACCAGTGAGGCGCCCCCTAGCTGTTGGTGAGGCCCAGCTGGGGGGCCAGTTTTCACAAAAGCAACTATGATCTGCACAGTCCTTTTGCTGTTTGCACAAATCTCCATTTTAGCAATATTATTAATTTATTTTGTACTTGCTTTATTAGTATCTAGAGTTTGGGAGACGGGTGAATGGTAGCTCTAGCATTATTTTCAGCTTTTAAATGGACTTTCACCATAGATAGTAAGGCCCAGGCACCCTCTTGGTCAGTCTGGTGAGGCCTAGGCAGTGCCTTAGTCTGTTGGGTGAGGCTCCAGTAGAAAAAGTTTGAGAAGCACTGCTGTATAAGACTGCTAAAGTGCATATACAGTACAGTAGTAGTACATGCAGTGCACCACCATCTCCCATCCTGTACAGTGCTGGGGTGGGAGGGCACTATACAGTAAAGGATGAGTGAGGCGTTAGTAACTACTGTACTATAATTGCTGGTTTTGTTAAAAAAAAATTGTGTATATTATACTGTACAGTATAGTGCTGTTCTGTACTGTACTGCAGGGATTACACTGGGCACTATACAATGTAATAAATGAGTATTGTAGGTAATTATTAGTGGGTGCTGGAACCAATTAAACACATTTACATCATTTACTATGAGAAAACACTGCTCAGTTCTCAGACTGCTCAGTTCTCAAACTTTCCTCCTGGATAGAGATGAGCGAACCTCGAGCATGTTTGAGTCGATCCGAACCCGAACTTTCGGCATTTGATTAGCGGTGGCTGCTGAACTTGGCTAAAGCCCTAAGGCTATGTGGAAAACATGGATATAGTCTTTGGCTGTATCCAAGTTTTCCAAACAACCTTACAGCTTTATCCAAGTTCAGCAGCCCCAGCTAATCAAATGCCAAAAGTTCGGGTTCGGATCGACTCAAACCTGGCTCGCTCATCTCTACTCCTGGACCAATTACATTCGAAAATCAAGGTACCACTGTATATTACTTTGTTCCTTCTGTGTATGAATATGTAACTATGCTTGATAAACAAATCTATATTGTTTTGAAAGTTAGCTTTTTGTCATCATTTCAGTCAGACATCAGAAACCATGGAGCTTGGCATTCACATTTTTTCTCATTATTTATGTAAAAATCCTGATACAATCTTTGATACAGGCAAAGCAGCAGAAACATCCCATCCCTAACAATTCTAGAAATCCAACTAAAATGTCTATGCAATCTGCTTGTCAGTTGCCAGTGTGTGTGCTATTCTCATCCATAACCCACACAGGGAAAACTGTCCAATGTCTGCCATTAACACATGATGGCTCTGAACAGAGAAAATAATGATGATCTACTGTATGCAGGTTAGACAGCAGAAAATGTGCTTTATTTTGTTTATTTGGAAATGTGCCCGGCAACAACTTATTATCCTTAATTGCACGAATGGATTCAATGAAAAAAAATAATAATAATAATAATAATAAAGATCATATGCATTTAACAAAAAATACATTTCACATCCCATCCACAGGTCATTATCTTTTTTGTAAGCATTGTATGGGTATAAATAAACTGTAATACTTGTCAATATAATTGATGTCATACTTGTACAAGATCTCATTACCTTGGAACAATCCACGTTTCCATGGAGATACGCTGAGAGTATAGGGAGATGATGTACCAGGTTTAACCGTTAATGTTTGTGATCCGCCAATGATTGGAATGTCTGACACCACCTTCAATTCAATTAATTAAAAAGGAATAAATATGTGTTGTTACGGAAAAAACTGCACGCTAACTTAAATTAAACATAATTTTATGTCATCGGGGATGGTACACAATGCGGATAGAATGGCTAAGCTAGATAGCCAGAGTCAAATTAAGCAAACATCATCAGCTGTTTAACCTATCATAATACATAATGTGCTGGCGGAAAAACTTTCATATAGCATTTCAGATTATTTAACATTAACTTCAGTATATGCCGTCCACATTTGTACATCAGTTCCTCCACTGTTGAGCTCTCTTTTTAATCATTTTCTGATTGCATATCACAGTAAGGCTATGTTCACACTACGTAAAACTACGGCCGTAATTCTCGCTGCAGAACTACGGCCGTAGTTTTGCGGTGTGTGACAAAGCCTTATGTGCAATGGGATCCCGGCCGGAGCGTACACACATCGTATACATCGTTTGGACTCTGATTCTCGAAGGGGACATATAGAATTTTGTTTCATTGGGTCTTAAGTATTTGCATTTGTTTGTGTTTACTAAGTACACAAATGTAAAATTATGTTCACACTATGTTTGGTAAACATGTATACCACTGTATGGCTATACTGTGCCACACATCTGGTGTAAAAGGTTAGAAGTTAGGAACACTCCTATTGTACACTTTCAGCGCAGTATTAGTTTAAGGGCCCTATCACACGGAACGATTATCGTGCAAAAAATCATTAAATCGTTCGAATTTAAACGATAATCGTTCTGTGTAATTGCAGGCAACGATCGAAAAATCGTTCGTATGTCGTTGATATAGATCTGAACCTAAAATTATCTTTAATAGTTAGCTAATTGTTTGCTGTAATTTCACGTTCGTTCGCTCAAGTTCCGCATTTGTTCACTAATCGTTCAGTGTAATTGCACATTGTTCATTGTTTTTCTTGGATCAGAAGGAATAAACGATCATAGTAACGATCACAAGAACAATCATAGTTACGATCGTAACTAACAATTACCGTTCTGTGTAATATGGTGAACAATTTCAGGTTAACGATAAACAATCTGGTTTGCGATCGTTTATCGTTAGTCGTTAAAAATCGCTCAGTGTAATAGGACCCTAAGTTCACACAGCGTAAAATCTCTATTAATCAAAGCCGTTGTAGCAACGGCCGTGATTAATAGAAATTTCATGTTGCACTGTAGTCAGAGGGAATCCTATCCGCAGTGTATACGCATAGTTTACACTCTGGCCAGAATTCCTAGTGGCCACAGTAAAAACTGACATGTCAGTTTTGTGTGTCCGCTATTTATTGAATAGCGGCCGCACACCACTGACTGTTCACACAATGGAAAGTACAGTACCGGCCGGGATGATCTTCACAGACACCAGTCGTTCTGTGACTCGGCTGGGTCACAGAACGCCCGGTGTCTTACAGTGTGTGAACCCGGCCTTAATGTGCATGACAAGGTGTCACTCTTCCCCGCAATCTGCTAGCTGCCTGTTAAAGGAAATATATCTCTACTACCAGAGAGGGAAATACAAAACACTGGAGAAGGGGATGAGGCTTAGAATGTGCAGGAATGAGAAAGGCTGAGAAAGCCAGGTAGGTGCTGCAATCTGTCAGACATTCTGCCTGCTGAATATGATCTCCACTGGTCCTAAAAAGGTAAAACAAGGCTTCCCTCTCATCTCTCACCATGAATAAAGTTCTGGACTGTCACACTGTAAATACCAATGAACCTTACAGCTGTATACCCACAATACTGCAATGTAATCTCCTCTTCCATTTACCAGCAGTTCAGTTCTTCGTGTGACCACTTGGCTGCTGTTATTTATTAGTTGTTTTTTTTATTTACTTTTTTTATTCTTTATTTATTTCTGCTTGCACAGCATTTTACAAAGCCAGTGTATCAGTTACCCTTTCTTTCTCCATATTCCATCTACAGTATTGTACTGGGTAATTTATCACCCTGGAACAGTGTATCCTGTTTAGTACAGTAAATCTTCACCAGCACTATGCCATGGTATATCACAGAGTATCAGCTGAGCTGTGAATAACCAGAGAAGTGAGGGAACGGAAATTTTGTGTGTGTACTACTGGGAAACAGTCCAACTCTGGTGCAACCCTTAAAATGGAATGAAAAATAGTCATGCAGCATAGAAGGGACTCTTAGGGACTCAAAAACAGCAGCATTCTAAAGGGCTAATAAAACCATGTAAGTTTTTCAAATAAAAAATATATACTATAGGTGTGCTTTAAGGAAACAAGACTGTATATACAAGCACAATAACAATATAAGTTAGAAACACAATAGGTTACTTAAAATTAAAATTCCCAGTATCCAACAAATATTTTAAACCTTACCTTGAAAGTTAATCTGTCGTTGGTATAATTGGGAACCATAAGGACCTTCTGTGTAATTTGTCTTACTTGGCAATCTATCACGATATGATCAAGAGCCAGGGGTTCTTGGCCAATACCTTTGAGGCCAAATATATGTTCAGCACCATCTGTTTCATTTTGAAGAATTAGTGTACCCTGTTAAAATGGGAAGGTGTTAAGCCCTTGGCTCTAAAGTTCCATTTTTTAATTTTCAAACTGTTCCTTACAAACAATTAATTTACCAAACAGAAAGAACTGAATATTGGATGCTCTACATGATGTGGTTTCACACTAATTTCAGTAAGTAAATGAATATGTATTCATAGCACTTATCAATAACTGTTCACGCCTATAAACATTTTTAGTCATGTAATCTTAAAAGAAAAAAAAGCCCCCAAAACACTTTTTCAAAACATTTGATAACTTAGAAATTCATATTAGTTCCATACTGAATATTTTTGGACTTTAAACAATAAACTCCTAAAAAACACAAAGAGTACATTTAGTCTATAATCTTGGCAGAAGCATTTTGAGCAATCTATTGACGTAAGTTGGCAAGTGTGCTACAAGAATTTGCCAACAGGAATAAATATTTAATGCAATAAGCAGATGAATGATAGAAAATGGACAACTCAGGAACTGATTAGAAACACTTTCCCATTATCTATCCTCTTCACAATAGCAAGACAACAATTTATACACATGTAATTAAGATGGGGAAAGATCCAACTTATCTTTTATCTTCACCTAGTGTACATGTTGTATAAAACAGAATCTTTCGATTGAACATATGACATTTGCCGAGATATCGCAGTTGGAAGCCCAGCGCGTGCTCATCAGAGATGAGTCCGACGCTCATAGAGAATGAATGGAGCCGTCATTCTCTATGAGTGTCGGACTCATCTTGTATCTCGGCATGGGTCCAAGAGCAGGACTTCGTGCGCGGGGTAAGTATAACGGTCTCCACCGGGGGGGGGGGGGGGTCGGCCAGGCTCTGCCCCGGCACGGGGGGTGACAGGTCCTCTTTAAAGGAACTTTCCAGGCTTAGGAAAACATGGCCGCCTTCCTTTCAGAAACAGCAAGACTCTTGTCTGCAGTTTGGGTGTGGTTTTGTAAAATATATAGACTAAAGCTCTATACATCTAAAATACAGCAATATATTCACCAGTCAAACCACTGCTTTTAGAGTGGTGATCTGTAACCTAGACAAGGAGCTGTCAACAATGGGAGGGAAAGAGCAGCTTATCAGGTGAAGGAGGCAAATTTGCTAAATTAATGTATTCGAAAAAATATTTAATGTAAAAAGTCCTATGAGTTTAACTATGTTAACTGAGTTTCTGGAAGAAAGCAGTCATGATTTTCTAATCTTGGATAACCCCTTTAAGCCCAGGCTGCTGTGGAAACAACCTGGGTATTGACAAGTTCCATGCATGAGAACAGTGCTTGTGCACAGAAACCACCATCTTTTAGAGAGTTTCCAAAGCAACCCGTTGAGATGACATGCAGTCAATTGCCCTCACTGTGACAGGTATGCGTTCAGAAATGTTATATTCATAGCAAAATCTTTTTTTTGTTGTAAATTTTCAGTCTTTGTAATCACACAGTAATTTAAAATTCATTTTGAGTCTTAAAATTGTCAGTTTTTACCAGAAAAATAATGAGTTTTAAACCTGTTTTTTTTTTAGCATTTGTTAACTTTTTTCCCCAGACATTTTTCATGTGTATTTTCAATACCAGCCTACAGTACATGTGTATTTTTACTACCAATGTAAATGGACCAAAACATATGAAATTTTATATATATATATATATATATATATATATATATATATATATATATATACGTTGTGAAATGAATAGAAAATAGGGTCAAGACATTGACAAGGTTAGAAATAATGATTTGTATTGAAATAACATTGTTTTTACATCAAACTTTGCTTTCGTCAAAGAATCCACCTTTTGCAGCAATTACAGCATTGCACACCTTTGGCATTCTAGCTGTTAATCTGTTGAGGTAAGCTGGAGAAATTGCACCCCACGCTTCTAGAAGCAGCTCCCACAAGTTGGATTGGTTGGATGGGCACTTCTGGCGTACCATACGGTCAAGCTGCTCCCACAACAGCTCAATGGGGTTCAGATCTGGTGACTGCGCTGGCCACTCCATTACCGATAGAATACCAGCTGCTGCTTCTGCTGTAAATAGTTCTTGCACAATTTGGAGGTGTGTTTAGGGTCATTGTCCTGCTGTAGGATGAAATTGGCTCCAATCAAGCGCTGTCCACTGGGTATGGCATGGCGTTGCAAAATTGAGTGATAGCCTTCTTTATTCAGAATCCCTTTTACCCTGTACAAATCTCCCACCTTACCAGCACCAAAGCAACCCCAGACCATCACATTACCTCCACCATGCTTAACAGATGGCGTCAGGCATTCTTCCAGCATCTTTTCATTTGTTCTGCGTCTCACAAACGTTCTTCTTTGTGATCCAAACACCTCAAACTTGGATTCATCTGTCCACAACACTTTTTTCCAGTCTTCCTCAGTCCAATGTCTGGGTTCTTTTGCCCATCTTAATCTTTTTCTTTTATTGGCCAGTCTCAGATATGGCTTTTTCTTTGCCACTCTGCCCTGAAGCCCAAAATCCTGCAGCCGCCTCTTCACTGTAGATGTTGACACTGGTGTTTTGTGGGTACTATTTAATGAAGATGCCAGTTGGGGACCTGTGAGGCGTCTGTTTCTCAAACTAGAGACTCTAATGTGCTTATCTTCTTGCTTAGTTGTGCAACGCGGCCTCACACTTCCTGTTTGTGCTGTCCTCTGAAGGGAGTAGTACACACCGTTGTAGGAAATCTTCAATTTCTTAGCAATTTCTCGCATGGAATAGCCTTAATTTCTAAGAACAAGAATAGACTGTCGAGTTTCAGATGAAAGTTCTGAAATTTTGAGCGTTTAATTGACCCCACAAATGAAACACAATCTGCTCAAAGGAAGGTCAGTTTTGTAGCTTCTGTAACGAGCTAAACTGTTTTCAGATGTTTGAACATGATTGCACAAGGGTTTTCTAATCATCAATTAGCCTTCTGAGCCAATGAGCAAACACATTGTACAATTAGAACACTGGAGTGATAGTTGCTGGAAATGGGCCTCTATACACCTACTGTATGTAGATATTGCACCAAAAACCAGACATTTGCAGCTAGAATAGTCATTTATCACATTAGCAATGTATAGAGTGTATTTGTTTAAAGTTAGGACTAGTTTAAAGTTATCTTCATTGAAAAGTACAGTGCTTTTCCTTCAAAAATAAGGACATTTCAATGTGACCCCAAACTTTTGAATGGTAGTGTATATATATATATATATTATTTATTTATTTTTTCAAAATTAACACAAAAGCATTCCCCTACATGTAATGTTACTTCTGCAATAATTATGGACTTAAAGCGATTGTCTGGGGAACAGAAGATGGTTAAAGTCTCCGCCTGCACTTAAAGGAGACCTGTCACTCCCTGTGCCGGGGTGACAGGCTCCCGACCTCCAGCTAGATTTCCTTATACTGACCTCATCTGGCCGAGTCCCGCTCCCGGAGCCAGTCCCGGGACGGAGATATCCCGGTCAGAAGCCGGCACACGCGCTGTGGAGATAGGTCCAGCGTCCATAGAGAATGAATGGAGCCGGACTCATCTCTGCAGCGCGCGCACGGCTCCATTCATTCTCTATGGACGCAGGACCTATATCCACAGTGCGCGCGTCGGCTTCTGACCGGGATATCTCCATCCCGGGACCGGCTCCGGGAGCGGGACTCGGCCAGATGAGGTCAGTATAAGAGGATCTAGCTGGGGGTCGGGAGCCTGTCACCCCAGCACAGGGGTGACAGGTCCTCTTTAATGATCACAACTTAGCCATGCCCTTCCATGTCTCAGAATGGTTATTTACAAGATGTGGAATCTCAGGAACTAAACGCTGCCTTCAGCCATCTTCTGCTCACCAGATAACCCCTTTCAAAGTAAACTACATGTGAACTGACAGATGTTTTCCTTACTAATTTAATGCAATAGACAGCAATTTTACACCTTAAAATGAGTCCCAAAACAGCGTGTGCAATTGGTCTATAGGTCCCAATACTTACAGTGCTACAGCATTCAACAGTCGGTTTAAACATTAAAGGGTAGTGTGCTGTTTCCCCTGCTGGAATATACATGCATGGAGGACCATAGAATCGATCACCTTGAAGAATGGCTTTTAATTTCCAGTCTTGTTGAGTCATATTAGTCTAAAAAAATCAGAAAGTGTGTTTATTTTTATAAACTAAGAAAGTACACATACTTAAAAAACAAAGCTGTCTAATGATCGCTATTACACAGGCCCAGACATACTTTACTTATCTTCCATCTAGCTAATGAAGTGGAACTGTTCCACATTAACAGAGGTTTAAAGCACTTGATACACTATATTTGCTATGAAAGTACACAAGCTCATTTTCATTTTTTTTCATCTGCTTTATGATAATAAACTGTAATTTTTAAAACTGGCAAAATGTTCTTTTTATAAGATTTGAACTTTACAAGAAATTAGGCCAAAACACAAATATGAATTAGGGCAGAGACTTTGTGGATGATTAAGTTATAACATTAAAAAACATGCTTTATGTACACGCAGAATGCATTTATAGAATGGTTAATAAGTTAATTAAGAAGCTTTCAGATCATTTCACTTGCTCTGGGGCTCGTACAAATAGACACATTGCATGCACCGTGATATAGAATAGCACAGCACAGTGAATAAGAACAGAAATTAACCAGAAAATGACCATAATAAATAAGCACCAAGAGAGGAAAATGTAGCACAAGATTGCAAATGCACTGAAAAAGTAAACATAACAAATAATAAAAAAGAATTATGAAACTGAAAGATGAACTGATGAACTTCAAATATTGTTATCAGTGGCAATAACAAACTATTTAAGTTAACAATATAAAGATAAAATTAAAATAAAATTTATCAACTTATAAATTATGCTGGATCATACTGGGTCTCACTCCTGATACCTGCTGCAATTCCGAGACACAGTCAGGGGGACTGTGTGCACCATATGCCTCCTCCCAGCTGTCAATCAAATCCAACTTGTTCAATTCAAAGACCGAATTATTTTTTATTTGACACTTCCCCCAGCTGTATCTCGGGATCAATGCGGATGATGGACATGGCTTCATTAACACACTGACTTGGAAGGGGACACACATAGGTGGTTCATCGGTCCCCCATGTGGAGTGAGTAAACCTTACAATCCCCTTGCATAGTTTTTATTTGCACAGTAACTCACTAGCTCAGAGCGCTATCCTTGTTTTTTCTTTCCTGTTCCTATGAGTTTACCACTATCCATAATTTTGGATTATTGCTGGGCCTTTGGATGTGCTTGCTCTCCCTGAGAGATGTCACAGACGTGATGGATGACTAGCTGTGTGTACATGGCTCTACGGTGATGTGAGGGTTATTATAACTACCCACAATCACTCGGTGAGTAAAGATTTCTCCTCTTTTTTCTCTTGAATAAGCGCTACCTACATTATTTGTGCCTAATAAACAGTAGATGTAATATAAAGCGAGTTTGCAATTTACATTCATTTGTTTTTTATCATGGAAAACACGGCACTTCCTGTGTTCTGACTCTTTTTTTTTTTTTTTTTTTAATTATTATTCCAAAGAGAACAGGAAGTCCCGTGTTTCTCTGGTCATCTTCACACTCACAGAAAAGGCAGTAGTTTGAACGAGGGTACATTGAACCATGAAACTCTGTACTGGCCAGGACTTCATGTACTTAGTCTGCTTTTTTCAACCATCGCAAGACTTAAAAGCTGCCTTCAGGAGACTGGACCTGGATTTCTGGTAAGTTGAGCTATGTTTTATAGCATGATATGTTGCAAACCTGCTTTATATCACATCTACTGTTTATTTAGATTGATACTTATAACAACAGGAACACGTTTGGTGTACACGTTGGGTGTACTTGCAGTCGAATGTAAATAAATAATACAAGTCTGCTACATATATTTAAATGAAATCTCCTACATCGGCACAATAAATAGCAACTGACAACTAAATGTACTCTCATTCTGCAAATAGATGACATAAGTCTAGTTGTATGTTTTGCATATTTAATTAAACTATAGAAAGTGATGCAAAGTACATAAACTATAAAAAAATCCAATAGAAACAAACTATTTTTAAGATCATTTAAATCACAACACGTTGCTTTCTGATTCTTAATGCAGTAGAATATGCTGCTAAACATCAAACATTTTGACATCAAACACTTTATCAACTGCAACCACCACTAGTCCAGTCTTCAAGATGGATACATTGTAATACGACAAATAATGAAGCCATGTGGTGTAACTTACTATTGGAATATCTTGAATCAGTGCTTCACAGGCTGGGGTAATAAATTCCAATTCAGTTTCTGTGCTGCATGGGTTGACGACACACTCAATCATATAGACTCGTACATCATGAGAAGAACGAAGCAAAATTTTGCAAGTATAGCGGCCAGGTTTCTCGGGGACGAATTTCATTGGAACTAAAACTCCTTTTTCTTTATCTGTACCAGAACAAGAAATAATTGCACAAGATATATCATCCTTCCAAATAATATCCAATGCAAATCAGGCAAGAACTATGTACAATTTATCTTAGTTTGCCAATGCAGCTTAGAATAATTCATTACATTATATCATGTACAACCCTATGAAAAATTAAGGTTTTAGTCAAACCTAGTATACTTGTTTTTATCTTGTAGTAATAAATTATGTTGACTGTTAAATTATAAATCATGTGTGGAGGGCAGAAGCAAACAACAAAGTACAGAATGTTCAAAAATAAACAGAAATACAACACAAGTTTATTGTCAACTATTTCAGTCAGTGGGTTTGTTGGTCCAGCTACATTATATTTTGAGCTGAGGTTTATCTGTAGGGGCAAGTGTGAAAATAACACAGACCTAAGGCTATATTCACACGTTCTTTAGGACTGTTTGCAGTCACGGACCTGTAGCTACAGACAACCCTAAAGATGTGCACCCATAAGCCATGTTCACACATCGTTAGTTGTTTATTAATCAGGGCCGTTTTTTCCGATGTGCAACAACAGCCGTGATTAATACACAATTTAAGTGCACTCCAGTTAGAGGGAATCCCGGTCAGAGTATATACATATCCGGATGACATATAAGTTTTTTGGGGCCGCTCTTTATTGAATAGCAGCGGCACAAGCCTGACAGGTCACATAATGGAGAGTGTGGCTCTGACTGCACTCTACGTTGTGTTCAATGTTGAATTGGGATGCGGGCGCAATTCAGCACAAATGAAGATCATCCGGACGTTACTGTACATTTATTGTACATTTAAGTGTTTTGAAGATATAATAAAATGATAAAGGTTAAAAAGGTAAAAAAAAAAAAAAAAACACCGGAAAAAAAAAGGGGGAGGGGAGACACTGTGGCACCACCTAGAGTGTACTGTAACCAGAAAGCTTATTGAGCCCTTGATGTGAATTATAGATCAAGCATACTGTGCTGCGATTCTGTGAAGAAATGAGAAGTAAAGTCTAAGGGTACTATTACACAGAACGATAATCGGCCGAATCGGCCCTATCCGGCCGATTATCGTTATTTATTATCGGGCTGTCTAATAGTACCCTTACTTTAGGTTTGCATCTTACAGTACTAACTTCTGAGATTCCTATTGTCCTTTACTACCTAAATGTTCTTCTTGATAGTAACAGAAAATAAAACATAATAACAACTCATTGTAATTTTATGCTTGTATAACAAAATTAACTAAAAACCAACCACTGTTTGTATTTTCCATAAAAACACAGAACACTTATTACCCTTACGTTCTAAGGCACCTAATTTATCTTCCCCGTTTATTTAATCTTTATCCTATGATAAGAAATGTACACATAAATTGCTGCTATTATCCAATTTGAATGGGACATAATAGAGTATTATACCCTCAAAGTGTAACGTGTAAATTTGTTCTGCTTTTTCTGCTCACCTATAATGGTAGAATTACACATATTCTGCTAAATCAATTTATAAAATTACAGTTATTTTCTCAACAATAAAATGTTCACCTGTGTAAATTAAACATCAGAAAAAAATAATAATATGACAATCTTAATAATAAGCCAGTGTTATCTACAGTTGTGAATAAAGACTATAGCATTATATACTGAAATGTATTACAGAATAGATGAATGTTTCAAATAAAAATAAGGTTAAAAAAATAAGAAGAATTTCCCTGGCTATGATTGCAGTGACAATTACAGCTGCCCTTTACTAAGGCTCGTGGCTAAGTTCATGTGTTACAACTAGCAAATAATATTCACAGTGGGTTACTAGTCTATACATATTGAAGGAGATTTATCAAGCATGGTGTAAAGTGAAACTGGCTCAGTTGCCCCTAGCATCCAATCAGATTCCACCTTTCCTTTCCCAAAGAGTCTGTGAGGAATGAAAGGTGGAATCTGATTGGTTGCTATGGGCAACTGAGTCAGTTTCACTTTACACCATGGTTGATAAACCTCCCCTATTCTGCCTGTC
Source organism: Dendropsophus ebraccatus (assembly GCF_027789765.1). NCBI lineage: Eukaryota > Metazoa > Chordata > Amphibia > Anura > Hylidae > Dendropsophus > Dendropsophus ebraccatus. The sequence goes on from NC_091458.1 coordinate 113,576,259, forward strand.
TTTATACAGAGCAACCAATCTGAAGGGGCAAAGGGAGAGAGAGCAGGAGTCTGAGGCAGGAGGTGTGTTCCAGACTACCATACACGTCCTGTGGGTACTGCAGTCAGGATACAGATTTGTCTTCTAATCTTGGAGACAAATTAACTGGAATGTATTTCACACATACACCTACATGAATGGAAATGGGAACCAGACTTAAAATTACACTCACCACATGGATATGACACTTCATGGCTATGTTCACTTAACCTTTTTTCCTTCCTGTTTTTGATAAAAATGACGTAATTTTGAGTTTAAAATTACGTCCGTTATTTTGCTGTTCGGCTGCCCGTCAGTGCAATGACAGGTGTGTCTTTAATTGAAAGTCCGTTGAATTTAATAGTAAAGATGGTGGAGAGACAGTAAAAAAAAAAGGACAACTGTGTGTGAACAACTAAAAAATAACGTCCCCTGTTTGCAAAAGACGTCCCAAAATAATTGTCATAATTATTATTTTGACCGCGCCTGTCATTTTATACACTGTGTGCATTGGATGTCCATCATTCCATTGACTTTAATGCATTACATTGAAGTCAATTACATTGCGGCAATAACGGACGTCTTTTCAAACCGAAAAAGTGGACGGCTTTTCTTTTTCTTTAATGTTGCGTGAACATAACCTATGTCAGACAGTATGGCTGGATCTTTTCTCTGAGTTCATGCCCCACCCCGTAAGAGATTTCACCACTTCTAACTAGCCCACATATATGCATTTATATCTTTATTGGGAGAATTTCGTGTATTTACAGCATGCTGCTTTGTAATTAATAATGTCTCGGAAGCCGGGCAGTGGCACAGCAGATGATGTATCCATACTAACTGCACAATAGTGTACTGTGAAATGTAATGTTGTGCATGAGCTCTGGGTGACGAACTTGAAGGAAACTAAAACCTCCAAACAAATGGACATATACTGTATATGTGTGCGTATATATATTATTTTTTATTTTATTTTTTTAACCTGATGTCAAAGTACCTCTTCAAGATATTTTTGGCATAATACTGTATATATTTCTTGTTGCACTATACATTTAGACTTTCTAGGCTTTTTTTCCCCTTACATTTCATTAGTTTTTTTTTTCTTTGCCACAAAGTAATTGTTTCATTTTTAATTTCATGCTACTAAGATTTGAAGTGTTTATTTTGTTGGTTTGTATTTATATTTATATTTTGTATAATTTTTATTATATCCTTTAGATTTTAATCCTTTAGATTGGAAAAATTTAAGCTTGAGAAGTAAATGTTCTCTAGTATATTCAGTAATATCAGTTTTTAGTCTTTGGATTGTATTTGTATGTTCTTAAACTTGTTGTTTACCAATTTTTTTTTTCTTTAAAATCAACTGGTGTCAGAAAATGCCAGTGATTTGTAATTTATTTCTATTCAAAAAACTCAAGTCTACCAGTACTTATCAGCTGTTGTATGTCCTGTTCTTTCCAGTCTGTAGAGCAAGAGAGGTTTTCTATAGGAATTTGCTACTGCTCTGGACACTTCCTGACATGGACAAAGGTGGCAGCAAAGAGCACTGTGTCAGACTGGAAAGAATACGCTGCTGCCTGCAGGACTTACAGCAACTGATAAGCACTGGAAGACTTGAGTTTTTTTTTTAAAAGTAAAATTGCAAATCTTTGGCACTTTCTGGCACCAGTTGATTTAAAAAAAAAAAAAAAAAGGAGAACAACCTCTTTAAGCATCTTCAGTATATGTGGCCGCTACAAAAAAATTACCCATTCATCAGATCTGATGAAGATGCGATTTGATGCACTTTGTAATTTTTGGATTTGATGAAGGGATAATCCCTGAAACACGTTATCCTTTTTATGCAACTTTTATACAATAAATTGCCTTCAAACTACATTGCCATTTCCAAAGAGTTGGAGCATTGACACAGGCAGCACCACATTGCGGTCAGTTCCTTTATTTCCTGTCTTTTATACTGTTACTACGGGCCCCATTATCCTTGGGAGGAACCCAGACACCTGACCTTTGGCGAGCAGCCTTTCTCAAAGACTCCCAGTACACCTATCTAGGGATGATATGCATCAAGCCCAAGAGGCAACAAAGTGAGAGTCCCCTTTGCCTTAAGGTATTGCACGAGGTTCATGTTTTTCTTTGTTTTTACTTATTCCAGAGACAGCACCACTCTTCAGTTTAAGGCATGGTTTGCAATTAGGTTTGCAAGGAGAAGACCACTGAAAACTTTTATTAAAGTCTTGTATTGCCCCCCAAAACTTATACAAATCACCAATATACACTTATTACGGGAAATGCTTATAAAGTGCTTTTTTTCCTTGCACTTACTACTGCATCAAGGCTTCACTTCCTGGATAAAATAGTGATGTCACGACCCGACTCCCAGAGTTGTGCGGGCTGTGGCTGCTAGAGAGGGTGATGGCTGGGGGACACTGAGGGACATAGGGCACTGGAGGGACACTGAGCATTCCCCTGCCTACATCCTCTCCAGCAGCCACAGCCTGCACAGCTCTGGGAGTCGGGTCATGACATCACCGTTTTATTCAGAAAGTGAAGCCTTGATGCAGTAGTGCAGGGGAAAAGCTTTTTATGTGCATTTCCCATAATGAGTGTATATTGGTGATTTCTATTACTTTTGGGGGGCAATACAATACTTGAATAAAAAATTTTGCCGGACTTCAATAGAACGGAGTTACAAAACCCAGCACAAACTGGAGACAAGGGTAGTGCAGTGTCTGGAAGAAAGTGGACATGTTTTTTGTAGCAAAGGATAACCCCTTTATAGGCCAAACATTAGACGTTTACTGGGATACAATTGTTTTGTTAGGTTGCCTGATAATACAGTACTTTTTCAATAGATTCCTCCAAGTATTGTTCTGATTAGCCTGTATTTGTGTTTTAAGGATAAACAGGCTTACCATGTCTAATTGATATGAGATATTATTATTATCATCATCATAATCTGTCAGGCCAGCTAACTCCCTCTAAGTGCTGATGGCGTCCCTTAAAAAATCGGCCGGGGCGCACTGACTGCTTCCCTGATGACCCGCCCGGTTGTCATGGGTGTGTCGGCAGGCGTCCTTGCTTGTTGCCGCGGCTGGGGCTTCATCTCCCCCAGCCGAATGGCTTTAGGTGTTTGGGGTTAAGTAATCATGACTGGGAGCTATCACCGCCAGTCAACTCTGGTCAGGGGCTGAGATCTCTTCCCCAATCACGTTATGGGGCCAGGACTCCAGCCTCCATAAGACTACTGCCCTCATCATCCTCTTTGCCTGCGATAGAGACTTGTTTTGCAAGTGTTTTCTTGACCTAGCGTTTTCCCTGCATTGTATTCACTGGATTCCTGACTTCTCTGGCTTTGGTTTCTTGACTACCCCCTTGGATTAAGTTTTGTAAAGTGCAGACCTTAAGTTGCCGACCCGGAACTCTGACTACGCTTGTTCGTTTGTCTTGTCCGTGTTTTGTGTCTCACTTATCAGGCTAGGGGCTGTTGACCAGTTGTTCGCTGACGGCTAGGGCAGTTGATGCAATTAGGCAGGGACAGCAGAGCAAGTGCGCTGCACTTGTCTATTGTCATCCAGTTCCCAAACCCTCACATCATCATTATTTTTTCAGTGGTTCTTTGTAAAGGAGCATTATGCTTTACCACTTGTTGTGTATAATGAAACCTCTGCCTATGATACCTTAATATGGGATCCTTGTGGTAAAGCTTCAGTTTCCTGTTTTTCAAAAATCACAGATTTTTCAAGGGGTTGGTCCACTAAGACTTGGACAGGATAATAAGCGCATACAATATGTAATACACAGGGCCAGACAACTTTTTAAGTTAATGACTTAATTAATGACTGTCAACCTTACATATTTATTATCATTTCACTATATTTAATCTATGCATGTATGGGTGACTACTTTCTCATTGTGGGCAAATATTGTTTTGTTTGCTTCAGTGCATGTATAATATATTTCACGGTTATCTTTTGTCTTTATAATGAATGTTGGCATGTAGGCTTATACATAATCATACATTTTTACTGTATTTGCATTTTTACAAGTGTATACACGTATATAATATTACAACATATGCAAAAGCATGTGCTTATGAATGTCACACATTAGCAATCCTGTTATGTATTTTTATAATCATGATTTTGCACGAATATAAGTTTTTATTCTTTTGCACTAATAAAGGCACAGTACTTTATAAACAAGTCTTACTACCTATAGTGATATTTATAGCATCTCTTATGCATGCATGCACTATTCTAGGGTTGCTTATCATTTTTTATAATGCTTTCTGAATGTTTCATGGTAAGCAGGCCTTGAAATCTAATATGCAGAGTTTGTCTTCGTCCTTAACAACGACCTCTGTAGGCTTCATGTGCACAGTCTGCACCTACATATATTCATATCTAGAGTATAATATGATTTGTGTATGCGCTATATCTATTATCTAGAGTTGTTTAGTGTTTTTGATTTATGAGGAATACTATTTTATGACGTGCATGCATACTATAATCTAAAATCTTGAGCTCACCTTCATCCTTAGTACTGTTTATACCCTGTGTTCACAGGTGCTGCCATTTAGCACATGCCTATTTTCAACGACAATGCTGCATTAACAGGGAATTTTTCAAATTTTCGCGATAACGCAGCGAACGATCAAGCGACGAGCGAGAAATCGTTCATTTAGATCTCTCAACATGTTTTCAAAACGCTGTTGGTCATTCGCTAAAAATTTGCAGATTGCTTTGTGTAAACAGTCTTTCACCGATTCATCCTATGTGTGAGATAGGCGTAAGCGATCTTAAAACGATAGCAATAACGATTTTTCTAAACGATATATCGTTCCGTCTAAACGCTGATCGTTATAAAAAACACATTGTTACTTTGAAATCATTAATCGTTCCATTGGGCGAACTATCGCTCAGTGTAAACGCAGCATAACATGTACTAATATTTGAGGATGACCCAGTATTTCCAGTATGATTTCTGCATTTATTTAATTTATTTTTTTGTTAATTTTACTACCGCACAGCCTGGACAAGCCCTTTAGGATTACTTTATAGGTCATTATGTGGCTGCACCGAATATGTAATATATGTATTTTTTATTTACTTATTTTTTCTGGTCAACTAATTTTACTTTGTAAACGTTTTTAGTGCCAAATAAGATTCCTTTTGTGATTAATTTATTTTATTAAACTTCTATCAAACTTGGCTTTTATTTCTGCTTATGTAGGGGTCTTGAAGCACCATTCAACTGATAATTGTTATGGGAGCCACCTAACTTTATCAAATATCTCTGATGCTGTATTAGCTATTGCAAGTGGCATTCTTGGGGTTAATTTAACTAAGATCTGAGGTCTTCCTGATTCCAGCTTTTAATTAGGCGTCTGTCAATAGCTGCCAGGCTCCCATGGTGATCTTATGGGCACAGCTTCACCATGACATAATTTTTAAGCATGTTGCCTGCATAGAATGACTTGCATGTACATCAAGATATTTTCCGCTTTACATAAGTTATAAAAGTGGAATATCAAACCAATGAATGAAGAATCTTTTAAGCATGGCCATTGCGGATTTACAGAGTGAGGAAAATACTAAAGTCCTGGAACCCTACAGTTGCATTCTTTTAACATAAATTAAATGACATTTCAGAAAATGCTGAAATATAACAATCCGTAAAATTAACATCTGCCTAGTGCAAGGTCCAGTTATTATCTTAACTGTCCTATGTACTGTCTCATTTTCAACACCTCAGCTTCTAAGAACAGATCAAAAGCATTTGATTGCATAAAAAAAAAAAATGGCCGAAGGAGTAAAGAGCAGAATGACAAAATGTGCAGTTCTTTTGCTGTGTGACAGAGTAAAGTAATAGAATATGAGTGTCCCTGAATAGATGAAATGTTTAAGTGACTTCATCAATTGAAAAGCCTTGTCATTCAATAAAAAAAGAGCAAAGGTACGTGTCTGGAATTTGGATCTTGTTCATGAGCTCCTGCAAGCCAGATCTGAAGAGTTCAAATTTCTCTAAATTGTTTATTATTTGTTATTATCTTTATATTTCAGAAGAACAAAGGAGAAAATATAGGAGACAAAAGATGCAACAATGAATGGGGTAATCCGGAGACTAAAACATTATATCAAATACATTGCTTTAATAAAGTCATATTAATTTATAACTTTGAATAAAAAAAACCAAAACGTATTGTTATATACAGTTGTATACATACTCACTTCCGTCGTCTGGCAGCCGTAAGTGGTGACATGGCCCCTCTGCTGCGAGCGTCTGTGTCGGGTACTGCAGGGCTCTTAGCCATGCAGTTATTGATCCCTGGCACTGTTCTAGCACTGTCAAACAGCGCTATACAGTGCACGGTTCTGTTCCTCCTGTGTACTGCATAATCTTATATGCAGTAGGCTGCCTGACACAATCGCTGTGTCCGGCAGTCTCTGCACAGTGAGTGGTGGATGCTATTACCACTCGCTCTGCCTCTAGTACAGTGAATAGTGATAGAAATCAGTGTGCAGAGGCTGCCAGACACAGCGATCATGTCAGGCAGCCTCCCCCTGGGCACTGTATTTAAGAATACAGTACACAGGAGGAACAGGACCCTGCACTGTATATTGCTGTGCCGCAGTGCTAGATCAGAGCAGGAGATGCACTTTCCAACACAAAAGTTGGTGGCTGCAGGGAAGGGGGAATTGTTTCCCTTTACTGCTGCCAGTCAACTGTTTAAATTATAATGGAAGCCATGACACCACAATGGATTTTTAGTGTAACAATATATGGCCCAACATTCAGGTGTGGTCTATGGGGAGGGGAATGCTGCAGCAGGCCTACACAGGTGCCAGCTTATCTCCCAGAGAACTATAGGGTCAAGAGTTAAAAATCCATCCCACCCGAACCTTTTGTGGAGAATTGGGAGGCTGCCATACACCTTACAGAGTGAGCTTTACCTGCCAGTGATGTTGGGTTCATCCAACTTTAGTATAAGGTGTATGGACACCTTAAAGTGACTCTGTACCCACAATCTGCCCCCCACAAACCGCTTCTTATAGCTACTTTTAATCCAAGATCTGTCCTGGGGTCCGTTCGGCAGGAGATGCAGTTTTTGTCATAAAAACAACTTTTAAACTTGCAGCCCTGTGTAAAATTGGCGTGGCCTAGAGTGTCTGTGCATTAGACTTGCACCAGCCCTCCATCCCTCCTCCCCGCCCTCTTAATCATTAGGAATGCCCCAGGCAGGTATTCTCCTATTCATCACCTGTAAGAACACGGCACATGACATGGATTGTTAAGGCACCTGTGCAGTTTTCAGATAAGTGATGAATAGAAAAAACCTGCCCAGGGGCATTGCTAATGGTTAAGAGGGTGGCGAGGAGGGACAGAGAGGCGGTGTAAGCCTAGGGCACAGACACTCTAGGCCACGCCAATTTGACACAGGGTTGCAAGTTTAAGGGTGCCTTCACACGTACCGGATTCGCAGCGGATTTCACGCAGATTTTTGCAGCCGAATTTTCATTCTGCTGCAGATATGCGACATGGCCCCTTTAACCCCCGCTACCAGCAGTCCTGGCCCGGAGCATACATTACCTGTTTGGCGCCGGGGCTATGGTAAGCTCCCTGCTACCCTCGTTCCTCATCAGTCAATCAGTGCACGGCAGCACTGATTGGCTAATGAGAAGCGAGGGGAGCCGGGAGCCTCATATGCAGCCGCGACGCCGAGCAGGTAATGTATGCTCCGAGCCGGGGGCTGCGGGTGGACGGCGGTTAAAGGGGCCGGGTCACATATATGCAGCGGAATGAAAATTAGGCCTTCACTATACCAGGACCTGCAGCGGATTCCGCTGCAAATTCGCAGCATTAAATCTGCTGCGGATCCGGTACGTGTGACAGCACCCTAAAAGTAGTTTTTTAGGACAATAACTGCATCCCCTGTGTAACGGACAGGACAGGTCTTGGATTAAAAGCAGCTATCCGAAGGTACAAGTGGTTAGGATGGGGCAGATTGTGGGTACAGAGTCGCTTTAGGAGGTATACATGTGTGTATATAATCATTTGCCTATAAATTAATCAAAAATAAGACAATTTCTAGCATGTTCAGTAATAACTTTCTATAATGTCTTAGGATTTTAAACGCTGATGCTAATGTATATTGCCTCATTAATTACTGGTCAGAAATTCAAGAACTGCTGACTAATCTAGCAATGTATCTTCATTACCTTGTTCTCGATACAGCTGTTCTTCTTCCCCAGATACTGTCTTAACAGCAACTTGATTTCTTTCGGAAACTGGAATTCTGATTTTCTTTGGAACCTCAAAATACTGAGGCATACTTATTTCTGCATCATAGTCAATTGTCTGGCACTTTTTAGATATAGAAGAGAATGAGGAAGATCGCAGTGGAGCTTTGATCTTTAAAAAAAATATATTAAAAAATAAAAGTTAATGTTCTGTATTAAAGTTCATGTGTAAATTTAAACATTTTGTGACATACAGAGATGTTAACACTAGCACTAAGGGACTGTGTTAGAAGTATGACCTTTTAGCTTTTGTATACTTCATCCCAAAGCATCTTTAAGCAAAACTTACATTACTTCCACCACTGCAGATCAGCTGTTCAGGACCAACCTGGAAGAGTGTTACCGACTATTGTCCTAAAGACATGTTTTGGTGTTCAGACGCCCCCATGATCGTAAGATGGAGCTGTGAGAATTATTTGGCTATTTAGCTAAGGGTGTATCTTCCTGGCTCGCTGCCTTTTTCAACTATAGAAAGTGTCTCCTGTAATTAGCCGACTGCAGTAAGCCGGGGAGTGTAGCACTTAGTCTGACACCCAGATCCCACTGATCTCTGCAATTCAAGAGTGCAATAGTTCCCATTACTTTTTCAATGGTTGGTAGCAAGTTTTACTTTATTTTATTGATTATTATTATTTTAACATGTTGCAGTCTCCTAGCACAATACAATATGGAATGTGTATAAAAACATGTTTAACAATTATGGTCTACAGCCCGTGGCTATCAATTTATTACTGCTAGCATGGTCCGACAGCTGCTGACATTTGTAGTGTTTTAAAGAGCCACAGGTTGCAGACGACTATTCTAAATGATTAAAGGGGTATCCCAGCAAAACAAAATTATTTTTTGTTATAGTACAGTGTGTGTATTGTATACTGTAAGGTATTGTCTGCCTTTTCTGCATGTTATGCTTGCACAGTTTCACAATATGCCATATATTTGTATTTAAAGACCAATTGTAAATATAGCTTTTTTTATTATAAAAAAAAAAAAAGGTATGGGAATAAATATGTAATATTTATAGTTTGGTCTCAGAAAAAGGACCAAATATCAAACATATGTATGTGTATGCAGATTGCAGGTGATAATTAAAACAAGCATGTACTATAAGCAAACAATGTACTATAAGGCTATGTTCACACTACATCTGCCCGGATCATCCCGGACAGCACCTAAGTATGGATGATCTTTTCGGCCGCACCCGCATCAGAACCTCCCATAGCACACAATGAAGCAAGCGGCCGGAGCCGCTCGCTTCATTGTGTGAACGGACAGGGTTTCCTACAGCCGCAATTCATTGAATTGCGGCGGCAAAAAACTGACATGTCAGTTATTTGCGGGTCCGCATGGGATCCCAGCCGGAGCGTATACGATGTGTATATGCTCCGGCTGGGATCCCATAGAAATGTAGGCAATGTTCCACAGTGCATAAAGTATGGCCGTTGGTAGGCAATGTTCCACAGTGCATAAAGTATGGCCGTTGTTGCCGATGGCAACAACAGCCGTACTTTTACGCTGTGTGAACATAGCCTAAAACGTAATATATGATTCACACCACACCACCTTACATAAACCAGCAGCCCCCCTCCCTCCTGAAAATGAATAAAATATTCTTAGCAGGGTTTCCCTGACTATTGGTCATTTTGTGCAGATAAAGTACACCACTCAAAACAGAACAGTAGCATTGCATAATGCATTGTTTCACATTAGCATTTTGTTAGCTGCCATACAAATAAATGAATACATTTGAAGCTTCATAACTAATTTCCATGCAGTCACCTTTACCATTGTAATTATTGGTAGACCATGTTGACCTTTAAAACACTTGAAAAATATGGCCAATACTGGCCCGTGGTAGCACAATAAATAAACAAATAGATGGAAATAAATGGAATCGGCTTTAGTCATAATTCCAGAATGTGTGTCAATGCCCTTTGTAGATAGCATTCAAGAATACCTGACATTAAAAAGAAACAGATCTAGCACATTCTTTTTATTAGGATACAATTGTTAGATTTTAACTGCATCTCATTACTAAAAAATAAATATAATATATTTTTTCTAGCTTCAGCTCCAACTTTAAACTCTAGGAGGTTTACTACTTACATCTCTTAACATCTCTAATGTTTTGCTGGAATCACTGCAGGCAGTTCTGCATACTTTGTGCCATAAAAATGACACTAGGTAACGTTTTCCATTTTTTTTTTAACCCTTTGAGGACCAGGCCCAAAATGACCCAGTGGACCGCGCAAATTTTGATCTTTGCGCTTTCGTTTTTCCCTCCTCCCCTTCTAAGATCTCTAGCACTTTCAGTTTTCTATCAACAAGGCCATGTAATGGCTTGTTTGTTACAGGAATAGTTGTACTTTGTAATGGCGTCTTTCATTTTACCATAACATGTATGATGGAACCCCAAATATATTATTTATGAAGATATAAATAGGTGAAATCGTAAAAAAAGAATGCAATATGGTAACGTTTGGGGGGTTCCTGTGTCTACGTAATGCACTATATGGTAAAAGCGACATGATACAATTATTCTATAGGTCAGTCCGAACACAACCATATGCAGGTTTACACAGATTCTCTAATGTTATATATATTTTTTTTCATGAAATCCTTTTTTTGGCAATTAATTATTAATAAAATGGGCCTATTGTGATGCTTATAACAGTTTTATTTTTTCACCTATGGGGCTGTATGGGGTGTCATTTTTTCTGCCATGATCTCTAGTTTTTATTAATACCACATTTGTGAAGATCGGACGTTTTGATCACTTTTTATAAATTTTTTATATATATAATGTAACATAAAATCGGTAATCCTGACACTTTTTCCCCTTTTTTCATCTATGCTGTTCACCGTTCGCAATGATGCTCATTATATTTTAATACATTGGACAATTACGCACGCTACGGTATATTATATGTTTATTTTTATATGTTTATTTAAATAATGGGAAAGGGGGGTGATTTAAACTTTTATTGGGGAGGGGTTTTGGGGTAGTGTGTTATTGATTTTTTTTTTTTTTATACATTTTAAATCCCTTTGGGGGACTTGTACATACATAACTTTTATTTTCATCACTGATCACTGCTATGCCAATCGCCGATCGGACCACACGGAGGCAGGTGAGAGACCTCCGGCGGTCCATTTTAACCATCGGGTCCCGATCGGTAAGTGACAGGGGACTCCCCCTGTAACTTACACTTAAACGCAGCGGCGTTTAAGGAGTTACTGTCACGCTGCAGCGTGTCATTAACGGTGAGGTGCCGGCTGCTGATTGCAGCCGGCCTCACCTGCTATGAAGCGTGCTCGGCTCCGGAGCGCGCTTTATAGCACAGGAGGTACCGGTATGTCCTAGGTCGTCTAGGGGTTAATACTAGGCTTTTGGGGGGGGGGGGGGAAATGAATTCAAACAATTCTACACTCTGTGTGTTTGTATTTGTATTTGTAGCATATGTTTAGTCCAGTTTGGTGTGGCAAGCATTTACCGATCTAAAAAAAATATTTCTGCTGTATACTGTGCTGCTTCCTTCTGTTGATTTATCAAAAACTAGCTGAAATTATTTTATTTGTATCATTTGAAATAAACAAGAATAACTTGAAGACTGCAGGGGAATTATCTGCGATATACAATATATTCAGAACGTCGGACATATTTACTTCTCCCCGTGCCCAGGGTGAACAGCAGGACCGACTGCAGCACCCCCACCAGGCTCCAGGATCTCCAGAGCTGACACGCCATGATGGACTGGCCGCTCAGTTACTGATTGGCTGAGCAGCCAGTCCATCAGCTGGGACAGGTCTTCCGGCGAGGGTCCTGCGGACGATCCTGCCGCTCATCGGGGGCACTGGGAAAGGTAATTAGTTTACCTCTTCTGGCTTTTTATAATCCAACAGACTTCTCCTTTAAAAAAGTTCTCATCAATTCTCACATGGAGTTTGCAAAAAAGTAATATCAGAGAAACAATGAAGCAAAGTACAGAAGTTCTTAATAAAAACCTGATCCAGAAAGCTCTGGACCTCAGTGCACCGATCTGCCCCTCTTAATAAATATTGGAGCACTACTCTGCAGTGACGTCATTCCAACACTCATCACCGAGCAGTGGATGAATATTCATTAGTAGGGGTGGGCTGGCAGGGGAATCTGTGCACTGAGCGTTGTGGTCCGGCACCCAGAAGAGAAGGCGGTGTCAAAAAATAAAGCCGGAAGACAGGAGACCTGGATGTCAGATCACAAGCAGCCTGGATGTAAGTATATACTGCTTTTTGTGATACATGATTAGCTTACATACCTCTTCAACACCGACTCCTGCTGAAGCTACTGCAGCTCGTACACTGCTGCTTTCCAACGTGCCAGTAACTTTTCTACGTTCATATTCTAACAACGTCATCTGCATCTGAGCTGAAAGCGCCAGTGCCTTTTCCCTTCTTTCATTAATCAATGGAATACTCAGATCTTCCTCTAGTATGCTATTTTCTTTGCATTTAAAATAGCAAATGTTCTGTGCATCTGTTTTGCATAAAATATTAAACAACAATTACTTTACATGCTCTGATGGTTCACTCTGCTTAAGATGTAATATTTACCCAGGGCATTGTTTAGTAATCTGATATAAGAATTAAAACAAACATCTTCCATTGAAGGACCTGACAGTACTGACAGTATTCTTCACTGAATATAAACGACTATCTGAAATGTGATATATATATATATATATATATATATATATATATATATATATATATATATAATTTTTTTCCTTTCCTTTTTAACGGTCCAGTCAATAACTACAAACACTATACAGTAACACAGTAACACAATAGTAAATACAGAGGGACTAAATTATATAATAATTCTATAGGTGAGCATATACAAGTGTTATTAAAGCATATTTTAATATATTTGTCAAAAAATCCATGATAACTGTGTCAGTGGATTTAGCAAAACAGAAAATATTTAAATCGCTTTACTTTTTGGCATCAGTACACATGTTTTACTGTGTCAAATTCCTATCAAAAAGTTTACCCCTTTGTTCTGGCCCCTAATAAAATGTCAATGATCAGTTTTAGGTCCTCCCCTCTATACAGCCCCTATGGAATAAGGTATCAGCATACGCATCTTTTAGTACAATCTCTATGCTGCTGAAACTAAATATAAGCCTCTACCTGTGACTCCATTCCGATACCCTGATCAGCCATCTCTCACATCCATGTCCTCTCTCTCTCTTAAAGTTTACCTGTTGTTATAACTTTTCAAAAGCTAAATCAACAGTAGATGTGATATAAAGCAAGTTAGCTATTTACATTTTTTTTTTATCATGGAGAACACAGCACTTCCTGTTTTCTGACTGTTTCCCGCTTTTGAGAAAAAAGGATTAAGAAAACATGGAGTCCTGTGTATCCCAGGCCATAACAACAAAACAAACTTAAATTGTGAACTTGTTTTATATCACATCTACTGTTGATTTAGATTTTGAAAGTTATAACGACAGTGACACTTTAAATGGAATCTTTCAAAAACTTCTTGTTATTTTCGCATCCTCTAACCTACCTAAACCTCATATTTTATTTCAGTGTTTGCTACCACCATAAATCATAGGCTAATCTGTCCTCTATTTACCTGCGCATCAAAAATATCTCCAGAACCCACCCATTTCTTACTGTCAGAACAGCCAAACCTTTATCATTGTTCTTAATAATTATAATAATTATTATTTTTTCTTTATTATTTGATTTTTTTCCAGCTAAACCGATGCCTACCCCATGGCAGTCACTGATTTAGTTGCACTTCCTTTTACAAGTAATTTAAAATGATCTTTAAAGCTCTCCACAGGTCTTCATTACCATTGCCTGCCACCGAACACATGCTGTACATAGAATAAAGGGATATTATGGCATATTGTAAAAGAAGAAAAAAAAATATGCTACCAGGTTAGGGAATTATTTTTTAGAATAACCTATACTTACCTGCCCCCATCCCCTTCTGTTCTTCCCCTTCCGATCCTGCAACCTGCCTTTTTCCAGTTTCCAAGACAAGTGCTCAGAGCAGGACCTCCCTGCTTAGCCAATAACTGGCCACAGCAGTCAGAATAATTCCCAACATCCCAGCTTAAAGTATGACCTAAAAGTAATATTTTCAGGCAGGTTTTATACGCTACACCCAAACAAAGCTAGCAAAAACCTCCCATATATTCTAGGATGTTAATCAGAGAAATCTAACATACAACCTACAACCCGTTTTCGGTACGTCCTCACTAGAGATGAGCGAACCAGCCGAGGTTCAAGTTCGTATGAACCTGAACTCTCGGCTTCTGACTGCCGCTGTCTGCCTTCTCCGTGGAGAGGGTGGATACAGCTGGAGGACCACCTGGAAAACTGGAATACAGCCTATGACTATGGCTGTAACACAGTTTTCCAGGCAGTCCTCCGGCTGTATCCACCCTCTCCACGGAGCGGGCAGACAGCGGCAGTCAGAAGCCGAGAGTTCAGGTTCATATGAACCCGAACCTTGGCAGGTTCGCTCATTTCTAGTTCTCACATCCCCTCAGCGCTACATCACAGCAAAAAAAGTAAGATGCCAGCATCTTGGCGTCTTGCTTTGTTGTGGCGACATAGCACTGAGTGGATGTGAGGACGTACAGGAAAACCGGAAACAGGGTAGGAATGAGGATACACAAGTGTGTTAATGATGGAATTTATGGATTGGTTATTGGGAGACATGAGGGGTATATAGGTGTGTCTGTGAAGTTATGACATCAGCTCCTGACAAAGCTTTGGGTAGCGAAACACGTGTCAGGCTGTCCAGGGACTGGATGATCGTGTTGGAGTAAGGCATCAGTGGCATGTTTTCCTTTGTGTCTATGTATTTGGCTTTTTCACACTGTTTGGTCTTTTTTGTCCTTTGTCCTTAGTCCAGAGCTATCAGGTACTGGTGTTATTATAATACATAGTTTTTGCTTACAAGAGACTTTTAGACTATATTTACCCATACTTGTGTCTATACCTTGCTTTTTGGGCCATACCCATAGAGTGTGTTTGCATAATTTAATACATCCAAACTTATTTTATACACTTACTTTATTTTTGAATGACACTCTAATTATTCCTTTGTTTAACTGCCAATATTTGATGTCAAGCCCTGACGACCACCTGAGTGTCCCTGGTCTTCTTTCTGAGTATCTGTGTTTGTGCCAGTGAAGTATACTGTATTTTATGGTATTTACTATAAGAATTCTTAGATATTTTGTTACAATAAAGATACATTTTTCATATTGTTCACCGGAACCAGATGTATTCACTTAATAACCTCCACATTTCTTCCCCTTATATGCAATTTTTGCAAATATATTGGGGGAAATTTATCAAGGGCTTTGGGCCTATTTTTAGGTGAATAATTAGATTTTCCCCCCATTTTTGGTCTAAGTTCTATTTATGAACCAGTATTCAACAGACAAATATTTTTTAGATACAACCTTTTTCAATCTGCTTGTTTTAAGTATTCACCCAAAAATTCACATAATCCGGAATTGGCGCAATTTATAATTTGTGACTTTTTAAAAAGTCTCAAAAGATGGTGCAGGCTTATGTCTGGTCAGTACCAGGTGAATTTGAGACTTTTTGCTTAGACACATTAACTATGAAACATTATGCAGTATGAGACCGATAAAAATATATTTTTTATATTGCAAATGTACTTCTAACTCTATTAAAGATCATTTCTAAATACAGTCCATTAAATCATGCTAAAAGGGATTACCAATGCCTTCCTTATCACTTGTATAAAAAGCGGATTATAAATATAACGGCAACACTTATCACTAATTTGTTAATTAGTATAATCTGTCAGTTTCTTATATCAACAATACAATAACCTTGTCTTATTCATCTTTAATGACATTCAGTAATACCACCTAGATGTATTTAGGGCTGTATTGCCCTCACACACTCTGTCTTAGGGATGTGTTCACACATGGCGTTTATTCTGCGTTAATGATGCATTTTTGCCAAGATTTTAAAGTAAATTGTGCAACTGTGGTAAATTAGCACCAATTGCTGTAAATTAGCACTGCTTGTCTTGCTGCACTGGGGTCCTGGGATCACATCCCACCAATGGCAAAATTTGCAGGGTGTTTGCATGTTCTTCCTGTGTTTCTCACAAATATACAGAGGGCTGAATTTGGAAATTATTTCCAATAAGGGCAGAGATCTATATGAATGATGACAACGTATGTAAAGTGCTGAGGAATAAGTTGGCACCATATAAATAAAGGAATTATCTTCAGATTTAACTTTTTGGCTATGTATACACAACGTCAAAAATATTGAAAAGGCGGCAGATTTTCATTTAAAAACAAAAAAAAAGTCAGTTTTTGCCGTGATTTAACTGACTGCAATGGCAATGCATTGAAGTCAATGGAAAGACGGACATCCAATGCACACAATGTATTGAATAACGGAAGTTTTTGCCGCGGATGTCAAAATAATGAACATGATCATTATTTTCGGGCGTCTTTTGCAAACAGCGGACATTTCTTTATTAGTAGTTCACACACAGCTTTTCTTTTGTCACCATTCTTTCTCCGTCTTTACTATTAAATTCAAAGGACTTTTCAATTAAGGCACACCCAAAGTTCAATTAGTAATCCCAAACTAAAATAATGTACAAACACCAATCATTGCACTAAGGGGAGGCCAGGCTGCTAAATAACATCTGTAATTTTAGACTCAAAATAACGAACATCATTTTAAACGGAGCTGAAAAAAATGTAGTGTGAACATAGCCTTTCACTGTTTATCCAACCAACTACAAGTAAAAGTAATCACGCTCACCAAGAATGTGGGATTTACAGAAATAGACCAAAGAATAAACAGATTCCATAATCCCATATATTCATAATAAACCCCTTAAGGACAGAGCCTGAAATGGCCTTAAGGACAGAGACAAATATTATGAATATGACCAGTGTCACTTTATTCATTAATAACTTCGGGATGCTTTTACCTATCCGGCTGATTCTGAGATTGTTTTCTCGTGACATATTGTACTTTACATTTCTGGTAAAATGGAGTCGATACTCATAACGAATCTTTATGAAAAGCACCAAAATAACGTGAAAAATTTATTTATTAAACTATATTTCATTTTTTTTTTTAGACAATAGGAAGCTTAAAACATTAGCAGCAATTTTCCAAATTTTCTGTAAAATTTCAAAATCAGATATTTTTAGGGACCTGTTCAGGTTCAAGTGTATTTGAGGGGCCTATATGTTAGAAAGACCCACAAAGCACCCCATTTCAGAAACTGCACCCCCCAAACTCTGCAAAAGCACATCCAGAAAGTTTTTTAACCCTTTAGGGGAGTCACTGAAATAAAAGCGAAGTGTGTAAGAAATTTGAAAACTTTTATTTTCTGTGCAGAGATTTTATTGTAATCCAATATCTTTCATAATGATAAACCTATTAGCAGAGAAATGCACCCCAATATTGATTGCCCCGTTTCTGCAGTTTATAGAAATACCCCATATGTGGCCCTATTGCGCTATTTGACGGAACCACAAGCCTCAGATATAAGGGAGCGCCTAGTGAATTTCAACGCCTTCGTTATATTTGGTCATTTTTGACCGTACCACTTCAGGTTGGCAGAGGCTCTGGGGTGCCAAAACCTAAAAAACACCCCTAAAGGGACACCATTTAGAAAACTACACCCCTCAAGGAATGTAACAAGGGGTGCGGTGAGCATTTGGACCCCACAGGTGCTTCGCAGATTTTCAGAACAATGTGGTGTAAAAAAGGAAAAATTCTATTTTTTACACTAAAATGTTGTTCTAGCATTCATTTTTCATTTTTACAAGGGGGTAAAAGAAAAAAACAAAAAAACAAACATGTAGCGCAGTTTCTCCCGAGTACGGAAATACCCCACATGTGGACATAAAGTGCCAAGCGGGCGCAGGACGAGCCTCCAAAGGGAAGGAGCGCCAATTGGCCTTTGCAAGCTGGATTTTACTGGAATGGATTTTAAGGGCCACGTCGCACTCACAGAGCCCTCGTGCTGCCAAGACACTGGAAACCCCCCACAAGTGACCCCATTCTGGAAACTAAACCCCTCAAGGAATTTAACAGGGGGTTCAGTGAGCATATGGACCCCACTGGTGACGGGCACAAATGTGGAACAATGTGACGTGAAAGGGAAAAATTTCATTTTTTCACTTTCACGGCACAAATGTGGCCGTCATCAAGGGGTCGTTATCCTCACTGCACCCCTTCTTAGATTCCTTGAGGGGTGTAGTTTCCAGAATGGGGTCACTTGTGGGGGGTTTCCAGTTTTTTGGCAGCACGAGGGCTCTGTAAATGCGACATGGCGTTCATCATCCATTCTGGCCAAATCCAGCCTTCAAAATCCAAATGGCGCTCCTTCCCTTCGGAGGCTTGCCCTGCGCCCACATGGCGCTTTATGTCCACATGTGGGGTATTTACGGACTCAGGGGGAATTGCTCTACACATTTTGTGTGTTTTTTTCTCTTTTAACCCCTTGTGAAAATGAAAAATTTAAGACTAAACCAACATTATAGTGTAAAAAATGTAATATTTCATTTTCACGCCATATTGTTCCACATTTGTGCCCGTCACCAGTGGGGTCCATATGCTCACTACACCCCTTGTTACATTCCCTAAGGGGTGTAGTTTCCATAATGGGGTCACTTGTGGGGGGGTTCAACTGTCTTGGCAACACAGGGGCCTTTTAAATGCAACATGGCCCCTCGAAATCCATTCCAGCCGAATCCAGCCTCAAAAAGCCAAATGGCGCTCCTTCCCTTTGGAGGCTTACCCTGCACCCGCATGGCGCTTTAACTTCACATGTCAGGTATTTCCATACTCAGGGGAAATTGCTCTACACATTTAGTGTTTTTTTTATCTTTTAACCCCTTGTGAAAATGAAAAAATCAAGACAAGATCAATGATTTAGTGTAAAAATTAAACATTTTTTACACTAAATGTTGGTCTAGCCTTGATTTTTTCTCTTTCCACAAGGGGTTAAAAAAGAAAGTGAACACAAAACGTGTAGGGTAATTTCCCCTGAGTACGAAAATACCCCACATGTGGATATAATGTGCCGTATGGGCAGAGGGCAAGCCACCAAAGGGACAGAGCGCCATTTAGAGGCTGGAATGGAGGATGGAGGCCATGTCGCAATTACAAAGCTCCTGTGCTGCCAGGACAGTAGCAACCCCCCACAAGTGACCCCATTCTGGAAACTACACCCCATAAGGAATCCAACAAGGGGTACAGTGAGCATATGGACCCCACTGGTGACGGGCACATAAGTGGAACATGTGCCATGAAAATAAAAAATAAATTTTATTCATTTTCACGGCCCAAATGTGGCCGTCACCAGGGGGCCATATCCCCACTGCCCCCCTCGTTAGATTCCTTATGGGGTGTAGTTTCCAGAATGGGGTCACTTGTGGGGGGTTTCTACTGTCCTGGCCGCACAGAGGCTTTTTAATTGCGACATTGCATCCTCTAATGGGAATGGCGGCCATACCTATTTAGCTGGGGAAAAGGGACCATTCTAATTTATTTGGGGGTATTAGGCCAATTATTAGTTTATAAGGTTGAAAATGACAGGTGTCCATCAAATTCAACCTGTGTTGATCCAGAGGAAGGCAAAAAAAAACCCTTGTAAGGCAGACGACAGTAGCCTCATCACAGGGGAAATATTCCTTCCCGACTCCATAAGGGCGATCAGAATAATCCCTCGATCAACGTGACCCCTGAAATAGGAATAAGGGACAGAATTTAGATAATGTAGAACTCCAATGACGTGTGGTGCGCCTTGAAGCGATCCAGTATGCAGAGGCCGGGGTGATCAGGACAGGTGTCACACTGGAAAATGGTGTCCTTCCTGATCCCCCTGTTACACCACACTCTGCACTTCTTCTGGGGTCTCCCGTTTTCCAGTGTGGGGGACGTCACCTGGAAAATGTTGTCCTGGTGCGATACGGGGTCCTTTATATCCAGAAGCGCTGGGTCCGCTCCATGGCTGCTAAATATTAGGGCTTTATTACTACTTCTGATATTTACGAATCGTGCCGCAAGCTACAGTAGCTAAGGCAGCGAGGGACCGGAAGAGGGGGCGCTGGTATAAAAGTTATCCCCGTACAGGTGGTGGTAACCTTTATCTAGCAGTGGGAAGATCAGTTCCCGAACGATCTCCCCACTAACTCCGAAGATGGGGGGGGGGCATCTGGGGGCTGGATTTGGGTGTCCCTTCCTTCATACACTCTAAGGGTACGTGCACACTGCGGAATGGCGAAGGACAACCCTTTGTGCATTCCGCAGCTGGCACCCGCCGGCGGACTGATGGAAGCGCGCGTCGCCGCTCGTGTCACACTCCATTATATGCACGGGCGGATTCTGCCCTATGTCCAATGTGTTCATTCTTTGGACGGACGACGGAATCCGCCCGTGCATAGAATGGAGTCTATGACACGGGTGGAGACGCTCGCCTCCATCAGTCCGCCGGCGGGTGCCAGCTGCGGAATGCACAAAGGGTTATCCTTCGCCATTCCGCAGTGTGCACGTACCCTGGATCTGTAAGTGTACCCTGAGGTACGCTCACAGAGTGTGTAGAATTTCACACCATACCGTCATCTCTTATTGGGACGGTACTGGCGGAAAAGACGTGTCTGGGGGGCAGCGTACGCTACGCTACCCCCAGACACGTCACTGGATGATGAGGATGAATGGAGGAAAGAAGGATCCCCCCATTAATCCTCACTGGCTGTTTCGGTGTCGAAGGCAATAATAACTTATGCGTCCGACACCCAAAACACCTTGGGGGCCATCTTTATACAGGGATTGGTATATGGGGTATGTAAATGTGTAGTGGTGTAGTGTAAAACTTTATTTCATGTAGTGTAGTGTAGTGTTTTTTACGTGTTTTTTTGACAGTAAGAAAAAATATCTCTTCACCAAGAAAGGAGCTGCTGCTAAATGCCGCACTTATGTGCGGCACTTATCAGCAGCCAGTGACGGTAGGATATAGGGGGGCAAAACGCCCCTACGCCAAAAAGGAGGAGTTGCTGATCAGTGGCGCACTTACGTGCGATGCTGATCAGTACTCAGCGGCGTTAGGGCGCAAAAAAAGAAAAAAAAAACTGGAAAAAAAAACAAAAAATGTTTTTTTAACCCAAAGCAACTGATCAGTGAATGATATTCACTGATCAACCACTAGGGGGCGGTAGAGTGACGCTGCCAGAGATTGCCGAGACCCGCCGAACCCGAGGACCCAAACGTTTCCAAAGATTTCCGACGCTGGACGACCGAACCCGGAAGTGAAGCGAAGAAGACGCGAGGACGGCGCGGACCGCAGATCGTCGCTCCGGACGCCCA
Source organism: Dendropsophus ebraccatus (assembly GCF_027789765.1). Lineage (NCBI taxonomy): Eukaryota > Metazoa > Chordata > Amphibia > Anura > Hylidae > Dendropsophus > Dendropsophus ebraccatus. The sequence goes on from NC_091458.1 coordinate 113,597,972, forward strand.
GATCAGGTGAGTATGGTACACCTGCACCACACACACCTGTTCTGCACCCCTCAGCTACCTAGCTGAGGGGTGCAGAACGCGACAAAACTGTTTTTTTACAGTTTGATCGCCATGATGGGCCGGCCGGTACTGGCCGGCCTATCACGGCGATCGTGGGGGTGGCATCGGCGCCATCTTTGGTGGGGACACTAATGGCGATTGGTGCTGTCTCGGACAGCACCAATCGCCATTGCTTTCCGGGTCACCGATGACCCGGAAAGCGGTTTTCAGCTGCTATATGCTGATCTGTATAGATCATCATATAGCAGCGATCGTCGGCACGGGAGGAATTAATCACCCCCCGTGCCGACGAGCAGAGATGGCCTGCTATACATTATAGCAGGCCATCTTCCCCGACCGCTGTGTGTGAACACACAGCGATCGGGGAAACATCGGGCGTAAGTATACGCCCGTTTGCGTTAAAGCCCACCCTGCGGGGGCGTATACTTACGCCCAATGTCGTTAAGGGGTTAAAGAGATTTAAAAAATGAGTTATAGTTCTCAGAAGGTGACGGGGAAAAACAGACGTAAAATTGAAAATTGGCCTGGTCATTTGGGCCATTTTCGGCTGCGTCATTAAGGGGTTAACAAAAAAAATTACAACCTTATGACAAAATAAAAAACAAAAATTGATACAATGCAATACATTAACACCATTTTAAAGGGGTTATCCAGCGCTACAAAAACATGGCCGCTTTCCCCCTACTGTTGTCTCCAGTTTGAAACTCTGGGGTTTTGAAACTCTGTTCCATTGAAGTAAATGGAGCTTAATTGCAAACTGCACCTGAACTGGAGACAACAGTAGAAGGAAAAGTGGCTATGTTTTTGCAGCGCTAGATAACCCCTTTAACCTCTACTGAGGTTAAAGGGGTTATTCTTTTTTTTTTTAAATGTACAAAAAAGAAAGAAAAAGCAGGTTGTACAGGTAAAAATGTAAACATAAAACTTTTACTTTCTGTTCGGAAATATATGCAAAATTTGTATAATTTACAAATACCTTCAACTCCCATAAATTTCATCTCCAGTTATTTGCGTTTATAATTCTTTATCTATTGGCTCTACCAGGCGGACTGTGCGGTGTTAGTAAATGAATTCTTGCTCTTAGTATAATTATCATACAATCATACATAATACATTTTAATTATTAAACATTATAAATCAGGCAATTTATTATGTTGACACTGCTATGTTTAACTAAGATGCCTGGAGATATTTCTGGACACCTCCGAACACAGTTTTATCATAGTTTTAATATTCACAGATTAATTTACATGAAAATCTTCTGGCATTAAAATAATCTTTGCCCTTTAAAATCTAAAATCTCTAAATTCCAGAATAAAGTACAGTAATTTGTTTTTGTTATATATGTGCTATATATATATATATATATATATATATATATATATATATATATATATATATATATATATATATATATATGTATAGTGTGAGGCCTAGCTATTGTCCTCTGTCATAAAATATGCCTTTACATTTACTATTTTACTTTAAATAAAAAAAGAAGTGCATACCTTGATTTTGATTCCTTATGTGGAAAACATTTGGGCTATTTACAGAGTCGAAAGCAGAAGTCAGAGGTGGAGTACCAGTTCCTTCAATCATGTATACAAAGTCACCAATCTAAAATTAATGTGCAGAAGAAAAAAAATATAAAAATGGTCATTGTTTTAACTCTTTTTGTTACTGTGTATAGAGATAATTAAAGATACTTGAATTTCACCTGTCACAATGAAATAATGCTTACACCATTGCAATCTGAAGAATGGTAGCAGAAAAGGTATGTGAATTTTTTAGTTGGAGAAATTGGTGGTAGAATCCATTGAAGACATTTGAGAGGCATTACCCTAGAGACTGCTGCCATGGATTTGCACTGTGTATGCTACCGGTTTGCCCAAGGTTTTTGACGTGGATTAGCCTCAATGAATGGGGTTAATGCAAATCCAGGCAACCTGATGCAAAATCCACAGAGACATGATATTCTTTGTTTTCTGAGCAGTGACAGTGTGAATTACAATGTACTGAAAATAATAGGGTGAAGACTTAATGTGATGTGAAATATGTGTCAGAATCTATGAAAGAAAACTGTGGCGGAGATGTACCATTGCAAATGTGTCAGAGTTCTGGCACAAGTTGTGTTAAGGGTTAAGGGTTAACTTTCTGCGTTCTAAATTTCTAGACATTCTCTATGGTCTCTAGGTTTGTCTCTCTCCTTATATTAAGGGGGTTTTCCTCTTAAAACTAACTTGTCCCCTATGCACAGGATAGGGGACAAGTAAGCGTTTGCGGGGGTCTGAACTCTGTTCCCCCGGCCAGGGCCGGATTAAAGGGAGGGCACAAAGGGCACGTGCCCCGGGGCCCCCATCACACAGGGGCCCTCACCAGCCCGAACCCGGAAGCAGAGTTCCGGGTTCAGGCTGGTGAATATCAGGGCCGGCGTCAGGGCCCTCCCTCCCTCCCTAGAATGGAGTTGTTAGAAGGAGGTGTAAAGGACCTGCCGTGTCTGCAGCAGAGTGATGGGGAAGGACCTGTGGTGACGTCATAAGGGGCGGGGCTGAGAACGGGAGGATGCTGGTGGATGAAGGACCTGTGATCATTGTCATGTGACTTGAGGGGGCGGGGCTCACTTATACCTCCCCTCTGTATGCTCTTATACTTCCTCCTGTAATGTCCTCTGATCTCCCATAATAACAGGCTGGACATGCTGGGAGTTGTAGTCCTCATACCTCCTCCTGTAATGTCCTCTGATCTCCCATAATAACAGGCTGGCCATGCTGGAAGTTGTAGTCCTCATACCGCCTACTGTAATGTCCTCTGA